>NC_069136.1:55681491-55997741 GCF_026914265.1 Mya arenaria | reverse complement strand
ATTGGACATATCCTTTCAAATATACCATTCTTACTAGTTAATGATCTTTAAAATGCATGTTATATCAAATTTCTAAATACAATTTTATTTAACTAGTGAAATGAACCATATCCAATCGTAGCCAATTGTCAGATCTGTGTGACTACTCTAGTTGTCATGAAGCGCCGGTCTCGCGGCATTTTTGGGTACATTCTTACTACTTTAGCGAATAAATCATTAACCGGTGGGGGTAAAATTCCCCTTTGCCATCAAAATTTTGATTCCCCGCTTCCACCATTAAAAATACTTATCGTGTTTCGGGAGGGACGCTAAAGGTGGGTCCCGTGTGACACTGTTATAAAATGGTGCACGTTAAAGAATCCCATATAGCTCTCACCAGAGTAAAATTATGTATGTGCGCTTTGCTCCAAAAACCTTATAGGACTAACAATAGTATCAAAGCTCTCGCCGAACGGGCTTTGCTAAAGTGCGAGTATAAAACAACTCAAAACCACCACCATTCCACCGGGACCGCCCCTATTGCTCAGAGGACAGCCCAGGCCGAAATCTTATATAAAGGGTAGTTTTGGGAAATGGTATTATTAGTGCTGGTTTTATCTCGTGTATCGGTGCTATAAACTATTTTTTCGAATATCTGGATTTGAACGAACTAGGGAAAAACTGGGGAAAGGAGAATGACATGTATTGACTATGCGCCTTGCGATTAAAGAGCAAAACATTTTCTTGAAGGCTCACGGCAGTGTTAAGCCGACTATTTATAAATATTATAATTACTCGCTCAAGATAGACTGTATAACCGGGTTTGTTTTTAACATGAGTTGTAAAAAGCCATTCCAGGTAAACTGTTTTGTAAAGATGCCCGCACCTTTTGGCTGTGATATGGCTTGACCCCGCCGTGACAATCTCGACTTAAATTGTGTTTTAAGACAGAAAATGACAGCAATTCACAGTCAAACCCAGACATTGAAAGACTAGAAGAAACAGACTGAGATCCGGGTGTGAAACCCTAGCTATTTACATTATTCTTCAATGTGCTCAGTGTAAAATGGATTACAACTTAACCTGGGTTGAACCAGTACTGAGTATACCATTCTCCCAGGAATTTCCTTTAAATACCGAGCGCTAGACAAGGGAGCTGCTAGTCGTATCTAATCGTCTTTCTATTTGATTCGGCCAGGGTTTTAGCCCCAGACCGTTCGCACCCAACGCAAACCACTAAGCTGTCGTGGTGTTCAGTAATTACCCTTAAGGATTTTATGATAATCTGGTTAAGAGTCAAAGTCACAGTGGTCTCGAATGCGAAAAGCTTGTTCAAATTATAACTTGGCAATACATGCACCCATTGCCCTCAAACTCGACATAAAGGTCGGGCGAAACCAGGATAAAGCCTATCTTGAATTTGAGATCAGATTGAAGGTCAAGCCCACAGTGACCTAAAATGCAAAGAACCTTCTCCAAGTCATAACTTGACAATGCTACCAAAATTCCCTCAAACTAGATATGAGGGTTGTTAGTGTGACCAGTAGATTATTCCTATTTTGAGTTCATAAGCTCAAAGGTCAAGTTTATTTTGGTCTTGAAAGCGAAAAGCTTGTTTCGGTGATAGCTAGACAATCTATGGACCCGTGTTCCTCAAACTCATATTGATGCTGTGTAACCAATAGACGACCCCTGTTGATTTTGTGGTTATTTGGACTAAAGGTCAAGGTCATAATGACAAAAAATGCCTGTACAGACACGGAGATTGGGTGTGACCCGTATGGACTTTATGTCATAAGGTCAAATCAGCTGACATTTCGGGTCTGCACATTTTATTCAATTGCCCAAATAATCCTTAAAATATCTTGTGCCGATAAATTTCTATCACTTAATGATTTAATTTCAAACATTCCCGATGTGTTATTGTTTTTACTGCCCGGCGTAATAACGGCCTCTCACATTTTGGCTAATTTGTTATAGGTGCTTTGTCCGGTGTTGACTCTGTGTCATTATTATCGCTCGGAATTAATATCGCAAACATATTAGTTCAAACAAATGGTGATTCATAACCTTGGAAATAGCTTTTGTCATATCAGATTCGAACGAGACACCGACAGATAAGAAGTCTTTGTTGAACGATTTCATAAACATTTCTGTGCAAATGAAAAAGTAAAATTTACTGTCGGTCGGAGTGCTGATGCCAAATTTCATTAAAATTACATACAAATATTTAAGTTAAATTTTGTGGCATTAAGAGGTTAAATTTGAAAAGAGATTACAGTAAAGGACCTCTAACTACATTCTTAATATCCGATATATGTCTGTTGCCAATTATCAGCACACTTTAGTACACTTTTATTATAGAACATAGTTATGTATGTTGGTATTAGTTTTTTTCTCTTTAAAGTCTTTGATTAAATCTATTGTAAACTTGCAGGTACCGAGTATTTGGTATTTCACCATGTAGTTCATTGATGGCATTTCAAAAATTATGCAACTTGTGTTCTGCACAACAGTGTTTTACCCATACCTAAAGTTATGTTTCAAGAGTAAGCCTCTAAATTTGATTAGTCTATGTACATTTTACTCAAGGGATATCCATTTTTAACTTATAAGGAGAGATATGGTGTCTTACGTAAATGATTTTACCAAAGGACAATTCGTTTGTCTAGTAAGTAAATGCGCTTAAAGATCGCTACATTATTATAACGTTATTACTAATATTAGTTATTAATTTACACACACTAAAGCAAGCACAACAGCGATGACCCTAAATCTTATTTTCATTGTTAAGAGGAAAAAAGTTCAGTCATAGGAACAAAACGAGGGACACAAAACGCCATAACACAGACTACACATGCATCATAACACCTTTATTAATAAATGTTTCAAACAAAGTTAATTATGTTTTAGCAATACAAACATTTCGGAATGTTTATCCATATGATTTCTCTTAACCTTTTTGACATGTTTAAGCCCCATGATGATACAAAAGGATATTTATCGCAATAACAAATATGCAACATGCAACATTCTTAATTGACCGCGCACGTCGTCACTACGCATATCACGTGCCTTCCGTTATGGCTTTATATACTTATAATTATCATATTTAAATAAAAAAGTTACTGGTTCAAATAATTTTTTAAACATGATAAGCATATGTTTACTGTTATGCTCATAAAATATTTTAACTGAATGCTAAATATATGTTTATTAGCAGACAATGGAGTTAATAAGACAAAAAATATTGGCAGATTAAATGGGGGATTTTTCCTTAAACAACATGGACATATTTTCATACGAACATTCTTGCATCACATATTTTTAAAAAATTGGAGTTGAATTTAAATTGTATTTTTTAAATTAGTTGTGCTAAAGCACGGAATCTTCTTTTCAGGGCGTAAAAAGCTTCTGTTTACAAAGAGCTGTGTTCCCTCCACGTGTCTACCTCATTTACATATAGTGAGTCAGTGATCAAGTAAGTGAAAACTCCCATACATTTCTGTATAATAAAGCATCATGAGGCGTTTTATCAGACATTATCTGAGATTCAATCATAGATATATAAACAAGTTTTTTGGCAATTATTTAACTCAGTTTAGACGTACTGAAACTTAAAGCATGTGTTTTTAAACAGTTAAAATTGTTGGAGTTAAGTTAACTAATACATTGTTTATACCTTTTTTTCTTATTTACAGGCTTAGTTTTAGGCTATTCAATTTAAAATTATGTTTTGGGATATTAGTTTCAATTAAAGTGAAAAAATCAAAAGTTATGTGTAGTATTTAGATGCTTTCAAATAGACGCGTATATTTTTCTGCTACTTCTTGTATGAGGATTACAGTAGTAAATCAAATAAATTGGTTCTCAACTTGATTATCTTCAAAGCTAATTACAATATAGATGGGTGCATGATTATGCGTTTACGTTGCTGTATTTATAAGTAGTTTATTTTTGTTCGCTGTTTTAAGAATTATCATGTACATGTTTGATGTATGGCCCAAGAATTTTATTGTCGAGCCTTTTCTTGTTCAGGAATTTAAATATTTAGTGCAGTAAAGTACATGCGTGATAGAAGTTTGTTTATGGTAAAACTAACTAATATACATCATTTATAAGCATATACAGTGTAAAAAAACGGTAGCATATAGTTTTTTACATTCACATTTAAAATACCGTTCAATAATTATATATAATTACAAACTGAAGAACACGAAACGTGAATAAAACCAATCCTGACACAGTCACTGATGTGTCTTTCGTTCAAAGCATTCTAAGACGTTAACTAAGTATATACACAATTTTAGTTGGTTGACATATTAATATATATATTCAATGAATAAAGTAACAGAATAACTATAGTTTCTTATCTGTAAATATATGTACAAAATAATTTCAATGTTCTAATATATTAGAAGATTCATTCTAATCATTTAATGGTTAAACAATCGTTTTCTTTTCTGTATGTTAATACTTTCAAAACCGTCATATTTTACAAACAATATTTACATGATTTTCTTTTCTTAACAGCTACTACATCCATAATCACAAACATAAGTGGTCCCATTGTTCGTAATTACTGGGCACAGTGTTGAGCCACATTCTCGTACATAAATCAAACCAGAAGCTAAACATCGGACGTATTTCCGACATGAACCAAGATAGGAGAATGGATAACGCAAAACCAGTTCTGTGTTAGTTACTTCGTTGCATATTGATTCTGGAAAGACGAATGGGAACAATCAATTAAAATAACTTATTATGTCTAATAAATAAACTTATAAAACAATACAATCTACTTGGACACGCCCAGTAATGTTAAAAATTATATTAATGATAATTTGATCATTTAAGACATCATTGATAAATATTACTACGCAATGTTAGAATAGGCTAGTTTCCATAATTAATCAAAAGTAATACCTGGAAGGAGTGTAACATTGTACATTGGAGATGATACCATAGGCTCAGTAGATGATGAATTCTGGTAGACACTGCATCGTATTTTGGAATTATTGTAGGAATTATCGAATTTAATTCCTTTGTATGTTATTGTGACGTTTATTTCACAGTTTCCTGGCGTTGTATCTAGTGGTTCAGCTGTCTTAAGATTAAAAACACTAAATTCGGATTCACTGCTTCTTTGGATTTCAATTTGAACTACACGATTTGTGTCAGACCCGATGTTTGCAATGCACCACAAATTGTCTACTTGTGTATAAGGAGTTGGTATATTTTCCACAGTCGTCATTGGCATGAACAGGATAGGTTCCTTCGGGTCCGCTGCAATACAAAAAAGAAAGCAGTATATTTTATTTACTAGTAGTATTGTGTAGAAAAAATACCGGTTCCTTCGATAACCTTTTCAGTATTCTTGCGATGCAATGATTTACATATGATTAAACAGAAACGGAGCACAGATGGCCCTGGTAGCTTAATATATGATATGAAAACACTAGTTACCCACTTAGATGTGGAGAGTTTATTTCAAACCTTTAAAGATAATTCAATAAAATGTATATAGATACTTGTCTATCAATAAAGAAATGTTTTGATAGTACATACCTTGTGCCATCAAACGTAAGGACGCATACGATGACGAATCCTTTACAGCTGTGCAGTGGTATTCACTCTCGTCGATGCAACTCATTGACTCAATCGTAATGATAACAACTTGGAGATCGCCTGACATGTCACTTGACACTGAATAACCCACATCACAATGTATCTGGTTCATGTTGCTATCCACCGCGCAATTTAAGTTGTCAGATGTTCTAGTAATTTTCACTCCCTGATCTCCTTGTCCGTTTTGAAGTTTGCAAATTAGTTCCACTGGAGTACCTACTGTCGCAGTCTTGTTTACGTCCGTAAAATATATTTCTAAAGAAAAAGAGTATAGATTTATAATTCAATAGACGAATACGTTCGAGCATACAAAGTATGACTCCGTTGTTAATAAAAATAATATGATTCGTTTATATATCGAGGATAATTGTTTGTTTCCGTGTAAACTCGTGATATATTTCAGTGTGTGAGAACCAAAAATATATTTCTAGCGAAAATGAGTTATCATCAATAAATTCAAAGGACTAAGCATACAAAGTAGGATTCAGTACTGAATACAAGTACAATGATATGATTAAAATACACAGGATAATTGTTTGTTTCCGTGTCAGATCGCGATACATGTATATTTCACTGAGTGAGCACCAAAAGATATATTTATGAGGCGGAAAAAATCTTAGTCTGAAACAAACGCCTAAATTTGGATTCAATAGTAAATAAATAACACTTTGTTTAGAAAAACGCCCCAATTGTATGCGCACGTTACTTCATTTCGGACTGACGGACTTTCGCGCTGACGTTTGATTTGGAACTAAAAGCGGGCTAAAATTTCAAAACAGTGAAAATATAAATTTGATATGTTCGCTGTTGATGCATTTGTTGTTCAATTTGTAAACCTATATTAAAATACAATCGTATTATTTATTGTACCTTTTCTGTGTTCATTTCTAGAACAAAAAGCCTTCATGTGCTTTAAGGTATATGTATGGAATCTAACTTACAAGTTCCCTGATAGATCAATTAATCTAAAAGTTAAATTTGGATGCCTTGTGACCCATACAATTTCGGTTTCATTTAAAAGGCATTCGCTCATTGATTACTAATATGTACGCTAAATTACATAAAGTGCCATACATAAAGATAGTACAGTTTTACATTTGCAATATTTAAGGTAAGAAAAACTTATGTGCTAAATTATTCTAGATGCTTTTTATCTATTCGTTTTCTGCACAAAAAAACACACTTTCAAATGATAACACAAATATATGGGTTCAAAAGCGATCGACATTTACATATTTGTTAATTGGATTCCTTAAATCTTGGAGTAAATATTTCCGTTCACGTTTGTTTTATACCTGTGTCGCCTAAAATGATTCTCGATTCCGATGATGTAAGATCTTCTTCGATCACGTTTGTGCTGGTATTTTTCAACGCACATCTAACGTCTGTTTCATTCCAAGAATCGGTGAGAAGTACTAAATATTCAGCCTCCACGAAACACACGCACGGGGAAGTTGAACAGTCAGACATATGAGTTGTTCCATATTCTTCGAATGGTGCACTGTTCTACAAAAATGATTTAAGACAACGATATTGCTACATAAGCAGTTATGAATCATTCCAGAAAACACAAAAGTTGCATTGCTGATATGCGATCTCCGTTCGTACGTACGAGTTCCTACCTACCTACCTACCTACCTACCGACCTACCTACCTACCTACCTACCCCTACCTACCTACCTACCTACCTACCTACCTACCTACCTACCTACCTACCTACCTACCTTAACTTATATACACCTCATTAGGTTCATTGAAAGATGCAAAGTTCTATATCATATAAAGGGTCCAGTTAACTTGTACGTATTCACAAACCCTACACTTTACCATGACACTTCTACTTGAGGCAGTTGTCTTTTGCAATTTGAAGTTTCGAAATATTTTACATATCCATTAATTTGTTTGTCATTAAGATAAATCAATGAAGTACCTTTCGCCTTTGCAGCACAACCTGCGTTCTTTCTCTTCCACCCGGTCCGCGTCCAAGTATTGCTGCACATGTCAGCTTCAGAATCTGATTCAGCTTTGGCCGTGAGGTTATATTCAGTATCGGGATCTCAGCATTAGCTACGATTTATAAACACATTTGGACGTTTTAAAAACTTTTGCTAAGTAAACAACGTTGTTAACTTTTAAAGGTGAAGGAGTTTATGATGCGTTTATATATTTGAATAAATAATACGTATGTTTTTCCAGTTGTCTCAATTTTTGATAGAAAGACCTCAAATCACAAAGGTCCTTTAAGAGCAGTTAAGCTTCAGAACGATTCCATTAACAACGCTGTTGGTTTTAACAAAGTTTTGAACCATCGGCTCAATGTGTACTAACCAAAATGATCATTTTATAAGCAGATCATAGTGTGTATATCAGAAGCGAATGACAAGAATGTGAACAGGGACCTGGTTTCAAATAGTAGTGAAACATACTACGATATCACTATTGATTGGGAGTTATGTATATGTGATTATTGTTTTTTCGGATTATAGATTTTTTTGCGTTAACTTTTAAACAAGGAACGACAGATAGCTACTTACAAACGACCCGTAAACTGAATTCGGCCCTGGTATCATTGTTCAACTCTATCAAGTATTTGCCTTCGTCTTCGCAAAAAGCTGTCCCAAACGTTACGTTTATGGCACCCGTTGCAACACTTGCGCTTATAAAATCCCCAAAAGTGTGTATTCCTGAAGGCGAATGTATGCTCTGCAGCAGATTTCCGTTCTTGGTTATATTCAAAATGTTTATTTGTTCAACATTTACCAGGCTACAATATACGTCGTTCGGGCGGGTGTCATTTAAGACGGATATTTGTAACGGGAGGCAGTTTATTTCTGAAAAATGAATAATAGTAATATTATTATATTATAACACAATGGAAAATGCTTATGCATAAGTTAGTTCTATTATAATATTGAATATTCTTTACATACGCTCTAATGTTGGATCTGGGGTTGTCGTTGTAACTGAAACAGAAAAGTCAAACATTTGCAATTTAACATTATTCCAAAATTAAATAAACATTACAATTACACGTGATATATTTATCAATGCACATTAGGAATGATCAAGGGCATTTGCAGAATATGACAAAGACAATGACCATTTAAAGTTTTACTGATTAAATTCCACCGACCTATGTATGAAACCTGCCAAAAACATTGGCATTGCCGTTTGAAGAGTTCCTATATCCCAAATCATATTTCTTAAATCAGTGTATTTTTTATGCTCACACTTACCTTCGCCCTGACATCCAACAACAAGCTGGTCGCATTGTTTGCAGACTCCATCAGATGCATCCCAACAGTTTCTGTCTTGACATTCATGCATTCCGGCAATATTGGTAGAGTAGCATTGTATATAAAGGTTGCAATGGAATGGGTGATTGTAGTATCCATCGTCTCTTTCCTTACAGAATGAACCTGCAAGAAATATGTAAATACGCCATTGATACTATGTACATGTTTTTTTTAATTCTAAAAATGTACTTAGATACTAATTTAGATACTACAACACCGAACTGACTTATCAACTTAGGTTCCACTGTTATATTCAAAACGTAAAGTATTCACAAATACACATCACTATTTTCACCTTATACCATGACGATAACTTACTGTTTATGACTTTAATTTCTTCCTCATTCGAGTACAGTACGTCTAACCCTAGACCGGCCGACGGGGATGTTTTACAACGTAAACGTTTGCCATGCAGCTCACTATTAACGTAAGCAGTTTTGAATGCAAAGGGAATTGCAACCTCATTGTTGCATGTGCTTGTTTGGTGATCAATCCGATCCACTTTTATAAAAGCAACATCGTTGTCTGTGTCGTTATCACTAAGAAGTGGTACAAACGTTCCATTTATGGTCCATTCTATTGTTAAAGTTCCTTCCGGGCCAAGTTCTCCAGAACAATAAAACTGTCTGTCATCCCATGTCTCTTGACCGTCAATAATTTGTCGTGATAACTTCAATTTAGGTGCTTTTGGAAATTCTAAAATGGTCAATACATTGAATGAATTGTTCATTAACATTTTCATAATTACAGTGGTTTCCTGCAGTCAATTGAATAAACTTCTAAAATCTAAAATTAGCCAAAGTGTGTATAGATTGACTAATAATTAACCATGATTGTTATTTACCAAATCATTAAAATGTGCAAACTGGTCAAAAGATAACCGTTTGCAAACTTATGCAGTTTATACACTTTACTGCTGCACTTTTAATTCATGTAACAAACTTGTCCCAAATATTGTCTGCGAAATTAAATATCAAATGTATATACATGTTTCACATGTAAAACAGATAGGGTTTGATAATAGCTTGTTTATTTAAACGGTTCACTTGAGAATATGTCTATTCATGTTTCAAAATGAAAAACAGATAGGTTTAAATGATAGCTAATTTATGTTAAACGGTACAATTGAAAATATTCAAACAGATCACATGAGTTAAATACAATATAAACGCTCATTAAAATTATTGTGAAATGACTATTTAATGTCTCGCCTATTAATTACTTTGTAATCAACATATGTATTAGCTACAAAGCACAGTCGCGTAAATAAATCTATATATTATAAGAGAGACTAACCAAATGCGTCCAGATTAATCGAAGCTGCACTTGCCGAAGTGGTTATCGATGTGCAAGTGTATCTTCCAACATTAGAGCAGGAAATATTTCCAATTGTGACATTAACTGTCACACTGGAATCTATATTAGTTGCATACGCCCAAATTCCATCCACAGTACAATTTCCAACACCGGATTGCGATACGACGCATAGTTCAGTATCTCCCACACTGTTATTAGGACTAAAATGAACGTTTGCGCCATTTGCACCTAGTCCGTTTAAAAGAACACACTGCAAACTGATACTTCGTCCAATGGCTGTTGTCACATCTTCCCCGGAGAAGTAAATATCTGTAAATACAAGTTGTGCAACGATCGACATATATGCATAAACGTCATTTTGCAAAGTATGATTTATTCTTTAATATCAATAAAAATAGAAAGTTGAAGGGCATAACAGTTTATAATGTTGAAAACAAATTATCTTAGTTTACAGATGACACTTCTCTGTTGCAGGATGGGTCTGATTTATTATAAAATGCAACCTTAGATTTGTTGCATGTTGTTCTCAATACTCAGGTTTGAAAATTATCTTTGACAAAACTCATTCAATACGGACAGGTTTCCTAAAATATAGCACAAGGTCGTTTTAGACAAAAATAAATTAGCATTTGGAAACAATTTAAATTATGTGGTTTGATATTTGATGCAGATCTTAGAAAAATGACATAATTAAATCGTACGTGCAAAATTGAAAATGTGAAGAAATGTATAAGTTATCGGAAAACAAAACAGATAGTTAACACCTGTAGGAAAGTTAACTGTTGTTAAGTCATTGTTACGTCCCCGTGTTACACATCTGTTTATGTCATGCATGTGTGCTAAATGAAATAATATTTTTTTTTTTCATAAAAGCTTAGAATATATATAACAATTATCCTCACTAGTTATAAAGTTTTATTAAATATTGTTACAAAGACAGAACATGATGCATGGTCGAAAATTTGTTTATTTACTTTTCAGTTTTATATTTTAAATATTGCCTGATTCATTTACCAAATTAAGTTAACGTGCTCTACGTTTTTATTATTTACAAACACACATGATTCCTTTTGGTTTAAATGGCATATGATTGTTTGATATATGTATGTTATTGTGTGTGTGTGTGTGAGTGTGTGTGTGTGTGTGTGTGGGCCAGAGGCCTTTTGTACAATCAACTTTAAACTTTAGCGTAAATATTTTCAAACTGTCTATGCAGAAATAATGTAATTGAAGATATTATATGCAGTAGATAATAGATTATAAAGCTGTTTGCAAGGTATGTTCATGTGGAGGGCCACGACCAACGCATACCGTATGTACAAGGAAGGTCAAGGTTAACACATACAAAAATGAAAACTTGTACATTCTTAAAGTAAAGGATGCCTGTTGATACAGTTGCATTCATTGATTTTTTTCAATTTAAAGAGAAAGTTTAAAATAAGTATTTTGCAACCTTTAAAGGTAAAAACAAAATGTTATACTAGTTTTCTTTTTTTTTGCACAACAAAACCTTAAAATCTAATTATACCAATATCATATGGGGACACCAGGTATCAACATTCACATATTTGTTAATCGGATTCCTTATTTCGTGAAGAATATTTTCGCGGACACGTTTGTCTTTTACCTGTGTCGCTTAAAGTAATTGTCGATTCCGATGACGTAAGATCTTCTTCGATCACGTTTGTGCTGGTATTTTTCAACGCACATCTAATATCTGTTTCATTCCAAGAATCGGTGAGAACTACAGAGTATTCAGCCTCCACGGAACACACGCAAGGGGAAGTTGTACAGTCAGACGAATCCGTTGCCTTATATTCTTCGAATGGTTCACCGTTCTATAGAAAAGACAACGTTATGACTACAAAATATTTGTCTAGCTTTCTATCTTATCGAGGAATCTATCAATGGATCTATCTATCTATCTATCTATCTATCTATCTATCTATCTAACTAGCTCTCCGTCCGTCAGTCCATCCGTCCGTTTTTCCGTCCATCCATCCATCCATCCATCTATCTATCTAACATGAGGTTGTTGTCTTTTGCAACTTGAAAATTGGACATACGGTGCATATCTCATGTTAATCACTCAAGAAAATCATTTCAGTACCTTTCGTTTTTGAAGGACAACCTGCGTTCTCTCTGTTCCACCCTGTCCGCGTCCGAGAATTGCTGTACAGGTCATCTTTAGAATCTGGTTCAGCTTTGGCGTTGATGTGACACTCAGTATTGGGATCTCAGCATTAGCTACAATATATAAACACATTGTTTACTAACAAAAACTGTAATTTTATAAGCAGATTATATTTTGTATATTAGAAGCGAATGACAAGATTCTAAACTAGGACTCCGATATGCCTATTTATGGCGTGTTATGTGTATATGGGAATTGTCTATTCGGACTATATTTTGTTTTTTCTTCCTCTGATTGTCAAACCAGCAACGACAAAAAGAGTTACTTACAGACGACCAACACGCTAAATTCGGCCATCGTACCATTGTTCAACTCTATCAAGTATTCGCCCTCGTCTTCGCAAGACGCTGTTCCAAATGTAACGTTTATGGCTCCAGTATCAGCACTTACGCTTATAAACTGACCAAAGGTGATAACTCCTGAAGAATATGGTACACCTGACAGCAGATTTCCGTTCTTAGATATATTCAAATTGTTTATTTGTTCGACATTAACCAGACTACAATACACGTCGTCCGGCTGCGTGCCATTGAAGACGGATACCTGTTTAGGGAGGCAGTTTATTTCTGTAAAAAAAGAATAAAAACATTATCATAATATAACAATACAATTTAAAATGCTTAAACATGTACATCGGTAAATTTCTATTTAAATTTAGAACATTCAAACAATTTTTCACACTTTACATACGCTCTGAAAGTGGATCAGGTGTTGTCGTTGTCGTTGTAACTGAAACAAAAGGACATGAATTGCAATTTAACATTATTAAATTAACTTTATTATTACGCATTATACAAATACTAATAATCACTACTAGGAATGACAAAAGTTGTATTGTTCAAATGCCATCGACCAATGGATATTCGTTAACCATGAAACCTATTAATACACATTATCCTAATTGAATTCTTATATCCTTAATCAAATGTCTTAATTCAATTATCATGTGTATGCTCACACTAACCTTCGACCTGGCATTCAACAACGAGCTGGTCACATGGCTTGCATTGAGTATCAGATGCATCCCAACAGTAATTGTCTTGACATGCATGCATTCCACTAACGTTAGAGGCGCATTGTATATAAAGGTTGCAATGAAATGGGTGGATGTAGGTACCATCTTCTTTTCCCACACAGTATGAACCTGCAATAAATAAAATTGACACTTGCTTCATGGTTTTATAATTAACATTCGACAAATGTACAAACCACAAATAAGTACTATAATAATAAATCACTATTTACATTTTATGAAGGTAAACCAACTTACTGTTTACGACTTTTATTACTTCTTCATTCGAGTACAGCACGTCTAACCCTAGACTGGGCGACGGCGATGTTTTACAACGTAAACGTTTGCCGTGAAGCTCGTTATTAACATAACCAGCATGGAATGCAAAGGGAATTGAAACCTCATTGTTGCATGTGCTTGTTTGTTGAACGATATCATCCTTTATTATAACAGCGACATCATTGTCTGTTTCGTTGACAGTTAGTAATGGTACAAACGTTCCATTTATAGTCCATTCTATTGTTAAAGCTCCTTCCGGGCCCAGTTCGCCAGAACAATAAAATAATCTGTCTCCCCATGTCCCTTGACCGTCAATAATTTGTCGTGATAACTTCAGTGTTGGTGCAGTTGGTAATTCTAGAATGATCAATATTTTTAATGAATTCTGTATAAAATATTCATTATCATAATGACAATAGTTTACTGCAGACAAGTGTTTGAACTGGTTGATTCTTGGTTTGGATAAATTTAACCAAAATGTGTGCTTATTGGTCAATAATTATCCAACGAACCCAATTAGCCAATCAAATGATTTACAATTGCAAACTTGTAAAAAGACTTAATAGTTTTATACAACTGGCTGCTGTAGTTTCAATTTGTGTAGCATACTTGACCTATTTAGTGTCTGCAACATTAATATGTCTGTACATTTTGAAGGTTAAATAGAAAGGTTTGAATAACAACTAGTTAGTTTCAAAAGGTACATCTTTGAATATTCAAACACTTCCATGAGTTTTATACAATATAAACACTTATTGTTAACAAAAATCCGAAGATGTCCATTCAATGTATCGCCAATTCATTACTTGGTTATCAACACGTTGTAGTTGCCACACACACAAAACACAATCGCGTAAATAAATCTACCTCATATAAAAAGAGACTTACCAAATGCGTCCAGATTAATCGAAGCTGCACTTGCCGAAGTGGTTATCGATGTGCAAGTGTATCTTCCAACATTAGAGCAGGAAATATTTCCAATTGTGACATTAACTGTCACACTGGAATCTATATTAGTTGCAGAAGCCAAAATTCCATCCACAGTACAATTTCCAACACCGGATTGCGATACGACGCACAGTTGAGTATCTCCAACACTATTATTATGATTGAAATAAACGATTGCGCCATTTGCACCTAGTCCGTTTGAAAGAACACACCCCAAACTGATACTTCGTCCAATGGCTGTTGTCACATCTTCCCCGAAGAAGTAAATGTCTGTAAATACAAGTTGTGCAACGATCGACATCTATGAATAAACGTCATTTAGCAGGGAAAATAACGATGTTTGTAACGTACATTGATATAATTCACAATTTACGAAGCATCAAAACCTCCTACCTCCTTGGACAAGGCTCAGGACTTTTTCTTCTGAGGAAACCACCAGTGATCCATCGCTAGCCAATGCAGCACATCTAACAACGCTATTGTTCTTTGACAACGTAGGAAAGATTGAAAAGAACAGTGTTTCGTAGCATTCACAGGTTGTGTCAGAACACTCCATCGACTGGTTTGTAGGTAATACTCCGTAAACAATGAACTCAGTCTCGTCCTAGAATTAATAATGGTTTCAATATCATCATATTTATTTGAAAAATATTGTTCGTGAAAAAAGACACGAAAGAAAAAATTATTCTTGATTTAAATGTGTTTCATAGAACGTAAAACAACAAAAAATACATTTTCAAACATGTTTTGTTTTAATACTTTTTTTTATTTAAATTAGAATATAATGTTGAATCGATGATTGTTTATTCCTTACAACTATAACTCTTTATGTGGCAAACCTGCAAACAAAAATGAGCTTCATAAAATTATATTTCAAATTTCATCTGCACTTATAACAAAAACCAATGTATTGCCCCAACGGGGCCTTTATTCACCGGATGTGTCCCGTCCGGTGTGACTTTGACTGGCTTTATGAGGCCGCTAGAATAACACTCGGTCAAAAATAATTCATAGGATTATCTTGTCATCGAAAAACCCCGACGTTTGAGATTTTGACAAAATTAACCGCCCCAGCTGTTGTCTTAGACAGCAAAGAATATCGTTTGTTTAGATCCAAAGTTCACACCGCACCGACCCTCTACCCCCACCTATCCCCTCGTCTAAATCCCATATGGGTGTGCTCGCCCATGCACTGGCTATACCAACTGGTTTGGCATACTGTTGGTAGGTACATTTTTCTTATAATTAATCAATAACTTTTTTTTTTACCGCAGCATGTGTTTGCAACTGAAGCCTGGTGGCTGCCTCCTGCGACTTTCGTCCTACATAACCCATGCACTGGACAGTCATTTCCTGATTTAAGTAAGACGAGACAGGGACCGATATTTCTGGCTGCTTGGGTAGAGCTATAATGAAGTTAAATATTTATCTGTTTTGTAGGCTTTCTTTTTTTACTTAAGTAATAAAGTAAATTGTACACTTCCTTCTAATGCCGTGTTCTATTTAATGAATTATTGGATTTCTCAGGTCTGGTTTACATATGTTGTTTTAACGTTTGGTTTTTGTTATTTCTTATTATATGGAGATTTATTAGTAAACCTTCTTATGTTAAATACAATTGTATACTCATCTTATTTCTTTACTTAAGACTATTACATTGAAGGTACAAAATAGTTGGACGGGAAATGTCGAAGATTATTTGCCAGGTAAATTATGAAAAAAGTTTGTTTGTTTATAATTGTGTCTAAAAGTTCAATATCCTTCATCGCGACGATATCTTAACGCTCTGGTATATTTCATCGAACGGGCAGAGAATCAAAGACTATACACTATAGAAACACCCTTAGCAATTCGATAACAGTGAGCCCATTTATGTTATTTTCAACAGGTGATAGTGATAAAAACACTATTACGCAGGTTTTATTTTGTTGTGATTTTTCCTATTTTTAAGTAGATATTGTTTTTTAGAAAACAATAAATTAAATGTGCAACACCATAAGCAATAAAACCCTGAATGATGCGTTAGAACATTGGTTATACAATATAATAATAATATGTGTATTGTATGCTTTTTGATTATCGTAAATAGTTAACATCAAAACATTGAAACAGATATCACATTCATACAAATTTGATTGGTTGTGTATTAGCAGCGTTTTAAACTTGTGAAATAAAAGATATATGCCGTTTTACTTACATGAAACTTCCACGATAATTTCTTCCGACAAACTGTCTATTTTGATCAGATAGGAGCCCTCATCTTCACATGAAACATTTACAATACTGAATGAAGCCGTCTTTGCAGTTAAATCGACTTGCGCGTCCATTTTACCAAGTTTTCCAGTGAAGCTGGATTGCCCAACACTTGTTAAGTTGTACAATTGGCCATCCTTTGTTATTTCTATCTCGTTTACTGTAGTGATGCCTTCAAGTGAACAGGCTGTGTTGGCTGAATTGTCGAGACTAACTTCAATGGTAGTTACTTCGCATGCAAATCCTGAAAAAGATACATTTATGTTTACCAATCCTGAGTTCTGTCACTCGTTAGTAACAAATGCCCCCGATGGATGCATCAAACAGTGTGCATTTACTAGTAAGCGAGATATCAGATATAAATATATCATCACCTTAGTACAAATCTCAGTAAATGAATATACATAACAATAATATCAAGGTACCAATTATCTATACCATCATCGCCATTTGAATTATACCATGTTATTCTTACAAAATAAATCCTGAGAGTTCATATATTCGAATTCCTCCTACTGGATATTCTTAGTAAGGTACTCTAAAAAATGGTGACTGACTTCAAACATTTGGTAACTTCGTCGCGAAAATACGACAATATGAAAAAACGCAATACGGCTAGATTAAAATAGAAAATAATAAACCGGGGCGTTTTCGCATTGACATTTGGCGCATATCCGCCCCAACACTCGGAGTTTAAGGCGCATTTTCGTATTTTTCGCCGCCACATGGCATATTTTCGCAGGCCCAAGCAATTGGTTGACATCTATTGGAAAAGGAATCAAAATCAATAAAGCCACGTCCTAGTTATTTTATGCTCCGTTTCTATGTGGGAGGTCTTGAAAAGGAACTTACACGCACATGTTTGAAAATTTAGCGGTAGGACCTGTCTTTCTTATTTTGCACATGCCTTCTTATACGAAAATACGAGAAGAGAGGCAGCGAAAATTCTAAAGTAGGCCATATGGCAGGGTGAAATACCACAGATTATTATTTCGTATTTTCGCCCCGCAACATGGCATATAGTCATAGTTTTGTATTTACGCCCGGCCATTGAGCGTTTTTTTTCGTATCATCATTACGAAGATTCCAAATGGCAGGAATCCGCCATTTAAAATATGTTTCTATTAACTAAGGATAAAGATACAATAAACTTACCGTCAATTGTTCGAGCTGAAAATAAACAGATAAGAGTATTCGATTCAATAATTCCTAACAAAGCATCCAGAAGACACTATGCACAAATAATAAACAAAATAATGTTTCCAAGTGATTGTTTGCGTTCCTTTTTACCCTTTAACGTTTAAACAATACAAAATGACACAAGGCGTGTTCATACGTATTAAAAATAACAACATAATTACCTCGCTTTTGACATGTGCAATTTGTGCAAGCTTGGGTGTGACTCTCGTTATAACACTCATCCTCCCGACATCCTGTCAGCGCTGCATAGGCAAACTTTCTTTCAGAACATTGTACAAATGTATGGCAAGTATATGGATGTTCTACTTTCTTTTGAGCAGCTTCACTTTCACAAACGCTCTCTGAAACAAAACATCGATTTCATATTTTTAATAAAGATTATTTTATACTGAGCATTGGACAAAAATTATATTCGTCAATGTCACCTCCCCTCTACTTACATTCAATGTTGAGGTTAGGTGAATTATCAAATCAATGATTTAAATATTCCTCTCATGAAGACAAAAAAACTAAAACAAGCGACCCCCACTCCGCTCTTACACTAATAAATGAAAACATACCCGGAACTACAATGATAATTCCTACGTCGGAGTAAACTGACTCTTCGTTCACGATTTCTGTAGAAGGCTTAATGACACATCTTAACTTTTTCCTGTGCAGGGACAAAGGAGGCTCTCGTAATGCAAACTTTATTTCCACTTCTACACCACATGCTACGGTCGTATTTAATGGACCGACATTTACCCAGCCATAGCTTGTGTCCACTTTTGTCGTATCGTCATATGTGAGAAATGTTTGAAATATTTCAGAGTCATCCATGAACGTGCTTTCGACGTATATCTCTCCTGGTGGTGAGCCGACGTTGCCCTTGCACGAAAATTCTTGTCCTCCAAAAGAATCCGATCGTTCGTATACTCGCTCAGCCATTGTGAGAATTGGTAAGCCAGGCGGGCCTAAATGTAGTTCATTTATGGTATAAATGTGTTGTTGGCGACACATGTGGAAATACAATATGATCTAAAGACACACGTTTACATAGCTTACATTGGAAATGTTATTGATATACATACTGTCATATATTGAAAAAGTTTGTTTTAAAAACAAATGGGCTTAAAGATTTTCAAGACATGATTTTGAACTAACACATATAAATAAAATAATAAATAAAATTATATAAAACATTTCTCTAATTTGGTGATTAATTTATATATTAAACATTGCAATCAACCCATGAAAAGAAGGTACTGGTGCCAGAATTAACTCACGTTGAAATGTTATCTTAGTTGTATCCTGGCCAAGTACTGCGTCCCCATTTCGAGCTGTACATGTGTAGTTTATTGTTCCAGATTCCATTGCCGCATCCGAACAAGTCACGTTGTTAAAATTGACAACGACTTTGACTGCTGTGTCCGTTAAGTTCGAGTTCGACAAATCGATGTTACTTCCATTCTGCAAATTGTTTGTTCCATTAGAAAAGACTTCGATAAAGTCTGCGTCGCCTGGCTTCGAAATAACAACCGCGGTCCAGTTGACAATGTTTGCCACATCACATACGATACTCCCGGGTTGTCCTATCTTCAGCAAGTATGAGGACACGGGAAATGCGACTGAAAAATATAAACGATACATTCTCTTTCAATTTGTTAACAAGTAATATATTAAGATATTCTATCTAGTAAACTCAAGGCACTAAAATCGATCATCGGTTTTCAAACTCTTTTAGAATCAAAGTGATTCATTCATGCTTAAATTATCATTTAAGCAAAATGTAAGCCGATTAAAAGTAGTCACAAAATTGATGATATTTGACATATACCGTATGAAGATCGTATTTCAATCGTCCTGTTTGATGAAACCAGAGGGGAACCTTCGACTGTGCTAGTTTCACAACGAACAGTAACTTCAGTAATATTGTTTGGAAATCCAGGCACCATAAATACGGCCTCCGCGTATCCATCACATTGTTGGTTGATTTCTGATACTGGTATGGACTGCTGTAACGAGGAATATAAGAGAGGTAAATCAGTAACCGCATTTAACTTAGCTTGGTTTTATTTTGGTTTTAAAGTCAATGTGATGCCCAAGACAGACAACATCAACAACAGCCTTGTGTGCAATGGGGATATTTCATCGCAACACAATGACAACGCACAAATACGGCAAAACAACATAAGGGTGTCAATTTATCATGTATAGTCATGGAATTTAAAATTGAACAATCTTGGAGGAGATAATAAAAATGTTACGTAGATATAAGGGTTCAGCTTAAAAGTTCATAAAATAATCATTCGATGAATTCTTAATATTTATGACTTTATGCTGTTGATATACTACATTGGTTCACATTGTTTAAGGCAAATACCTCGACGGTTGTTACAAATAATGACAGGTTTCCTGTAAGTCCGTTTTCATTAAAGCCAATATTTCCTGTACATTTTATTTCTCCTCCATGGCCAGCGTTCATAAATTCTGGTGCAGAAATGTTTGGAATAGTTGCAGTTCCTGCAAATAAGGTAGTTACTCAAGATGTTGGTTTTTTATTTGAAAGAACTGCAAAATGTGGAATAATAAGTTTTAATAAAAAGATTCGTAATCACGCAATCTGATTATCAGCAATAAATCTGAAAATCCGATATTACAAATGCGTGAAATATATAGCATTAACTATGTACATTGCTGTGAATACAACTGTGTATTAGCGATAGTCATGAATACAACATCGTCAACCCGAGCATAATACATGACACACTCTGTGAAAACCAGGAGTGTGTGAAAACCAGTAAAGTATGACTTTATGAAAAAAATATCTTTCTTCCAGCATGTTGAAGCGTACCATTCGTTTTTTTTTTAATATCTCTTTGTCAGTTGACGGTAAAAATAAAACCACTGTCCCAGTGTTGAAGAAACAACAACATTTGCTTTTTAACATTTGGCCTGGTTTTTGCAGATTGCTTCATATAGCTATATTTAAAGATCCAATGTTTTAAAAGTTCAAATAATTAAATGTATAGTATGAAAACCGAAGTTACATTTTCGTTCTTATACATATTAATTAAGTATGTTTCATACCTGTTAAGGAAACTGAGGCGTTCGCAGATTTCACACTAGTAAAATTACCAGCTTCAAGTTCGCATATATAGACGCCGGCATCGTCACAAATGATAGACGATATGTTTAAACCAAATTCGAAGGTCGATTCCAAGGAATGAAACGCTGTGTATGTATGAATGCTAATCTCATCAGTGACTCTAACAGATCCAGTATCATTCCAAACACTGAAAATGGTTTGGTTCATTTTCTTCATGACAGCATGCTGCCAGTTGGGGTTGTTCGAAATGATACATTTTATAACGGCTTCCTGACCACTTGGGAATGAATACGTGTACTGTTCAAATGAAATTTGACCTAAAATGAGACAGGAACTTAAAATAGTTATGGAATAATTATTTAAAAATTACTGATTTTGATAATATTTTTTATTAGAAATAAAAGTAGTAGCAGTAGCGGTAGCAGAAGCAATTTAAGTTGCTGTAGTTGATGTTGTATCAGATGTACTTGTTATTGCTATCCTAATGTACGAATAACATAATTTTTATGCAATTTTGCAAGTATTACCTTAATGCATTTAAACATCAGCTCTCATGTAACTTACCCTGAATTTCACACTCAGGAGCTCCTATCCATCCATTTTCTGTACAGTTTATCTCTCTCACTGAGCCAGGTGTAAAGACAGTGCCGGGAATACAGGTCGGTATGATTGATCCGTTAAAGGGCGCCGTCTTATTGTCAACGGTAAATAAGACCCCTTCGTTCACATCAAACGAAATACAACTCATAAGTTCACAAACAACTTCTGCCGACCAGTTTCCATCGGCTTCACATGTTGTGATCGCAGTACCATTTACTTTGTAGCCGGCTTTGCAAGACACATATACCACGGACCCTATTTCGGTTTGAGTACCGTTTATATAACCATTGTCTATAGTTAATGGTTGGCAGAATGCTAAATCACATCTAGGTATCTCAGTCCATGACCCATTTTGCTGGCAATCAACGTTTGAAGAACCATTTAGAGAATACAGATCGAAACATGTAACATTCGCAAGTCCGTCCGTGAAGTTTATGTTTCCATTTCTTATTGTAAGAGTTGGACACACTACGACTTTCTCACAAATCGGTACATCATCCCATGACCCGTTGGCTAAACAACGAACTTCACTGTTCCCAGTCAGTGTATAATTATCATTGCATTGTACTTGAACAATATCCCCGAATTCGTTCGTTTCGTCACTGATTGAGCCATTTCCTATGTTCAGCTTTAAGCATTTCACTTTCTGGCAAGTTATACTTCCTTCCCACATTCCGTTTTGCGAGCAAACAATTTGTGCATCACTTTCATTGGAGAAGTTATAACCCTCGTCGCATTCGTAACTTATGGACGAATTATATTGTCTTGTAAAATTCGCAGATATGTTCCTTGTATTATTTATTAAAGGAATCGTCCCACACTCGATCAGAGAACAATTTCCAAGTTCTAACCAATTTTCATCATCCATGCACATTGACGTATTAATTCCTGTGAGGTAGAATCCAGGTTTGCATTTGATTGTTGTATTAGAACCAAATGTGTTTCCACCATCGTCGACAATCTCGGCGTTTTCAGAAACAGAAATATTGCCGCATGTTATAAGTGTGCACGAAGGAAGATGTGACCAAGACCCATTTGCAAGGCATTGAATCTCAGATGAACCTTCTACCTTAAACCCTTCATTGCAATTGATTGAAACTTCGTTGCCATACGAATAAAATAGTTTTGAAGGTGAAAACGTTCCATTTTCAAGTGAAATATCACCTGTACAGTTAACTGGTTCACAAGACAGCTGTTTGTTCCACATTCCATTTTCATCACATGTAACATTGCTTTCATCCAACAAATCGTAACCTTCATCACATGTCAGGTTATATAATTCACCTATTAGAAACATTACTTTATCTGGGTTTGGTCTTCCATTTGATACGTTCTGTATTGTACACATAATTTTTTCGCATTCAGGAAGAACAGTCCAATTTCCGGTCAAATCACATGTCAGAGTTGTGTCGTTCGTCGTAAACTGATATCCTTCGTCACATTCCACCTGAATGACACTGTTAAAAGGATAAATCTCTCCATTAGAATCATTTTGTGTACGCATGTTCTTCTGTGGCATGAAAGGATTACATGCAATAGTCTCACAACTTCCTATTCCGAGCCAAGTTCCGTTCTCACACAGGGCAGACCCATTTCCATCATGCATATATCCGTACTCACAGATAACGGTTGCAGTAGAACCATTTGATGTTGTATTAAATGTAACATTTCCGTTCGCAATAATTGGACTACTGCAATTTATTAAACTGCACGTGGGAATGTCGGTCCAGTTCCCATCAGCTTTGCACTCAATCACATTGCTACCATCCAATGTGTATCCTGCCGCACATGCAACTGTGGCCGAGTCTTCAAACGAATAATTTGCAGTTGAGTTCGCTATGTAAATATTAGAACCAAGCACAGAAGGACAGCGAATGAGCGCACACGTTTGATAGTGACTCCAGCTACCGTTGCTTTGACAAGTTATTTCTTGAGTTTCCAATGGTTCATATCCATAACTACAGTTTACCACTGCCGTATCGCCAAACAGGGTTGTTTTGTTTATATATATTACGCTACCGTTGTCTATATCTTGAATTTGCCCGCAGTCGACTTTGGTGCAGTTAGGAAGAGTTCCCCATTCACCGTCAATACACTGCACTATAAGACCAGAAAGAGACTCATATCCATCTTGACATTTGAACTCTAATGCGGTCTCGTTAGTGTTGACAACGGATCCATGATCGATACCGGTTGATCCATTACATGTAACTCTTGAGCAGTTAACAACAGGCCAGTCACCATTTGCATAGCAGGTTAAAGGTTTCTTTCCAACGTAAACAAATCCATCATTACAGAGAATGTCAATATCTTCTCCGTATTTAATATCTCTGATGGTACTTCTGTTTTGACTGTTTTCAACTACATCAAAATTGGTACATGTGATGGGGAGACATTGTCCTATTTCTGACCATGTCTTATTTGCTTGACATGTAGATATATTCGGTCCAGGCAAGGCATACCCGGGATCGCATGAAATAGTAATGGTGCTATTAAAATCATCATCTGACCCATCCAAATTGCCGTTTGTTACTTGTTCATGCTCTCCGCAATTTATCTTGACGCATTTCACTCTAGTTGTCCAGGTTCCGTTCGATTGGCATTCAGCCGTCGATATAGTAGGATCTTCTATTTTAAAGCCGTCCTGACATTTAATCGTTACATTTTCTTTAAGGTATTGACCGACGTAAAAACTTTTATCAATGTCCCCGAATTCCGGTGGAATAAACTTGACACATTTTATGGCGTTACATTTTGGAAGATTAGTCCAAGTTCCATTTGCTTGACATGTGACCGACCTCGTACCGTTAATTATATATCCAACTCCGCAGGCTAAATCAACGGTTATATTGTAGTGAAAAAGATTTGCGCTTCCTTCAGAAATTGCAAGGTTTTCAGGGAGGATTTCTTCG
Source organism: Mya arenaria (assembly GCF_026914265.1). NCBI lineage: Eukaryota > Metazoa > Mollusca > Bivalvia > Myida > Myidae > Mya > Mya arenaria. Next base: position 55,973,035 of record NC_069136.1, on the reverse strand, counting down.
CTCAAGTGTGTACAGTTGATGGGTGCGCAAGAAGGAGCATCGCTCCATGATTTGTCCGCTCCACACTGAATAGATCCCGATCCCTCAAGTGCATAACCTGTGTAACACGTGACTGTGATGTTGTCACCGTAACTATTATTGTATTGGCTCGTTTCGGCGTTCATTATGGTTTCTCCAAAGGCTCCACATGAAACAGCCTCACACTCTGGAAAAGGTGTCCAGTTCCCATCAGCTTGACATGTCACTGAAGTTGAACTGTTTGTTTCATATCCTTCCTTGCATACTAACTCCACTGTAACATTGTAGGAAAAAGGGTTGATGCTTCTAACAGAAATCGCTACGTTTTTAGGAAGGATTTCGCTCAATTGGGTACAGTTTATTGGTCCGCAAGTAGGAGCGTTGCTCCATGATCTGTCCGCTCCACACTGAATAATTCCCGATCCGTCAAGTGCATAACCTGTGTAACACGTAACTGTGATGTTGTCACCGTAATTACTACCGTCTTGGCTCATTTCAGCGTTTTCTATGGTTTCTCCAAAGGCTCCACATGAAACAGCCTCACATTCTGGAAAAGGTGTCCAGTTCCCATCAGCTTGACATGTCACTGTAGTTGAACTGTTTGTTTCATATCCTTCCTTGCATACTAATTCAACTGTATCATTGTAGGAAAAAGGATTGGTGCTTCCAACAAAAATCGCTACGTTTTTAGGAAGGATTTCGCTCAATTGTGTACAGTTAATGGGTCCGCAAGTAGGAGCGTTGCTCCATGATCTGTCCGCTCCACACTGAATTATTCCCGATCCGTCAAGTGCATAACCTGTGTAACACGTAACTGTGATGTTGTCACCGTAATTACTACCGTCTTGGCTCATTTCAGCGTTTTCTATGGTTTCTCTAAAGTGTCCACATGAAACAGCCTCACATTCTGGAAAAGGTGTCCAATTCCCATCAGCTAGACATGTAACTGAAATGGAACTGTTTGTTTCATATCCTTCCTTACATACTAATTCTACTGTATCATTGTAGGAAAAAGGGTTAGTGCTTCCCACAGAAACCGCTACGTTTTTAGGAAGGATTTCGCTCAATTGTGTACAGTTAATGGGTGCGCAAGAAGGAGCGTTGCTCCATGATCTGTCCGCTCCACACTGAATAATTCCCGATCCCTCAAGTGCATAACCTGTGTAACACGTAACTGTGATGTTGTCACCGTAATTACCACCGTCTTGGCTAATTTCAGCGTTTTCTATGGTTTCTCCGAAGGGTCCACATGAAACAGCCTCACATTCTGGAAAAGGTGTCCAGTTCCCATCAGCTTGACATGTCACTGTAGTTGAACTGTCTGTTTCATATCCTTCCTTGCATACTAATTCAACTGTATCATTGTAGGAAAAATGGTTAGTACTTCCTTCAGATATCGCTACGTTTTTAGGAAGGATTTCGCTCAATTGTGTACAGTTAATGGGTGCGCAAGAAGGAGCGTTGCTCCATGATCTGTCCGCTCCACACTGAATAATTCCCGATCCCTCAAGTGCATAACCTGTGTAACACGTAACTGTGATGTTGTCACCGTAATTACTATTGTATTGGCTCGTTTCGGCGTTCGTTATGGTTTCTCCAAAGGCTCCACATGATATAGCCTCACATTCTGGAAAAGGTGTCCAGTTCCTATCGGCTTGGCATGTCACTGAAGTTGAACTGTTTGTTTCATATCCTTCTATGCATACCAATTCAACCGTATTATTGTAGGAAAAAGGGTTAGTGCTTCCCATAGAAATTACTACATTTTTAGGAAGGACTTCGCTCAGTTGTGTACAGTTAATGGGTTCGCAAGTAGGAGCACTGCTCCATGATCTGTTTTCTGCACACTGAATGATTTCCGCTCCCTTGAGTACATAGCCTGTGTTACACGTTACTGTGATGTTGTCGCCATAATTGCTACCGTCTTGGCTCATTTCAGCGTATTCTATGGTTTCTCCGAAGGCTCCACATGAAACGGGCTCACAAGAAACTTGAGTAGTCCAGTTTTTGTTTGATTGGCATACATCAGTGGTCAATGCACTATCAGCATAATCGTATCCTAAATCGCACATAACTGTTATAGATTCATTAAAATAGTTGGCAGGAGACTCGCCCTCGGCGATATGCGCATTGGGAGGAACAGTGTAGTTTTTGCACATAACTGGCACACATTCAGGAGATATTGTCCAGGTTCCATTAGATTGACAAGTTACATTTGCATTTCCTTTCATTTCGTAACCATTTAGACATTTTATAGTAAAGTTGGACATGTATGTGTTTTTACTTTGGTCGTTTACCTCGATAAAATTGCTATTATTGGGCAGTGTAAATGGAAGGCAGGTGACAGGTGGACACTCGGCGATAACGCTCCATTTACCACTGCTTAAACATTCGATAGTTTCACTACCATTAAGTTGGTATCCCTCGTTACACATTACCGTCAGTTTGGTCTGAAATACATGAGAGCTGGTTTTATTTTTAATATCACCATTTGATGGAGCGTCGGTAGCATTACAAGAAACTGGATTACAATCTCCAACAGGCTCCCAAGATCCATTGCTGTGGCATTTGATGTCTGAATTGCCTTTCAATGTGTAGCCATCCGTGCATTCAACGATGCTGCCGTTCGCATACGCTTGTTCAGGAAGTGTCAAGTTTCCGCAATCTGATTGGACACAGATGGGAAGCGCGTCCCATTCTCCGGTTTCTAAACACGACACATGTTCTTTTCCAATAATGCTTAAACCATCTTCGCATGCAACAAATATCACACTTCCAAAAGTAGTATTTGCTTCATCTTGGATCTGTCCATTTTCAATTGAAATATTTCCACAGTCCTTAATTTGGCAAACTGAATCAGGGACCCAGCGTTTGTTACTCTGACATTCAGAAATGTTCTCAATAACCCTATATCCTTTTTCACAGGTAATTTCAACTCTATCTCCAAACCCATATCCTGTAGAACTTGAATTAACTGCATTTGGTGGGAATGTATCACAATATACTTTGTCACAGAATGGAAGATAATTCCATGTGCCATTGCTTTGGCACTGAATTATGTCTTCTTGTGAAAGCTCATATCCGATATCACATTCTACTACAGCTGTATCACCAAAAAAGGTCCCGTCGACATATGTTATGTTTCCATTCATGAGAGTCGCAATTTTTCCACAGTCCTTTCTCGTGCAGACTGGAAGTGAGTCCCACTGATCATTCAGACATTCGACAATAATGTTGTCATCCGTTTCATATCCGTCATTGCACTGGTAGATTAACGTGGTTTCGCTTGCATTTGATATTTTACCGTTGTCAATATTTGTTGTGCCACTGCAAGCCACGGGGACGCAACTGATATTGGGCCAGTCTCCATTTTCATCACAGGATAAAGAAGTGTCTCCGACGTATACATGGTCGTCCTGACAAAGTATGATTATTGGTTCGTTAAATCGGATATCATTGACAATACTTGTGTTTTTACTGTTTTGAACTACTTCGAAAGTTTTGCAGAGAATAGGATTGCATTTTCCATAACTGGTCCAATTCCTATTTGCTTGACATGTCGATGATGATTCACCTTCAATCTCATAACCAGGATTGCATGTTATGTTGACAGTGTTTTCATATTCGATTCCATTTTCAAATATGACACTATGATCGGGAGCCTGGAAACTTCCGCAGCTGACTGCGGTGCATCTAACGTTGCTCGTCCATTTTCCATCGGATTGACATGTTTCTGTCTTTTCAGCTGGGTTTTCATATCCGTCGACACAGAGAATTGTTACATTCTCATTAAACACCGAGCCAATAAATGAGTTTGGGTCGTATCCAAGTATATGGCTATCGATTTGAGCTGTATAATTTCCACAGCTTATTGGACTGCATCCTGGTAAGTTTGCCCAACTGTTGTTATTGACGCATGTTACGTTAAATGGATCCTGATCGCTAGGCAAGGCATATCCCTCATCGCATGTCACTTTCAAAATTGATCCGTACAAAGAACCTTCCGAAGTCGCAGTCGCTCCGTGTGTCACGGTCGGTTTCTGTCCACAGTCCACTGACGGAGTAAAGCATTTGTTTAAAATGTGGTAAAGCAATTACACACTGCTTTATACAGGCGCGTAGCTGCCTATACGCAAGTACAAGATTCTGACAAAAAATCAGCCAAAGTTGCAAATTGCGAACTTGACTACATGATCCTAAAACTGTAATTTTACAGTATTAATAAAGCAACTCAGAACGCCCTGAATGCACCAGATTGCACCATGGTTTGTTCGTTGGGGCATGCCCCCGAAACCCCCTAGCAAAATTATGAATCCACATGAATAGAGGGCTAGCTACGACCCTGATATATCATAGGAAATTTACCTTTCGACTAGCAATATCAATTTTATCTTTTTTCATGTCATCCAAAGACTATATTTTTGTTAGGTTCGAAGCCCAGTCATACCAGCCATGTTCCATTGTTTTATTTCGGACTGAATATACTTTCCACACACACAGTAAATTCGCATATTTAATCTATTTTTTTTATTGGTTTGGAAATACAGGGAACGTAGACGTTCATGTCAGCCAGATTAGAAATAATAAGATATAAACACTTATATAATCACATGCAGTTAAAATAAATTGTTTAAATGATCTTGCTCCTAGCTTAGACATTGTAATAAAAGATAAGAAAAGATACGAATATGCCTTTAAAACCAATTCTGCTGAGAAATTATTCGAGCAATACATGTCCTTCAATAAATGTACTTACAGTCAAGTTAAACATGCATATCAATGCAGGCATGCATATTAAATGTACCTGAAAGTAAGTTTTAATAAATTCTTTTTGTTGCATGATTTACTCTATTTCTAACCTTTAAGACACGAGTCGTTCACGGAATTGTAGTATCTGTTTTGTGCGCATGCGCATTTTCCGTCCAAACAACGGGCAAGAGAAGTTTCGCATTCATCTTTCGGCTGGCAGATACCGTCGTAAGAAATCACTGAAAGTAAAAAAGATAACGTTTTATTCATATAAGTTATCGTCCATTTAATCACAAATACATTATTGACTGGAGGTCCTACGTATAGACCAGCGAAAGAACGGTATGCTAGATATATTCGATAAACGAATTAATAAATAAATGATTTAATTACAGAACAAAATATCGAACGTTCATATCTTAGAATGCACTACAAATAGTTATTATATTACCATGTGTGTTTTGTTAATCGCTACTTCATTATTGAAACTTTAAAGTATCGAAAAAACATTGAATGTCCGTTTATACCCCAATTACAAGATCAACATTAAAAACTTTCGCACAACATTAAAAAAAATATATATGTTAATTAGATGTTTTACCTGTTGGTAATGGGTTGTTTTCGGCGGTCACCACAACAACAGCCTGAACTACGAATGTTTCAACGTCAATAGTGAATATTCCGATACTGACTGTCCCCGTGTTCCCGTCACCAACGCCGACCAGTATCTTTACTTGTGTCTCGGTTGGCGGCCCATTGTTCCCTCCGTGAATAATCACCACAGTGAATTTCACAATAACGCTCCCAGAACTAATAAATGATCATAAAGGACCACTAAAAATATGCAAACCATTTCATTGATGTATATAATTCATTCAGTTTCGGCGTCAGTTTTGTATTAGATGTGCTGGGGCCGTTTCAAAACAGTAATGTATTAAGTGTGCTGGGGCTGTTTCAAAACAGTAATATATTAAGTGTGCTGGGGCTGTTTCAAAACAGTAATGTATTAAGTGTGCTGGGGCTGTTTCAAAACAGTATGTATTAAGTGTGCTGGGGCTGTTTTAAAACAGTAATGTATTAAGTGTGCTGGGGCTGTTTCAAAACAGTAATGTATTACGTGTGCTGGGGATGTTTCAAACGTATCTTGTGAGTCGATCTTAGTCGTAAATTAAAACGATCTAAGTTTCATACCAATGTTTTCGTTATTCTTCAACATATTGGTATTTATGCGAATTTGATTTTTGACCTTATTAAAAATGTCCACAAAGTTTAGGAAATACAAGTTCATTTATGCCGTTTATCTTGACTTAAGTTCAAGAAGTTAAAGGAAAAACAAACACACATGTGTTGGCATTAATGAAGTTTTAACAGATTAAAGATGATTAAAATTATGACTTAAGTCCTTTTTTTAAGCGAGCACCAGGGGCCAATTTCTCAAAACTACGCAAGTCAGTTATTACACGATTAAGCTTAGCTCACTATTTTTGTTCTTCTAGATTTTGTAAAATATTTATCATCTTGGAAGTTTTTTCATTGTTTATTGAAGTTAGATATCTGATAATCACGAAACACTCAGTTTTATGTATCAAAATTGGGTTAAAGTAAGACATTTTGCCAAACAAAAAGCTGCTTAAGTCTGTAAAGCTTAAGAAGTTTCGAGAAAGCATGGTCTGCATGACTTAAACTGTTTAAAAATTGCATGCTGAGGCTATAAAAATTTTTTTAAATGAACCTTTGCTGAAAAAGTCAACTCAGACTACAAAACAGAAACTATCTAAAAAAATGAAATACCTGAGAGACTGAACGGTGCAACCAAAGAGATCCTTGACGAGTCCGTCGGCCTTGTTATTCTCTGCCATGGTAGCATTTATCTGTAGCAATAGAAAAACGAGGGGCGTTTATTATATAATGCAGTTTTGTTTTTACAGTCGAAATTCGCTATGTCGGACTCTGTTATCTCGATTTTCTGATTATGCCGAACTATTTTGGTTCAGATAGCCATGTTTTTAGTTTGGTTATATCGAATGTCCGTTATATCGAAGTGTTTTCCGAGGTCCCAACTCCTTCGCCATAGCGAGTTTTGACTATAAATCACAATATCGATGTGAACAAAAAATAGTTCAGTACACATTGTACATCAACCAGCCCTATATTTTATTTCTTTAAATACTAAAAGGGTAGTTTATGGTTCATTTTTAGAGTGTATAAAAGTACACAGACAAATTTTCGTGCAAAGACCCACAAACAAGTTCCATCATCTACTTTGTATATTCTTAAAGTATTGTTGTATAGCAATTGTTATTTTCCTTCATTAAAACTGTAATGTGTAGTACTTGATCACTTGTTTTGTTTCAAAACACGAACAATGGTGCCAAAGCAAGCCAAAAAGATACTTGTTTTCATTGAAAATTTTAGATATACCATATTTAATGTAAAATGTCAATTTCTACACTTCAATAATAACACGTCCGCTAACTTTAACCTACAGTACTCATTTCCAAAAAGTACAGATTATTTCTACTTTATTTGGTTTCCGTAGAAAAAAGGTAAAAAGCAAATAGTACTTGCATCAAATATGGAACGCCCCCCTTGTATAAACCACTTTCTAGATCTATACATATTTATGTTATCTGAACTGTAAGGACAGCTAAAATATAACATCACTTGAATCCTTCTCTTGAAAGGCAAAGATAACGTTCTAAATGGGACGGTCAAACCCTCTTGGTGAGAGGTAGATACCTACCTCATTAAACTACCCTAACTTTCAAAAGATATATATGAAGTACATGTAGTTTAATAGGAAATCATAATAATTCATACTCGCAATTTATGTTTACGGAATTGTGTGGTAAATAATATAAAAATTATAATGATGCCCTTAATGCTGAAAAAATGAGGAAAAAATGTAAAAATCTAGAATCATTTCAGTCTAGAATGGAGTACCCCTGCTGTACCCTTTGGATAAAAGTGTTGTTGTATGACAACCAGGTCAACAATTTTTGGAACAGAATGTACAAGTTTGCAAATAAAGCGCGGCAATTTTGGATTTTGGCGGCCATCTTGGACGAAACTGAGGTTGGTCCTGAGCTTTACATATGTATCAGCAGTCATAGTTCCATGATTGTAACTCAAAAGGTTCACATTTGGTTCAATTTGGTCACGATACTGGACTGGACTTAACTGTAGTATGCCTCTGATGTGTTGGCTTTTAGCCTGTGCGTAAAGTTAAAAGTGCCAACGTACATCGGAAAGTGAACATTGAATCCTTCTTTTTTATTTTTATTGTAACGAAACTGCAATTAAATTACTGATTTCCGAGGTGTTGTCAGCAAGTCAGCGTAAAGATAAAATCGATGACCAACTTGTCCACAGATTGTGAGAGAAAACAAGCGTGCTGTCACTATAATTTACTTAATATATAGTGTTTAACAAAATCACAATAGTATTCCTTATCACTGAGACGTTGTTAGCAAGCATGGCCGTGAAGTTGAAATTGGTAAAATCATCCCTGCTGTGGGAACAAACTTCGGAAACAGCGTGCAGTACTTTTCTTTTTAAAAACAGTCGAACCCCGTTGGCCCGAACTCCAAGGGACCGTCAAAAATGCATGGAGCCTCGGTTAATACGGGCCTAGCAGCAATGCGTTTCTTTATATCTAGTTCGAGCCACCGAGGAAATCGAGCCAAACGAGTTCGAGCCAACTTGGTTCGACTGTACATGTATAATATACTGTAGTTTAACAAACCCACACTAACATTACTAATTACCTCATCACAGAAGGTGTGTGTGAAGTTGTAGTATTCATCTGAGGTGTTGTCATTCAGTCCGGGTGTGAAGTTGAAATTGTTGATTTTCGCTTGCATGTCGATCCTTTCCATTACGTCAGGGGAATCGCCTGAGTCTGATTTGTACAAAAAAACTGCATCAGACATGGGGAAACGAAGTTGACCGGGAGTATGTGTGAAAACGTTGTATGATTTTGAGGTGTTGCCAGCTACCTCCGGCGTAAAGATGAAATAAGTGACCAACATGTAAACGCAATCTCAATCATATAACTGATATTTCAATGGTTGTTGTCCTGCAGCACAGTGTCTCTTATTTTTTGTTTGGACTTGACATGATATTGGGCGTGGTCCTGTATTTTTCATTGTTTCATCAAGACGGTACCCAGTCATAATAGACAACCAGTTACCCCTTAACAAGATTATAGTATGGTTTGGGCTACTGGGCTTGTCCATGTGGTTCCCATTATTATCATGTGACCCTTCTACCTATAAACAAGATTATAGTGTGGTTTGGGCTACTGGGCTTGTCCATGTGATTCCCATTATTATCATGTAACCCTTCTTCTTCTATAAAAGATTATAGTATGGTTTGGGCTACTGGGCTTGTTCATGTGGTTCCCATTATTATCATGTGACCCTTCTACCTCTTAACAAGATTATAGTATGGTTTGGGCTACTGGACTTGTCCATGTGGTTCCCATTATTATCATGTGACCCTTCTACCTCTTAACAAGATTATAGTATGGTTTGGGATACTGGGCTTGTCCATGTGGTTCCCATTATTATCATGTGACCCTTCATCTTCTATAAAAGATTATAGTATGGTTTGGGCTACTGGGCTTGCCCCTGTGGTTCTCATTGTATGGTAATAGAAATGAGATAACGAACTCGATTCAATGTAAACCATAACTATAGGTCAAAAGGCAAAAATAAATTATATATTAATACAGCACTTTTTTACATAGCTAAGTACGTATTTAAATCAATAAGAAGGTTTTCAAAATAAGTGAAAATGTCAAAAAGGGCTCGGTAGACTTATAAAAGCAAAGCTGCGTTGCAACAATACGGGACTCGGCACACTGTAGATACGGGACTCGGCACACTATAGGTACGGGACTCGGCACACTATAGGTACGGGACTCGGCACACTGTAGATACGGGACTCGGCACACTGTAGATACGGGACTCGGCACACTATAGGTACGGGACTCGGCACACTATAGGTACGGGACTCGGCACACTGTAGATACGGGACTCGGCACACTGTAGATACGGGACTCGGCACACTGTAGATACGGGACTCGGCACACTGTAGATACGGGACTCGGCACACTGTAGATACGGGACTCGGCACACTGTAGATACGGGACTCGGCACACTGTAGATACGGGACTCGGCACACTGTAGATACGGGACTCGGCACACTATAGATACGGGACTCGGCACACTGTAGATACGGGACTCGGCACACTATAGATACGGGACTCGGCACACTGTAGATACGGGACTCGGCACACTGTAGATACGGGACTCGGCACACTGTAGATACGGAACTCGGCACACTATAGATACGGGACTCGGCACACTGTAGATACGGGACTCGGCACACTGTAGATACGGGACTCGGCACACTGTAGATACGGGACTCGGCACACTGTAGATACGGGACTCGGCACACTGTAGATACGGGACTCGGCACACTATAGATACGGGACTCGGCACACTATAGATACGGGACTCGGCACACTGTAGATACGGGACTCGGCACACTGTAGATACGGGACTCGGCACACTGTAGATACGGGACTCGGCACACTGTAGATACGGGACTCGGCACACTGTAGATACGGGACTCGGCACACTGTAGATACGGGACTCGGCACACTGTAGATACGGGACTCGGCACACTGTAGATACGGGACTCGGCACACTGTAGATACGGGACTCGGCACACTATAGGTACTACCTTGGTGATGTTGTGCTTTTAATTCCTGATTAAACACATTCGCTTTACATGCATATAGTAAATTATCATTTAAGCCGTGAAAATGATACATGTATATACCATTCAAATATCACCTGATTGGTGGTTATGACTTTCTACCACAATATTAAGGATGAACTATCATAACTGCATACACAATCCGTTCACCCAAATGTGCACACTATTCTTGATTTGGTATAAGTTGTGTTTTATTCTCTTTCAAAATGATTTAGGTTTGTAAAGAAATATTTCAAATCAACAGAATTAAACCACTTTTTGCTTTATTAAAACATATTTGATTTAGTAATTTTGTTAAATCAAATAAGTTACTTAAGTGAGAGAAATTGGGGCCTGAACGTTACCTTTTTTCAGGGTCAGGACCACGGCTGGCACAATAGCGGCGGCTAACACAAGGATGACAAACAGGATGATGAAGCCGACAAGGCAGCGCTTCTTAAGGCTCTTGTGGTCATAGTCGTCACTGAAAGATGCATGGTGCATTAAGCTTCATCAAGATTGTATATAGATTATGTAGTATACTAGTGCGGCTGAAAACAAATAGAGGATTAGCCGATAAGGCAGCGCTTCTTAAGGCTCTTGTGGTCATAGTCGTCACTGATATGTAGTATATAGTATAGAGATATCATCCTCGGCCAACAAAACGAGGATAAACAATGTCATGAGGACGATGAGCATTTTTTTAGACCATTAATGTTATGAAGTACTTAATATTTTACAGAAATATATGTATTACAAATACACTATTTTGGTCGCCAGTAGGACACATATAAACAGCCTGATCCAAATGGTCAGGCAGGGCTTCAGAAGCGGTATTTAAAACAACATAAAAAAGTAGATATATATGTACATCAAAACTCGCTATGCCGAAGTCGTTGGGATCTCAGCGAAAACTTCGAGATAACGATCATTCGATATAACCAATATAACTCATGACTTTTTAAACCTAAAATATTGGGAAAAAATCTCTACATAAACGGACATCGAGATAACAGAGTTTAACGTAGCGAGTTTCGACGGTATATTAATGTTAATATGTGTAATCGGTTAATGGACAGGTTGTTCGAGTTAAATTAAACTTAATAACGTTGAATTCAAATTTTCAAATCTTAACTGCTCTGTAAGTTTAAGGAAGACACTATGACACTATTCTTATGATCTGCAGTATTTGTAACAAGCATTTAGACAGCTAGACAGCTGTTTTAGTGGTACTAGTACTTGTTTAATTAATATATCAGAACATCGTCAACTTTTTACGGTTAAAGTGACTCGCTCATTTTTTGGACCAGCAATTTGTTTTTCCGATAATGCATCTGAAAACACTAATTGTATCATTATTTAACTCTATGATATCGAAATTGCAGAAAAAAAATACAGTCATTGTATACAAAAGTGTTTTGGATTTTGTGGGTTTGAACCCATGCCGGTAAAGTCAAGAAAAAATAGAAAACATACGCCTAGTTCACACGGCCAGCGGGACTTTGCTATACAGTGGCAAAATAGCTCATTGAGCTAAAGTTTCTTGTTCACACATACCCGACTTTAAATAAAGGTTTTTGTATTTGAGCAAATATCAATATTTGCTGAAGGGTTCCAGCTTTTGGTATTTTTGTTTTAAAACTCCTTATAATTTACCACAATTTATTTCGTAATTAAAAAAGTGCATTTTAAAAAGCATGAGCGAGTTACTTAACAGTTCATAACGATGTCGTAACGTTTATCACGTTGTTAACTTGACCAGATTCTGAACAAGGTCCTATGTGGTATTGTGACGTTGTGTGTTTTTGTTGAGTGTCTGGCAGGCCTTGCAACTTATGCACCAGTCAATTGTAACCACGCCCCCAGGTCCGGGGACATTAACTTTGGATCCAGCCAATCCCAGGTGAATTCCCCGCCCTGCGGCGACAAACTGCTGGCAAAATCCCCGCCACCCCGGTGACATCCTAGGTAAGGCCTATTATAATGTACATATTTAAAGCATACGTTTTGAGTTTTTAAAAGAATGGTTATTTCCCGGCACATAGCCACGACCCACTACCCATTATTTCGGGCGCGAAAACAAAACCACCGCAATTACTCAGCACTGCGGGGCAACCAGGTAGTTAAAAACACTGACCATTTCCCGCGCTATCCCTGGTATACCCCCTGACCTGGGGGGCGTGGTTACAATGCCTCTTAGTTAAAACCATTTTTATTTAACAACGACTGTGAAACAAGTTTATAACAGTAGTGTATTATTCATTCTCGTTTGACACGAGCTGTAGGGTGTTCTTATGCTGTTGGCGAAACCAGAGTCCCCGGAGGAAGGCCACTTGACTGGTGACAAGCAAGAAAAAACATCAGGATATCAACTTTAACATGTCATTATCCATCCTTAAATGGACACCAGATGGTCCAAAAATCGGCAAATATACAGTATTTCCTCTAAACAAGCCTAGAATGGTAGATATGAACTAGTAAGAGGACGATAATACATGATTAATAAACATATTGCTGTCTCATCTGAGTTTTCCCATTAAAAAGCGTATAATGGTTTCCCAGTTTAAATAATAATATGTTTATAAGAACAGATTGATATACCAACGCTATTTTAAACCTTACTAGGATTTACGTGGTAGACAACCCCAGTAAATTTCGAAACGGAAAAATGCGCAAATAACTGCGAAAGATCATGCGTTGTAAACTGTGTGATACATCAGTGGTAAGATTCATGGCGATGTACACAACGATATCAATTGTATATGTAAGTTTTTGACATTTTCTGTTGAATAATATCATCTGGTGTCTAGTCCCTATAACATGAAAACTGACAAAGGTTGAAGTTGGGTACCTGTCGGAGAAGCAACCAGAGCGGGTTTCGGTAGAAGAAGATGTGTCCGTGCTCTGTTCGTCCCACTTCTTGACCGAGCCGGTCTCACTGAGGCCTGAACTGGGGGCCCATCTCCTTTTGATCTGGAAGCAGCACGTTTATAAATACACAACCATTATTATATACAGGCGAAAACTGCTGGCTCGACATTCCAGGGACCGGCCAAAATACTTCGATGTACCGAGCCATACGATATCGAGCCAACGAGTATGACTGTAATGCAGTTTTGGTTATACAGACGAAACTCGCTATGTCGAACATTATTATCTCGAATTTCTGGTTAAATCGAACTTCTTTCGAATTTGTTTGCTTTAGTAAGCCATGTTTTGTGTTTCGTTATATCGATGGTTCGATATATCGAAGTATTTCCAGAGGTCCAAACTACTTCGACAAGTGTTTACTGTACTGTAAGTAACTGATTAACATAAATACATCGACTTGGTCTTGGTATCGTGAACAGCCAAGCCTTCGATGTATGTTCTCTTGGTGCAAATTGTGGCCCAATGTTATAATCACTTGTCAATTTAGGGACAACAGACGTGAAGCTTCCACCGGATAACGTGATAATTAACATATTTACCTTATGGCAATTTTCTTTTTTTCGTTTATGCGTTATTTACAGTCGATCCCTGTTGGCTCGAACTCCTAGGATCGGTGAACATACCTCGAGCCTTGTAAAGTTCGAGCCAAGCGGGCATACATGCGTTCAGGATAAATAAATCGGTTCTTAACATTCAGTTCGAGCCATCGAGGAATTCGAACTAATCAAGTTCGAGCCAACGGGATTTGAATGTTTATCAGAATGATAATCCGTATGCGCTTATCACGCAATAGGTATCATGCGGATAATTTGCGATATTCAAACATACACATGCTCACTTTTTCACGTTAAATAGTGCCGATATTGCCACCCCGTTTACAAAGTTTGACATATATAGGCTATTTTACTTTGAAAGCCGCTCGCGCATGCAGAATATATATAGTCTTCAGGTCATTGGTTTCTTTTCGTAGGTTAATTTTGTTTACTTCATATCGCACGTTCTTTATGCATGTCACACAATACCGTTTCCTGTAATATCAGTTATGTGGGTTTTAATCCTAAACAATGGAGGGCGACGCCAGTATGAAGATAAAAGAAATGGTGACATTGCAGCGAAATTTGAGTGCGAAATCATTTTTACTCAAAAGCCACAGCGCTCGAAACCGACCGCCAATGCAATGTATCTTTACACAAGCAACAAGGAGTGGTACCATACCACCGATTAATCGACTAATGCGATATTTCTTGTATTTCTTACCTCATTGTGTAAGAAGAAAATATTGAAACCGGTCAGATTTCCGTTTTACACAGTGTTTTCTGATTCAGTACCAAATCTACTTCCGCAATACATCACGGAATAGATGGAGCGTTTGTGGTCGGATTTAGATGCTTTTGTAAAATGTTAAAAATATTGTTTTTTATTGTTGTTGTTTTAAATTCGTTATAATAATGATGATCATCACATCATCAACGCACTGTCACTTTATCATCACCGTACTGTCGCGTAATCATAACCGTACTATCACGTTATCATCACCGTAATGTCGCGATTTCATCACCGTACTGTTACGTTATCATCATTGTACTGTCACGTTATCATTACCGTACTGTCGCGTTATCATCACTGTACTGTCGCGTTATCATCACCGTACTGTCGCGTTATCATCACCGTACTGTAACGTTATCATCACCGTACTGTCGAAATATCATCACCGTACTGTCACGTTATCATCACCGTACTGTCACGTTATCATTAACGTACTGTCACGTTATCATCAACGTAATAATACGTTATTATCACCGTACGGTCACGTTATCATCACCGTACTGTCACGTTATCATTAACGTACTGTCACGTTATCATCAACGTAATAATACGTTATTATCACCGTACTGTCACGTTATCATCACCGTACTGTTACGTTATCATCGCCGAAATGTCGTGTTATCATCACCGTACTGGCATGTTAACATCACCATACTGTCACGATATCATCACCGTACTGTCACAGTATCATCAACGTACTGTCAAGGTATCATCACCGAACTGTCGCCTTATCATCATCGTGATATCGCATTATTGTCACCGTACTGTCGCGTTATCATCACCGCACTGTCGCGTTAACATCATCGTACTGTCGCGTCATCATTAACGTACTGCCACGTTATCATCATCGAACTGTCGCGGTATCATCATCGTACAAACGTTTTATTATAATTGCACTCTCACGTTATTATCACCGTTCTTTCGCGTTTTTCATTACTGTACTGTCGTCCTATCATAACCGTACTGTCACGTTATCATCACCGTACTACGTTATTATCACCGAACTGTCACGTTATCATCACCGTACTGTCGCGTTATCATCACCGTACTGCCAAGTTATTATCCCCGAACTGTCACGTTTTCATCATTATACTGTCACGTTATTATTACCGTACTGTCAAGTTATCATCACCGTAGTGTCGCGTTATCATCACCGTACTGTCAAGTTATAATCGCCGAAGTGTCGTGTTATCATCACCTTACTGTTACGTTAGTATCATCGTTTTGTCACGCTATCATCAACGTACTGTTGCGTAACTATCATCGTACTGTCACGCTATCATCACCGTACTGTTACGTTAGTATCATCGTACGGTTACGCTATCATCAACGTACTATCAAGTTATCATCGCCGTAGTGTTGCGTTATCATCACCGTACTATCAAGTTATCATCGCCGTAGTGTTGCGTAATCATTACTGTACTGTTACGTTATCATCACCGTACTGTCAAGATATCATCACCGTAATGTCACGTTATCATCACCGTAATGTCAAGATATCATCACCGTACTGTCACGTTATCGTGCCTGTACTGTCACGTTAACATCACCGTACTGTCAAGTTATCATCACCGTACGGTCACGTTATTATCACCGTTCTGTCACGTTATCACCACCGTACTGTCACGTTATCATCGCCGAAGTGTCGTATTATCATCACCGTACTGGCACGTTAACATCACCATACTGTCACGATATTATCACCGTACTGTCACAGTATCATCAAAGTACTGTCAAGGTATCATCACCGAACTGTCGCCTTATCATCATCGTGATATCGCGTTATTGTCACCGTACTGTCGCGTTATCATCACCGCACTGTCGCGTTAACATCATCGTACTGTCGCGTCATCATCAACGTACTGTCACGTTATCATCACCGTTCTGTTGCGTTATCATTATCAAAATGTCGCGTTATCATCATCGTAAAGTCGCGTTATCATCACCGTAATGCCGTGTGATGATGATGATGATGATGATGATGATGATGATGATGATGATGATGATGATGATGATGATGACGCGACGGAACGGTAGTATGATACCGAAACTTTAACATAAGTGACTGTTCTATGGTGAAAACACGATGGTATATCGCATCATTATCACCGTACTGTCGTATTATCGCGTTTTCATTATCGTACTTTCAAGTTGTCATCATCGTATTTTTGCGTTATCATCAGCGTACTGTCGCGTTTCGTTATCGTATTTTCGCGTTTTCATCATCGTATTTTCGAGTATCGCGTTTCAGATCAACACATTCACAGGTATTGGCCCTAACTGAATTCCGTAGGAAATAGCCTAGATATTTACGCCTGTGCTGAGGTAGTTGCATAATAATTTGAAATGTTGAAGTGTTTATCAACTATTCGTTAATGAATACCTTTGTGCATCTAATTTAAAACCATGAGAAGAATATTGTTGTGATGTGTTTTGCGTTTCATATGACTAAATAAAAGAGCGCAGTTACCGCGAAAAGTTTCCGATTTTGATAAGCAAGCATCAAGAAATTATTTTTCTACATTGTGATTATAATCTATACATATTATATTGTGAATATAATTGATACAAATTACATTGTGACTATAATTTATATATATTACATTGTGACTATATTCTATACATATTACATTGTCACGCGCGCCTATAATATATACATATTACATTGTCACGCGCGCCTATATATTATTACATTGTCACGCGCGCCTATAATATATACATATTACATTGTCACGCGCGCCTATATATTATTACATTGTCACGCGCGCCTATAATATATACATATTACATTGCGACTATAATCTATGCATATTACATTGTGACTATAATCTATACATATTACATTGTGACTATAATCTTTACATATTACATTGTGACTATAATAAATACATATTACATTGTGACTATAATCTATACATATAACATTGTGACTATAATATATACATATTACATTGTGACCACAATCTATACATATTACATTGTGACTATAATAAATACATATTACATTGTGACCATAATATATACATATTATATTGTGACTATAATCTATACATATTACATTGTGACTATAATCTATACATATTACATTGTGACTATAATATATACATATTATATTGTGACCATAATCTAAACATATTGTATTGTGGTTATAAATTCAAATTATACGCGCATTTACAGCATTTCATAATATGCAGTTGATAACAATCTTATTTGGCACATATTTAGTATTTCATTACTAACGCTTTTATTCAAGATTCGTTGAAATGTAATAAAACGCCTGAAATGACGATGCACCTTCAGGGAGTGTTTCGACCTTGTCATATCAAACCAGACGAGACGAGGGATTTCCCCTGTTCTTCAACCCTACTTAAAAATCTCAAAACATATTCAAATAACATATTTGTATGCATTCTTTGTAAACGTTGCAATTTAGAAATCCTAAGTGCGCATTTAGTATAAAATCGGCATTGCATTGGTAGGGTAAATAAATGTATTAATTACCTTTGGAATTAAACAGCGGTATTTATGGAATAGTATCAATGCCTTCTTTTGCTAAAGTGATCAGCAGATGATCGATTGCTTATATTCCATTCACTAAACTATGATTTACAAAAGCAGAACCCTGAAGGTCTTTAGAAAAATTGAACCAATTAAATACATAGTCAATACAAGAATCGTTGGTGCGGCCAAAACTTCCGTGTTCTAAAAGTACAGTATTTCAAGTAATGATTTGTCTCTTTTGAAATGCTCGTTCTTCCTGGTCGATGCGACTAATTTTAAGTAATAGCTAGATAGCATGAGGTCAAAAATTAATGAAAATGAATGGGCAGAGTGCGAGTAGCGAACAAGCCCTTCATAATCATTAAGACATTACTTCAGGTCATATAACTGACTTAGAATACAACCTTATTGAATGATACATTGTCAACGCAAAATCTGACGCAGGGAGTGGGTACCGGATGATAAGCAGTCGGCGGAATTTTAAACACCCGCAGAAGTTGAAATTCATAATGAATAAGTTTAGTACTTAATGATTGTCTATCTGCAATTTCATTGGCTGAAATTTCAATTGAGGTTGTATTCTAAACGCAGTTACACCCAGAAAAAACAACTTCCTCATTTAATAATATAAAATTACGATTGAGTAGTTAACAAAAGTCCTGCAAACATTTACATAACATTAGTCAAACAATTCTTTTTCCTGGGAATAAAAACTGCCTTAAAATGAATATATTATCCAGCGACAAGTTTTATGTGTTTTGAAATTACGATGACAAAAGTCAATAAATTTTGTATTAGAATCATCCAGTCTGATATATTCATGCGTATCATGCTGTTTATCGTGCATGGCAAATGCATTTATCTTTCAAGTTATTTTTGTATGACTGACAATACTTGAAATGCGATATGTAGCAATTTAATGTATTGTGCCGTGTTTTAGCTTTAGTCGTTGAATTTTACTTTAAACAACTTAAGTCGTTTCTGAACTTTAGTCAACTTCCTAAATTTTCAAAATCAAAGTAAAAAAATAAGAGTTTTTGTAGCATAGTATAAGAGACATACTGAATTTCAGAAAATTTCTTTTTAAAAGTAAGGAAATAACATTAGAATTTTTACGAAAACCGACCCCGTTTACGACCATACCGCCTAAGCCGGCGGTAAGGGGGTTGGTGGTGTGGGGTTAACGACTTAAGTATGTCAATAAACATTTCCTGATTCCTAAAACGTGGTTTTCTTAGTCTGAAATATACCCGAAACGCTGTACGCGCAGCCCCAATTATAAAAAGGGGGTTGAGGGTGGACACGCCTCCGTACGCCCCGGGGAAGACGGCCCTTTATATTTGATTTGCAATACCAATCCATCTACATACTAAGGGGTTTCTTCCGTGCTTTCGGCGTATTGTATTTTTTGCCAGATTTTGCCAAGAATGCACAATTAAGTACATTTACTCTTAAACAAATCTCTACATCAAAAGCGACTAAGAATATACCTTCAAAACACTGTTCTCAGCGGTCTATTGGCGCGGTCTATGGGAGCGGTCTATGGGCGCGGTCTATGAGCGCGGTCTTTGGGCGCGATCTATGGACGTGGTCTAGGGTGCGATCTATGGGAAGGGTCTTTGGGCGCAGTCTATGGGGGCGGTCTATAGGAGCGGTCTATGAGCGCGGTCTAGGGCGCGATCTAGGGCGCGGTCTATGGAAGCGGTCTATGGGCGCGGTCTATGGGTGCGGTCTTTGGGCGCGGTCAAGGGCGCGGTCTAGGGCGCGTTCTATGAGAGCGGTCTATTGGCGCGGTATATGGGCGCAGTCTATGGTAGCGGTCTATGAGCACGGTCTAGGGGCGGGGTTTATGGGCGCGGTCTAGGGCGCAGTCTATGGTAGCGGACTATGGGCGTGGTCTATGGGTGCGGTCTATGGGAGCGGTCAATGGGCGCGGTCTATGGGTGCGGTCTATGTGCGCGGTCTATGGGAGCGGACTATAGGCGCGGTCTATAGGAGCGGTCTAGGGTTCGGTCTATGGGAGCGGTCAATGAGCGCGGTCTATGGGTGCGGTCTATGGGAGCGGTCTATGGGCGCGGTCTAATGGCGCGGTCTATGGGACCGGTCTATGGGCGCGGTCTATGGGAGCGGACAGCGGTCCTAACGCCACGTGTTCATGTAAAAACGGCCTTTATTGAACGGTTTGTTAATGACCAGAGTCAAATCTTCTACATTAAATTATCTCAAACCACCCAAAAATGAATAACTTTATGGACAAAGATTTTTATGGCCTCCTCACAACGATTATCGTAACGTTGATGGTAACCACCACGTACAGACGTTTATGAACGTACCGAAAGGTCACTCGTTCATTTGGATTGACCATAAAATTTTCACATTAGTATAACATGTATCAACTTGAATAAAATGTACGTTAAATGTACGTAAATTGTAGCTACTTAGACATAAAGCACAGAACCGACAAAAGGCGCACAATAAAGATTGATGTAAACAATTTGTTTTTAATTTTAATGCATTATCATGTGTAAAAAATGATTTTAATGATAAAAAAACACTCAAGAAATTATGATTTAGGTACATATATATAATATTAGCCTATAAGTATGATTTTAGCTACGTGGAAACAAAATCCCTAGTTAAAAAGGCGCCAAAATATCGCTAATATGCTTTTATCTTTTCCTAAATTATATCATTTTTTTGTTTTGATGATTAAAGCAGAGTGAGTTTTGATTTATTAAAATGGTAGAAGAGAAGTGTTCATTACCTGCATATAAATATTAAAGAGGCACTCTTACTACCAAATAAGATAAACCACAATTAATACAAATGTTTAAATAAACCGAATATGATGAATACATGTCGAAAACAATGAATCGTATGAAGGGTGGTATCCGATACCGAGTTTGATTTGAAAGAAAGGTGCAGAAAACACCTTATTTCTATCTTATGAGGCGATAAAAGATCACAGCTAATATTTTAGCACTCGCCAATCATTTAATATTTGTGCGTTTTCATCTGTTAAATACACGGTTACAATCGTGTTACTAGTAAATAATATTTTCCATAAATGCATTATTTAGTAAGTAATTAAAGGTTTATCACTCAAAATTTATCATAATTTACTCAAAAGTGTGTTCTACATGTGTATGTTTTGATTTTGAATAAGAGTGTCACTTTAAATTACATAAGATAACGAACAGTATTTGAACATGTTACCACATTAGTTTCGATCTAATATTACTAGATTAAGCGTGTCTTCATTTTCAAACGGAAATATAAAAATCTGCTATCTGATCTTTTGTCAGCAGTCCTATATCACTGGTTTGCAGATATGTAAGCAAAAGTTGGCTCATTCCAAGACAAAAAAAGTTGTCAAAACGGTAAATCTGGGAGAGTGCAGCTTTAAACCTAAAACTTACATATAGTTATTATTTTATATCAGCTCATCCTCATATTTTTCATTCATTGTTTTCATGTATGGTAAGTAATTAATGTACATGTGTTGACATTGCATGTATCTGATCTGTATTATGTGATATGTTGATATCACGTTATGTAAATGTATTTATATTGTATTACTATGTACCTTGTGGGTATACGTCAAATAGAATTATTTTCTGTTCAGTTCTATCTTATATACAATTAACAGTTAAAACCGTCTGAAAGAAAATCATTCGGAGAATTTTATTCAAATCAAAACGTTTATCTACAGGAAATGAATCCCTTCATTAACGCAAACATTTTGATTGCTTGTGAAAGATTCATATCATTCTGTAAAAGAAAAAATCGCTACTACTGAAACATATTGATACTTTTTATTATCGGATGTTTTTACATTCTTGTAAATACAATACTTCGTAACGAATCACGCAATGCGCATTTTTTTCAGGGAAACTTACCAGTTGAGTTACGAACGGGAATGTATGAGGAAAACTATTGTCAATGCATTCAATTTAGCTGCGATAAAATCTAGAAATATAAATCATTATCCGACATGCGTGCCTTATGTTCATGAAAACATTTGTATTTACTGTTTGTTTATAAAGTCATGACGCACGTTTTTTGCCCCTAAATATATATTCCTCATTTGTAAAATAAACGTGCTCTTATTCCCAAATTAACAAAAGTGAAAGTCATGAGTCGCCGGTGTTAAAGCTTGAACGGCTCCCCCTCCTACCACACAAATGGTATAGTGAATGTACAGCCATAATTAAAGGGATACTGCAAATATAATACGTTCGACGAATTTTGTGCTTTAGAATAGTCTCTCTTCCAGATTCAATAATTATATGTAATGGCTTTACTAACCTGATCAAACTGACGGTAAATTTGATCGGTAATATTCCTATTTGCCAACATCGTTTTCCAACCATCTTTTCTGTCGTAGGCTCCGGTGGCTATTCCGCCGAGCTCAGTTGGGTACGTATCATCGTACGGTCTTGAACCAGCCGGTGGCCCCCTTTCGCTCTCTTCTGGCAAAATCGACAATTGGGTAATTCCGTAGGGATTTCGAGTAACACGGAGGTTTTGCCCACTACTCCCGAATTTAGTTTTACGGAAATTTTGTTTGTCAAACGATGGAATTATATTTGTAGACCCAAGCTGTTGTCGGTCGGATGTTTCCATTGGTAACCTATTGTCGTAAGGATTTCTTCCACTTGAACGCCAACCGGACGAGGTGTTTGTTGCTCCAAGTATATCAGGGTTACCTTGACGTTTAGATACGCCATATGGACCTTCGTGGCTGGAGCCGCACGTTGCTCCTAATCGATTTCCTCGCCTGTTTCCATAGTCACTCTCGTCGTCGTTATCGTCGGAGGTATCAGTTCTTCTTCGTTGATAGTTTGTACCTCCAAGCTGCACCGACCCGTACGGGTTTTCTTTCCCAGTCATCGCTAGATCCCCTCTGTACGTTTTTTTCCAATCTCCACTTTTATCCACATTGCCCACCCAGGTAAATCCTATATTGTCGTCGCCTGTAAATTCAAGATGCTCTGCAGCTGTAGCGCGTAGACTCTTGGCTAGCGAATAAGCCATGATCGTTGAATGTATACCCACACTACTTCAACATCCTGGTACAGGAAAAGAAGTTTAAATATTGAAATCGCTCCTCTACTACAATAACTTGGTAAACGTAAAAAGGTTTAAATGTTAAATGTACATAGTTGAATTTTAATCTGTAGCATAATTGCGCACTATGTTACAAAACATGGTTCATATGACGAAACGTTATAGATATAGAGGTCATTTTTCTATACTGTTTAATTTAATATTTAACCCGATCAGTCTATAAATACCGAGCACCTTGTACGCACGCGTTTGTTTACCTCGATCGATAATTCGATGATCTAGATCGATACAGACGCTTGCCTTAGCAACGACTGCGAAGTTTCGTCAAGTTTAGGTGAGTATTGACCTTATGATTCAAAGTCCTAAGCAGCTAAAATTTAAATATATAGGGAAAGACGTCACAGGCCACGTGCACAATTTTTAGGCCTGTCTTTTGTTAAAAAAAAGAACTGTAACCGTTATAGATGTTGACACATTAGCTTTGCCAACTATGCTACTACATTGTTAGTTTTCTTCCATCTTCTGCAAACAGCATCTATTTGCTTAATTATTTTTTTGACGCGTTTTGGTAAATTATCACGTAATTGCTCATTGATATATTTCGAATCGAACTGTAATAAGTGTCATGGGTAAGTAATGTTTTCAATTTTTTGAAACAAGAGACACAACTCTTTTAATTTCTAAGCAGATTTTTTTTGAGTTGACTTACATTCACAGCATACTTTCTCGACATCTTAAAGGCCTAGTTTAAGGAATGTTTGACATGACAATCACCTGTTGTGCATCTCCTGCTAATTGCACTGATGTCATAGAAGGGGCCAATATCCTGTTTATTTGTGTATTGGCTCAGGGCCATTTCTATAATAAAACCTCAAAAACTGCACAGCAGGATATTCAGATCGGAGATCTAATAAGAAAATTAGGCATTTAGAAAAGATCAATACACAGACATTGTGTACAATACATGTTTTCCTTTGTTGTTGTTGGTTTATTTATATATTTATTTATTTTTTATTTATTTTTTTAATTTTTTTATTTTTTTATTTTTTTTGGGGGGGGGGAGGGTCACTTATAGAAGGATTAAACTAGGCCTTGAAAGGAATTCATCGAATTTGTATTCAAAAATATGTTTTTGGTTTTTTATTGGAAGTTGAAAGCACTTTAGAACCCAACTCATGTGCGAATCAAGAAAAAGGGAAACTTGCCTTAGGGGTGCAATATTTTGACATGCGCTCCTTATCAAAATCAACCAATTTATGCATTTTATTGTTGGCCGAGGATCATCCCTAATGAAAATGTTAGCTATTTTGGATCTGGTGCATTCCCGAGTCTTTTCCGTTATAATTTTCTTAGATGCTTAAATAAATTACCCCCCCCCCCCCCCCCCCCCCGTGCTGAATGTAAAGTTTATATTTTAGATATTTCTATCATGGCAACCGCTGAATATGGAGTGCCTGCTACAACCATACATGAAAACACAAAAGGGACAGAGCGTGCACCAAGAGGTCGGAGACTAGATATGAAGCCAGAGGACGAGGCACACAATAATTCTAAAATACGGTATGATTAATGAAATTATGGTGAAATATTATCTCATAAATTTAAGAATATATTATGAAATAGATTATTAATCTGCTAATGACTACGGTAAGTTAATATAGGTTAATTAGAGTAAATACACCTTTTGGAGGTCGTTACCATCTGCAAGGCCCCCAAAATGGTTTACAGCCCGAATGCGTAGCACAAGGGTTCTAAACTATTTAAAGGGCTTTTGCAGATGGTAACGACCTAAAAAAATGTGTATTATCGCTATTATTACATAAAATAAACACCATGAGTAACTTTTGTGCTTAAAAAGCTGTTAAATGTCACGAAAATGCAAAAATAGTTAGTTCAAAATAGCAGGTACCTGTGTAACGTCACGAGCGATGTCATTAAAAAACGTTTTACATTAAGCTCGAAAAGGGCCTCAACACTCGACATTTGCTTTTTTTCTGTTTCCACGCCATTTTTTCAGTGTTCAGTCGATGTGGAAATGTATTTCTTTACAAATTGACTGTATTACTTTGATTATTTAGACACAATATCTATCGTTAAATCGATTAATTACCGATATAATCCTACTTTCATATTAACATGTTTTGGCAACTAATTTAAACCGGAGAAACTTGATAAAATGTACAGCATCTTCTGAATAAATTCAACAGAAATAACTTGATAACTTAACTAAATAACTTAAGTTGGGAGGAGTCAAACGTTTTAGACTTTATTTATTAAATCAAACAGAAGTCCAAACAACTGCAGAAAATACTATCTAGTAAATACACATCGGCTTGCCAGGAAAATACAACTCAGAAGAAAATTTGTAAGTTAGATTTGGTTTATTTCTTTTTTTATCTATATATATTTGTATACAGCTATATATGCTGAAATTTGTTTTTGTGCAAAAGTTTGCATCGTTGACCAACTTTTGGTCAGAAACCAGGTCTCTCAGCGGCCATTGCTATTGCTCTAATAGCGCTTATGTAATACAAAAAGCCGGTCATTAACGGGTCGTGAATTTACTGAAGAAATTCACATTTTCTACCGATAATGTCCGGGTTTTTGCGTTCTAACATACCACGATAACAGATGGAAAACCCAAAATTTATTCAAAAGATACAATTAACACGACGCGATTCCCAGAGTAGCTCAACCCACTCGTCACGTGACCACGCAGCCGGATGACCTTCGACACGCAGAAACCAAAATGGCGGGCTCGCGAAGTTTATATTATTTACTGAGTGATTTGACGAAAGCTTTCTTCCATATCTTCCTACTCTTATGCAACGAATTCAGGGCAGAAAGAATGCAAATGAGAGCTACTTTGCATCAGTGGATGTGTTTGTGGGGAAAAATGATGCAGAATGTACAGTAAAGGTGATAACGTACCTTAGGGTTTTAATGAATGACGATGACCCAGAATTACATGCTTGCTATAATAATAATGCTATCAACAGCTTGAAGAAATGAGACATATAACTTTATTTAGAAAGACCAACATGAATGTAAATGTACACATACTTGTATAGTTCACGTGTTCATACTTCCTCTTAATCTACTTTTTAATTATTATTCTAATGGATTATTTTGCCATTGCATAAAATTAACGCATTTACACTGCTATTTACACACATAGATTTTGAGATATTCCGGCGGCTTTCGAACCCTTTCTGACCTCCGGAGGTGTATTGGAGCTGTTGGTGGATCATATGGTGGAAAGTTGATCTCTTCTTAACGAATATAGTTTAGTTTATGATGTTGATCCTCCAATTGTGAAGAGAAGTATAGCTTATATTCATACACAAATATATACAATACAATTCAAAGTATAGATAAAGAAAAATAACAACAAAAACAAACACACACACACGCTGTGGACACATATAAAACATACAATATATACATTTGCTCTGTCATTTGACAGGAATTGACGCTTATTTGAATTAAAGTATGTTTACCATTGTGTTGTGATTACAATGGCATTTATTGTCAATAAGTATTTCTTGCAAAATTTGACACAACAATAAAGCACTGGATTCGACATTCATCAGTGATGTCGAGATCGGTGAATCCTCTTAACATCTCAACAAGTTGATGGTAAAGATTTAATAAAATCAAGCGTCTAAATTGTTCTTCACCTTAGAGGTTTGTAAGTTTGGACCATAGTCGGCGTAACATTAAATATTGACCCCGTTGAAAAGTGACCCTGCCCGTTATTTTATGACCCCAGCCACGCATTAAAAATGACCCCGTTGAAAACTGATCAGTTGTATGCAGGTCATATTTCAGCTTTGAAAATACAGCAATACATCCATTGAAAACGAATTACATGTTGCTGGGTTCAAATGCAAAGTTAAGAAATGCATGTGCACTCAAATTATTCGTAGACAATGTACTTATTGAAAATGTAACTTCGAAGAAATTGCTTGGAATTGTTATTGATTCATCATTGTCATGGAACCTGCAAGTTGACTTTGTCTGCAAGAAAGTAACTGCAAATGAAATGGCTTCAATTTGAATACCGTTGCAAATATCAAACGGCTGTTATGGTATATAAATCTATTAACAATCTTACACCGAGTTATATAAGAGACATTATAAAGTAATCAAACAATACAAGATATTGATTACGATCTTCTACGCGACAAGACATTGCCCATATTCGACATAAAACTCAATACAAGAAACACTCGTTTGCATGCTACAGCGGGACATTTTGGAACTCTTTACCAGAACGAATACGTAAATCGAACACGGAAAAGACATTTAAAGCCTGCTGCAAAAAAGTATTTTTACATCATCAATTGCAAAAACCGTTGTAAGAATTGTACGCATAATTCCATGACTATTGTTTTTACATTATATATATCTCGAGTAAGGTGTTAAATACATGTGTGACTGTCCTACTTACTCAGTTAATAAATTTTAATGATACGATTTGTTAACCTTTAGGTACAAATTGATGTATTGTTCGGCATTGATGTTATAATTAATGTATTATATTCATGTTTCTTTATGTTTTCGTATAACATTTTAATACGTACCCTTTTGAAATAACATAAATTTATGCTTGCGTTTTCATTCTAAGCATTTATGTGTGTGTGCGTGTGTATGTTCTTTCAGAAGGCCACATTGTAAATAAGTCGTGTGTAATGTTTGTTTATAATATGATGCCTATGTCTTAATGTGTTACCTTCTTTAAATAAAGTTATTATTATTATTATTATTATTATTATTATTATTATTATTATTATTATTATCATCATTATTATTATTATCACAATAAGCTTATGCAATACGCCTTTTACCATCTAGTTGTAAGATAAACATCTTTGCATCATTTTCATATTTTTAAGTGATTAAAGGGGCTCGTTCACAGATTGCCAAATTGCACTTTTTAAGATATTTTGTTTTATATTCCGAAATAAACTAATGCAACGCATTAGATATGTTAAAGTGACACTCTTATTCAAAAACAATACGTACACATGTATAAAAAAAACATCAATTTTGACAAATACACCTTTAACTACCTTCTAAATAATGCATTTAAGGAAACTATTTAATTACTTATAACGGGTTTGTAACAGGTTTTTTTTAAATAGCAGAAAGCGAAAATAAATAAATGATTATTGAATGCTAATACATTATTTACTGTGATCTACTATAGTCTCATAAGGTAGAAATACCGTGTTGGTATCCTTCATATGAACCATTGTTTTCGACATTTATTCATCCAATTAGGAATATTTAAACAATATTACTAATTGTGGTAAAACTTATTTGGGAGTAAGAGTGCATCTTTGCAAATTGAAGACTGACGACTTGATAATGATTGCATGAGCATTGACGCAGTGTAGCAAGGGACGAAAAACGGTCCTATTTGGTCAACCTCGTACGGACGGATGGACGAACGGACAGGAAGATCGTTGTTTGCCCTCCCGCATCAGAAAATGTATAGGGTTTAAGAGCAATTTGTCTCTGCCACATTCATACCTCATTTATTTAAATCATAGCACACCATAACTAAGATGCCCGAATTCTGCCAGGTCTTATCGACGACACTATAGAGCGACAAACAAGCTCTTCGCAGCGACAAATGATAAAGAGCGACAACGCCATTATAAGATGAGTATATGAAAATCATATTTACTTGCACTTACGTTTTGTTTATACCCAAGTCACTGTGTGGGAATGGACACCGGATATAGCTAAAAAATGATCAATCGATAAGCGTTTGATTTTGACACATGGTCACTTTTCTATCATTTTTTGTATTTTATGTTGATATATTTAACAAAATCGAAGAGTTTTGAATTACTTGATACTGTGCAATATACGACTATGATGGAAATATGTCTCCTCTTTTGTATAATAGCCCAATTCACTGCGAAAGTTTCATGATCGCTCACAAATGTTAATTTATGTGGTACGATTTCAAACATAAATCAACAAATTGAAAATAAGAATAAAAACTGAATCGAGCGATTTCATTGTAATTACATTATCTAGTAATGTGTAAAATATCAATATGATATATTTTGTTGTTACGGAGATATTCATACCTTTTGATGCCCTGGCAGTGTACTGGGGATAGATGAAGCAAATAAATAACTGCACAGGGGATAGCTATTAAGTGGACTGAGGATAGTAACGATGTATTCAGAATAACGAGACTGTGATAATAATTACGGCTATTTATCTATACGCGAGCTCGAGGGTAATTGTCCATATCGAGGGATGAGAGCAAAAACATGTTGTTGATTTTTTTTGTATCTGTATGCACTTAAAACTGTTTCATTCATACATATTAGTTGAAATACGCCGGTAATCTGATTTATTGAGTAACACAAAACATATGGCCGTAGAAATTTTGTGGTGTTTGCTATTCATATATATAGTATTGCTTTGTAAATCAAGTAGGTACGTTTTTGCACACAGAAAGTCACCAGTAAGGAATGAGATATTGTGATCAAATTTGGAATACTTAAAGCTTTTTTCTTAGCTTGGGTCGATTTTGGTATTACTTAGAACAGAATAATGGTCTCTCTTCGTTCATTTCAGTGAGAAAGAATGTATTGTGACCAACCCTGATATTTACGCAGCGTGCATATACGTTCATTTAGGAGAGCATGGATCAAACTCATTGTTAACTTAAGTTTGCTCAATAATTTCTTATCAAATTGTACTCTCACTTTTTGCAGATTATTTGAAAGTTTGAAATAGACATATACATGTATATTAACAGTGTTACTATCAATTTTTGTCCCATTTTATATGTTATCACCAGGACACAAATTTCTCAACTTTGAAACTATCCCCAGTACAGTACTGTGAACATTTCTAAGGGCATTTCTTTAACTGTTTAAAAGATACATTACCATATTTCTCAATAAAATTAGTTGAGCTTATGCTAGTGAAATCCTTCGATTCAGATTTTTTATTTATTTGATATATTTCCTAAAAATAACAATACTTGTCGAAATTCTGTAAGTTTGGAGGTGATCAGCTCAGATTTAAAGAAACATTTTACGAAGTCTGCTAAATCGTAAGCACTTTAAAGTATACCATAGGCCAAATTGTTTGGAGCGGTATTTGGTTCAAAAATGAAATTGGCAATTTGTTAACATTTATATGCTTTATTAATAATCTGTTTCAATACATTCCATTCATGTATTGTTTAATTCGTTGTAATAAAGTGTTAAATCGTAAATTACATTTCTGTAACTGGCTAGCAAATTTCATGATGTTACAAACCGCTATGTGTCTAATGCTAAACGCCAAACCGCTATGTGGCTAACGCTAAACGCCTAACCGCAATACGCCTAACTCGATTTCGATTACGAAACTAAACATGTAAATGTCAACTTATCACTGTTACTTCGTTTGATTTCAAATTGTCTTCTTAAATTGCAAATCGGAATGTGTCTATTGCTTAAGTTCAAACCGTGATTCGATATTACTAGAATTTGATTACGAAACTGAAGATGAGCTTATCAATGCTAACTCCAACTAATCACCGAAAAGTTACTTCCCCTTACTTTGAAATTGCCATTTGTTCTATGGTGGAAATCACAGGCATCTGGAGCATCGAGTTCCTAAAATACCTCGGCCAGTATCAAACAGGAATTGGCCTCGGAAATAATATGGTCCATCATGGCCTACCAAGGAGATGTTCAGACACCCAAGCGATATGTTAGACCAAAGACAGGATGAGGGAAGAACTATTACCACCTATTTGTGTGTAAGTGTACATAGCGACAATCAATTATGGATTTATATAATTGATTATCATTGAACTCGGACATAAATAATCGACTTTCAACTAAATTATGAATGTTGAAGATTCTTGGTCCTTTCTATTGCGACATATGGATTTCTGTGTTGAGAATTTTATTCCAGAGTGCAATACTAAGGGGAGATGTAAAAAACCAAAATGGATGGACTATTACTGTGTGAGAAAGGTCAAGAAAAAGTATCATGCATGGAAGCGTTACACCTACAGCCGTAGTTATAGGGACTATCAATCATACTGTAAAATAAGAAATAGTACAACTAAAGCTTCTCGGTTCTCTAAAAAGAAATACCAAAAAGGTGTAGCAGAAAGTTCAAAAACAAGTCAAAAATCGTTTTGGAGTTTTGTAAAAGGGGAGACAAATACCAGGAGTGGGATTGGTGATCTAAGAGATAAGAACGGTAACATTGCTACTTTAATTAAAGACAAAGCTAACATTTTAAATGATTTCTTTGCATCAGTATTCATGAGGGAAGATAACTCTGAAATTCCTAATTTTGAGGATAAGTTGGATAAAGAAAATTTCATCTCGGATATTATTGTATCACCTCAGTAGTGTTAAAACATTTAAAAGCTCTAAATGCTTCTAAAGCGTGTGGTCCAGATAACTGCCATCCTTTCTTTTTAAAGCAATGTGCTGAAGAAATATACATACCGTTGAGCGAAATATCTCAGAAGTCAGTTTCCACCGGGATCCTACCATGTGATTGGAAACTAGCAAATGTAACATGCATTTTTAAAAAAGGTGACAAAACAGACCCAGGAAATTACCGCCCCGTGTCATTGACTCCTGTGATTTGTAAACTGCTTGAGAAAATAATTCGGACTGTTATAGTTGAACATTTGTCCCGTCATAAACTTTTGTCAGACTGTCAGTATGGCTTTCGTAAGAACAGAAACACTATTATCCAACTACTGTCAGTATTGGAGGATTGGACTGAAGCAGTTGACAATAATATTCAAGTTGATACAATATACATTGAATTCAGAAAAGCTCCTGATAGTGTACCTCACCGTAGACTTCTTAAGAAATTAAATGCATATGGTATTTCTGGACAAATTTTGAACTGGCTTGAAAACTTTTTAAATGGACGCAAACAAAGAGTAGTTGTTGATGGTCAAAAATCTGAGTGGAATCCAGTTTTGTCAAGAACTCCCCAGGGCTCCATACTTGGGCCGATTCTTTTCATAATTTTCGTGAACGATATACCGGATGAAGTTGGATGCCTCTGTAAAATGTTTGCAGATGACTGTAAAATCTATAATGATATTCTTTCCGCAACTGATCAACAACAGCTTCAGGAAGATATTGACCGTTTATGTCAGTGCAGTAAGGACTGGTTACTGAAATTTAATATTAAGAAATGTAAAATTGTGTCATTTGGTAATGAAAATTTTTACAATGACTATAACATGATAGATGAGAATGGAAATGTTCACAAACTTGCAAGGGATTTTTCTGAAAAAGACCTGGGTGTGCTCTTCACAAATAATTTGAATTTTGAAACCCACATTAATAATACAGTCAACAAAGTAAACAAAATCATTGGGCTTATTAGAAGGAAATTCACCTTCATGGACAAATCCTTGTTCTTAATATTGTACAAGTCTCTTGTTCGTTCCCACTTGGACTATGGAAATTTAATATACTTCCCATACACGAAGAAATGTAAGCAAGTTCTGAAGAATGCGCAACGTAGAGCCACAAGACTAATACCTGAATTTCGTGGACTTTCCTATCAAGAACGATTGAATGAACTGAATCTCCCAACATTGGACTACCGTAGTTAAAGATTTGATATGATACAAGTTTTCAAAATTATTCACGAAGTTGATGACATCAATGCAAGTGTATTTTTCAATTTTGCGGACAATAGTGGAACAAGAGGCCACTGTTTGAAGCTTGCAATGCCTAAAGCTCACAAGTCTATTCCACATAATATTGTTACATGCAGCACCGTGAACAGTTTTAAATCACAACTGGATAAATTATGGGCACACAAACGTTTTGATCTAAGTGATGTGTATTAATTTCATCAGCAAACAATCAGACCGGAGTGAATTTCAATATTTTCATTGATAAACAAAATCAGATCGGAGTGGAGATTTGCATAAAAGTAATCTAAAGGGATCAACTAGCCTAAAGGGCTAAACATTTCCCTAGAAGACACAAGGTAGGTAGGTAGGTAGGTAGTAAGTGTTATTTTATATACCTGATATATTTTATTAAAATATAAAAAGTGCCCATATGAGAAACTTAATGGAAATGTCTTTAATTTTAGTGGGTGGGGTTAAGTCTGCTTCCAATTGACAGATCCTGAGATTGTAAATAATATTTTTTGAGCTCCAGTGACCAGTGATAAAATTAAGAACACAAATACTTGTCAATACTTTCTTTGAAATACAAATAAGTCTGAATCTGACTTTACTTAAATTGATAGTAGGTAAGACTTTCTTATAATGCACCAGTCAATTGTAACCATGGCCCACAGGTCTGGGGGTATACTGGGGATAGCCGAGCAAACGGGCCGTGTTTTTACCTTTCAGGTGGCCCTGCAGTGCTGCGTGAATGCGTTGGTTTTATCTTCGCTTTAAATATAGTGGGAATGAACCTTACCTAGGGTCCCTTGGGGCAGGGTTATTTGGCGGGAATTTTACCATCTGTACGTTCCTGAAGGGCAAGGTTTTAAGTCGGGGTTGGCTGGACCAAAAGTCAAAGTCCCCGCTATTCCCCGGACCTGGGGGGGCAGTGGTTACAATTGACTGGTGCATAAACACAGTGTTTTTACAAACTTCATTTTTTATAATTAAAATTTACTTTTCTGTAAGTTTAACCATAGACGTTTGGTTTATATGTCCGTGCTAAAACATACCTCTTCTCCAAATATAATCTTTGACTGTTAGTGACATAGTTAAATACATTTATTCATCAAAGTTTTTAGTTTTAGAGTGTTTTGATAACTGAGAACTCAATGTAATGGCACAATTGGATGCCTGTTCACTAATATAGCTCTCAAAATAAATTAGATCATCATGCTAGTGGTCTAGCAAAATGGGTTTGAACACACAAACCAGCACACATTTCTTTCAAGGTTAAATTCTATAATATCAACCGTTGGTGGTGATGCAGAAACATTGCAAGATGCTGACATTTTTACTGTGTCAATGAATATTGCAGACATTTAAATTTCAATCTTATCGTTATTTTCAAAGGGCAGTATGGTACCAGTGGTGCAACCGGCTCTGAATTCCTGGCTTGTTCTGATGAAAAATGGCAGAAGGGGTAATGGTTGTGTTGTTTTCAAAATTCGGACAATTATTAAACAATTAAGTACCCTACTGGTTTTAACCAAAATGTACTTGCATGTTTGTACAATTAATCAACAAAGAATGATGGTTATATCAACATTGTATTGGAATTTCAACATGATAACAATTTCATTTTACATCAAATCTTAAATTTGGTCCAAAGTTTAAAGCTGCTCTCTCACAAATTGACAGTTCTTCTTGGTCGTATCTCAAAAGCCTTTCAATTGATATCAAAGTAGTAAGGGAGGATTTAAATTAAATGTATACAAATAGATGGCTTAAAGCAATATGGAAAAATGATTTTTTCAGCAGTTTTCCAAACAATTAAAATCTGTCATATTATGTGTGACCTTATATGACTAAATTGAAGGATTTATGCCAAATTTTCAAACTTGAATATAAAAGGCTGTGGTCTGATATAATGTCAGCAGTCTAATATAACTTTCTAGACATTTGCACAATAATTGCCAATTTGCCTGTTAAAAGACAAAAATAAAAAAAGGTGTCAGAACAGTAAATCTGTGAGGATGCAGCCTTAAAATGGTGTGGCACTTAATAGTTTTTGAATAATTTCTATATATGTTATTGTACAGGCTTTTAAAATAATTGATCTGAAAATCTCATTCCTATTAGTTTTGTTATATTTTATGATTTTTATTTCAGGCACTGGAATGTAATCAAATATGCCATTGTACTGAGGATTGACCTGCAATACATGGAAAACATGTAACACAACTGCAAAGCCAACCTGGAAGGGAAAATAAGTACAAGATGGAAACAAAGTGGAACAACATGTTCAGTGGAACAACTTGATGTTTGAGGACTTACATACTGATGTGAAGTTGCAGATAATTGTCAACTGTTGGCCTGTGATTAGTAAATACAAAAAGTATCATTGATCCCTCGATGCCTGAAGCAATACAATCCGAAGCTGGACATTAACTTTACAACCTAGTGTCACGTAACGGAGTTACGTATAAAACACTTTAAAGTAATAACAAAAAATTAAAAGTAGACTTCAAAGTTTATTTGGAACGAAAAACAAATATTTCATCATAATTATAAAGATAGATTTGTATGTAAATTGCCTAGACCTAGCTGTTGACAGATCGTGATAGCCGCTGGCTATTAGTCCAATTAGCTTGACAGTTCATGACTGTAAAAAGACGTTCTTTGTATGTAACCAGAAATTAAATGGGTGGTTGATAGGCACGCCTGTCAAGAGCTAGGAGTATATATGAAAGCATGTTGGAAAGATAGTTAGACAGGGGTTAGGCAAGGCAAGGAAAGCGGCCTTGGGTCCTTAATGGACGGCAGTTAGGATGCGGGATTACCTTAAATGTCATGCTGTACTTAGACTTGATTATTATACTTAGAAAGAACTGGAACAATAAAGAACTAACATTCGAACGGTTGTTGTTTAATAGCTAAAAGACTTCCAACAGTTAAAGTGAACACTTAGAGAGTTCTGTAGCTGTTACGTCACACTAGATAGAGCCAGACTCCTTAATTATGCTTGGTAGTGCTACTCAGTGGTAACCCTCTTGCAGTCAATTTTTAAACAGTTAAATATATTTTTCAGAGTATTTGAGTGAACTTTACATTTAATCCGGACACATATTTCTTCACTGTGGATCATTTTAACAATGGAAAGTGCATATTTATATATATTCATGCAACTGTGTGGTAAAGGATTCATCTACGCTTAAAACATTTTTCATAAGAAGGAGAGAAGATAACAGAAACAGAAACAGATGGAATTGGCAGACCAATTAAAGAAAAACGATTTTGTTTAGTTCAATTTAAAATAATTTAGTCTCTTTAAAATGTGAAAAAATGAATGTGGTCTAGAGGATAAGCCTAGGTGTCAGCCTCAAATCCAAGGTTGTGGGTTGACGGTTCAAGCCCCACCGAGATACTTTCTGATGACCTCAGAAAAAGGATGTCTGTACTAGTTTCTACTAAGGCTACAGACTTGAGAGTGATTATGCAAGCTTTCAGCCTGCCTAGCAATCTAGCTGAAATGATTAGGTTTAAAATAAGATACTTGCTGACTTTCAAACAGTTTTTTCCATTTGTGTTGATTTGTTTTTCAGAATGTTTATTAGAAGTGATGAGCATTGCTTACTGCAACTAATATTCATTTTTAGCTCGACTATTCGAAGAATAGGTGGGCTATACTACTCGCCCCGGCGTCGGCGTTGGCGTCGGCGTTGGCGTCCGGTTAAAGTTTTAGGGCAAGTTGGGATTTTCACTAATATAAGTCCAATATCCTTCATTCAATTGACTTAATTACTTCACACAGTTGTTCAGGGCCATCACATGATGAGGTTAGATCACTCCATGTTATTCTTTACACAGATTATGGCCCATGATTGACTATGGAACTTAGGTTAAAGTTTTAGGGCAGGTTGGGATATTTATTGATAACTTCTGTACCCTTCATTCAATTGACTTAATGCTTCACACAATTGTTCAGGACCATCACATTATGTGGTTACATAACCCCATATTATCCTTAATACAAGTTATAGCCCCTGATTAAGACTTAGGTTAAAGTTTTAGGGCAGGTTAAAGTTTTAGGGCAAGTTGGGATTTTCACTTAAAACTCCAATAACATTCATTCAATTGACTTAATACTTCACACAGTGGTTCAGAGCCATCACAATATGAGGTTAGGTAACTCCATATTATCTTTTATACAAATTATGGCCCCTGATTGACTATAAAACTTAGGTTAAAGTTTTAGGGCAGGTTGGGATATTTATTAAATACTTCTATACCCTTCATTCAATTGACTTAATACTTCACACAATTGTTCAGGACCGTTACCCAATGAGGTTACATAACTCCATATCCTTATTACAAGTTATGGCCCCTGATTGACTTAGGTTAAAGTTTTAGGCAAGTAAAAGTTAAGGGCAAGTTGGTATTTTAATAAAAAAACTTCTATACCGTTCATTCAATGCATTTAATAAAATTCAAAATTATTTACGACCATCTTACAACAAGAAACATAACTCCATTTTAATCCTAAATACAAATTATGGCCCTTGATTTATTTTTAAATTTCTTTTGAAAGGCATATTTGTATATTCTTAACCACAATTTAACATAGGAAATCAAGTTATTTGAATGACTAGCGTCATTGTTCGGGCGGGCTGGTGGGAGGGCAGCATCAATGTCACCTTATGTATCGAATTATTTTAGTTAGGTTTGACATAAAGAGACCACACTTGGTAATATTACATCGTTATTGTATTCACTTCTAAGTCAAAGCGGCGTAGTCGAGCGCGCTTTCTTATGACGGCTCTTGTCTTTATTAAGTTGAATTTAACGTACATAACATGACTTGTGATTTTACTGATACAATTTTAGCTCACCAGAGCAGGATGTGCTCAAGGTGAGCTATTGTGATCGGTCTTTGTCCATCATCTGTCTATCAACAATTGCTTAACAAACATCTCCTCTGAAACTACCTAGCGAAATTCAATGAAACTTCAATGGAAGCTTCCTTGGGTGTCCCTCTAAAAAAATACAACAAAGGGTTACGATTGATTAACAACAAGAACAACAACAAAATGGCCTACTTCCTGTTTTGTTTTAAAAAACAGCTCCTCTGAAACTACCAGTCCAATTCAATGAAACTTTACAGGAAGCTTCCTTGGGTGACCTTCTACAAAATACAAAAAGGGGTCATAAGTGATCAGCAATAACAACAACAACAACAGTAACAACAACAAAATGGCTGACTTCCAGTTTTACTTCAAAACATCTCTTTTGAAACTACCACTCCAAATTCAATGAAACTTTACAAGAAGCTTCCTTGGGTGACCCTCTATAAAATTACAACAAGGAGTCACGATTGATCAACAACAACAACGACAGCAACAACAACAAAATGGTTGACTTTTTTAGCTTTAAAAATCATTTCCTCTTAAACAATAGTTTTAAATTCAATGAAACTTTTCAGGCAGCTTCCTTGTGTGACCTTCTACAAAAATACAACAAGGGGTCACGATTAATCAACAACAATTACAGCAACAACAACAAAATGGCTAACTTCCTATTTTGCTTTGAAAAAATAAGTGACCCTCTATAAAAATACACCAAAGATCATGATTGACCAACAACAACAAAATGGACAAAATGTTAAAACTTAAAGTTATGTAAAGAGCAGCAAGTCTTGCTACATGTATATGGTCTCCCTTTTTGATGGAGATTCCACTTCTTTCTATTTTAGTACCAATGGAGTAGATTTTAAATTTTATTAAGTCTTCAACATAGGTTCTTAAAATTATTGCTCATTTTTTAGGTTCATAGATTCAAATAATTATTATAAATTTTATTCTTTAGAAGGAATTTCATTTTTACTAAATAATAAATTTAATAATCAGACTTTCCCATTTAACTTCATGTAGATTATTCTAAGCTACAATCTGATCTTCTGTGTGGATAGTGAATAAGCCTTTATGGATTTAAAGAAAATTTGGTTTTGAACATATGAAGGAAGCAATGATATTTGTGCAAGGTGCTTAATGTGTTCTGATATTTGTTTATTAGAGCTAAAGGCACTTTATTGATTTTAATGGATGCTGCATTGTTTGTTGTTTGTGTATCTATACTAAAAACTCTTTCAGTGTGCAAGCAATTTAACATAGTTTTGTTAGTGTGCAGGCAATTGAACGAAGTCCTGTGTGTGTGCAGGCAATTGAACAAAGTCCTGTCAGTGTGCATGCAACTGAAAAAAGTCCTGTCATTGTACAGGTATCTGTACCAAGTGCTGTCAGTGTGCAGTCTATCATCAAGTCCTGTCAGTGTGCAGGCAACTGAACAAAATCCTGTCAGTATGCAGATATAAGAATCAAATTCTGTCAGTGTGTAGTCAATCATCAAGTCCTGTCAGTGTGCAGGCAACTGAATGAAATCCTGTCAGTGTGAAGTCAATCACCAAGTCCTGTCAGTGTGCAGGAAACTGTGACAAGTCCTGTCAGTGTGCAGGCAACTGTGACAAGTCCTGTCATTGATTATCCAGGCAACATGTTAGATCAGTATATTTTTCAATATTCTTTGAGGACAAATATCAAGCTTTTTTTTACAACGGTTAAACTCTTTTACTCAGGTGAGCGATTTAAGAGCCATCATGGCCCTCTTGTTATTTTATTGATTGTATGGGTGTATTTTCTAAAATCATTAAATGATGTAATAAAAGTTATTCTGAATTTCCTTGTTCTTGTTTGAAGAAAATGTGTTGAGGTTTTGGCAAAGCATAGTGTCCTCATCATTGTTTTGTGCAAAACAAAAACATTCAAACAATGTAATAAAAAAATATGGTCAAGCCAAGTACTCAAGAGGCATAAGGTTATTGCCAAAGAGACTGGTAATTTATTTAGACAAATAAAATGCATAGAAAGATCTATAACTCAGTTGCATAGTTATGCTATTGTTCTCTTCTTGTTAGTTTATGGTGAAGACTGGGACATTCAGTATTTTTATAATTAAGATTTAATTTTGTATTGGCAACTTAAAGCTATGAATAGGGGGTAAAAAACCAGAAAGATTGTGTAGTCTTCCAAAATACTCAATGCACTTAAAAGGGCTTTGCACAGAAATGAAATTAAAAATAGGAGCCAAACCTAAATTATAATCAATATTGCATTGGATTGCATACTGATGGCTCCATCATTGCTTGTCTAATATTTGAAATAAAATTTAGGGATGTTGATCAAATCTGAGAGTTACTGGAATTACCAGTATAATTGTTTGCATTTTATGGAGCTGGACAAAAAAAAGTCATTATATGAACAGTGATCTATTAAAAAGGCTAATTATTCAAAAAGGTTGTTAAGTGTTATTGAAAAAAGGTCTGGTGATGATAAGCTTAGTAACCTAGCTATATAGTTTGTTTTAGGCTTTTATTTACCAAAAATAAATGTTCACTTGAGTATCTTATCAGTTACTGTTTTGGTTGTTATTTTTTAATAAAAAGGGACAATTTACTCATATATATTAAGACTAATAATTATTGATTTAGATAAATATTTTGTTTATGGAAACTTAATGAGAGTGTTTATTCAAAGACTAAAAGAAAAAGTGGGCTCTATGTGAAGCATGATCTACCGTGATCAAATACTATTTGAAGAAAAATCAAGTTCTGCCAATTTAGCCAACACAAAGATTTGGACGAACTCCCACGCACTTGTATGGTATATTATTCATTGAGCATTGAGCGGCAAGTCACCACCCTATCCCAACCCAACGTAACTTATTACACAAAAATGTTTAGTTTGCAGCCCGAACCCAATAATGCTGAAGGCATGCATGGGTATCAACTGATAAAGCTGACGGGGGGGGGCAAGCTCACGCCCACTCTATTACAACACACAGAGTTCTGGACAATGCAATCAATGTTGTTGTTTTTAAACAGGATAGTAATGTTTTTTTTGAATGGCAAGGAAAGCTGAAAACACACACGCAATCTATGACTTCCAACTTACTTTACATAGGGTAATCGTATGCTGGTTGAGAAAATGCTGACATTTAGTCCATACATGCATTTAATCTGATATATTGGTTAATGCATGCCATGAACAATATGACCATTTTGATTATTGTCAAGTACATTTTCTGTGTGTTCACCATTTTTCTAGAGGGAAAAGTGTACTTCAGGTATAAAAAACATCTAAATATTCAAATGCGAACATTCTTTGATGTTACAATAAATCTCTTCTCTTATACAAGCACATTTAATTTAACACTATCCATTTCCTTGTTGTTACAATGGCCGGATTGAAAATGGTGTTAATCGCCGTATAGTAATTTCGTATATCCCTAATACTATTTACGTGGTCTATCTCGAAGCTTGCCAGAGAAGGCAGAGTTGTTACGATTGCTAAAATACATGTAGGTTGTTCCTAAAATCGTGCCATTTGTCATTTTCTGATATTTCCATGAAAATGTATTATCTATTTACAGAAGCATAAAATCACATCAATATTTCTGTAGTTGTTTACACGGGGACATTGAAAATTGGAATTTGCTACATACAGTCTCCGACTACAGAATGGGATGATTGAATTTGGCTTGTCTGTGTAAAACCAATATAGCTATACCAGCATATTGCATACCATTATAAAAGGTAATGACTCCTCTTTTCATGTCATCTTTTGAAAAATGGATTATTTCTATGTTGATTAAGCAATTTAAATAAAACCGGAATCTACCATGAAAAATAATAATTTTAAGTTACATACCTTGTTTCTTTCTTGTATATCAAAGACATTAATTATCTTCAGATGTGTTGTTTATCTCATTATATGTACCCAAAATGATATTAATCAACATTTTAGACACAATGAGCCAGATGCCTTGGTTTGAAATCAGATTTGGACAACGCATCGATGTAACGATTATCTACTACTGGCCAAAGTTCACCTTATTACAAACGTGAGCTATATTTTAAGCACTATGGTCAAGTATTGTTACTACTTAGTATCTTAATGTTGTCAAACAATATGCACTAAATAATGTTGTCCATATAAAGGGTCCACATATAAACAGCCACTTCAGACATTTGACGTTTTTTGAATTCACTAAAAAATTGACATTTAGACACATGTAAATTAAAATACGTAAACCAAGAAAAGAAAAACAACATGAGTTTCACAGGACACACTTGAGGATGAAATTTCATAGCGGTAATATCAAGTATGCAAGTATCAGTTATTTTAGTTGAAACGCAAAAAAAAAATAAAGATGTCTCAATATTGACGTCAATGGTATATTTTGATGACTCGTAGCTTCAAAACTGTTTTTCGAATATTGAAAATGTATAAACAGTCTCTAATTAAACCTATACTGTTTTGATTGCATACCAATTTTAAGACATTAACTCGAAAATATGTTCAGCGTTGCTTTCCACCTTAATATAATGCACCAGTCAATTGTAATAACAGCCCCACCCCCCCCCCGGTCCGGGGAATAGCAGGGACTTTGACTTTTGGTCCAGCCATCCCCGGCTAAAATCCACGCCCTGCGGACACAAACAGATGGTAAAGTCCCCGCCGAATGTCCCGCACCCCAGGGACCCTAGGTTAGGCCCATTCCCAGCTATATTTAAAGCGAAGACATAACCAACGCATTTACCCAGCACTG
Organism: Mya arenaria; assembly: GCF_026914265.1. Taxonomy (NCBI): domain Eukaryota; kingdom Metazoa; phylum Mollusca; class Bivalvia; order Myida; family Myidae; genus Mya; species Mya arenaria. The sequence goes on along the minus strand of NC_069136.1, from coordinate 55,930,374 downwards.
TGGGGCCACCTGAAAGGTATAAATACGGCCCATTTCACCGGTATACCCCCGGACCTGGAGGACCGTGGTAACAATTGACTGGTGCATTAGCAAGCAACAAAACAACGTCAAATGACTCTGACGCGGTAGCCATTCTAAAATGCCGTCCAGGCTTTTTTTTAAATGATGTTTAGCCGGGATATAAACATTACAAAAAAGCATGGACGGCATTTTAGACTGACTAATGACGCGGCCGTTTATATGCGGACCCTATATATGGACTATATATTATTACTTTCGTTTGCCAACATAACTTAATGAAAACAATACTTGACATTGGTACGGAAAATATCACTCACATTTGTAATAAGGTGACTTATACGTTCATTTGGGCAGTTGTAGATAATCGTTTCATCGGCCCTGTTGTCCCCACAGGGGCAGGTTGCGTTGTTTTGACACATCACGCCCCCGTCCGTATTTTTTTTTTTTTTTTTTTTTTATCAATTTTTTTTTTATCAATTTTTTTTTATCAAATTTTAGTAAGAATATGATGTGGTAACTGCTACTTGTGAAAATTGGCAATTTTCACAAGTTTCAGTTACCACATCATATTCTTACTAAAATTTGATAAAAAAAATTTGATAAAAAAAACAAAACGGACAGGGGCGTGATGTGTCAAAACAACGCAACCTGCACCTGTGGGTGTCCCAACTTAGTATAAATGGCAATTTTAAAGTCAGGGGAAGTAACTTTTCCGTGATTAGTTGAAGCTAGCATTGACAAGCTCATCTTCAGTTTCTTATTGGTCAAATTCTGGTTTTATCGTATCGCGGTTTGAACTTAAGCAATAGACACATTCCGATTCGCAATATATAAAGACAATTTCGAATCAAACGAAGTAACATTTCAGTGATAAGTTGACATTTACATGTTTAGTTTCGTAATCGAAATCGAGTTAAGCGTATTGCGGTTTGGCGATTAGCGTTAGCCACATAGCGGTTTGGCGTTTAGCATTAGACACATAGCGGTTTGCAACATCGTGAAATTTGCAAGAATGATACAGACAGTGTCTATTCATGAAACATGGAAAACATAATGTAAATAACGATATAGCACTTTATAACAAAGAATTAAACAATACATGAATAGAATGTATTGTAAAAGATTACTAATAAAGCATTTAAATGTTAACACATTGCCAATTTCATTTTTGACCCAAATACTGCTCCATAAAATTTAGCATTCAGCTATTTATTCAAACACTTGCTTCATTTGTGGATACGGTAGATATGCGTTTACACAGCAAGATCTTACCTCTGGTTAAGAAAAACAACTGCATAATTGTCTGTTTACTTTTTACTTTTTGAGCTATATCCGGTGTCCGTTCCCACACAGTGCAAGTGTCCACCATATGGTTGGCTGTACACGCTATTCAATACAGCTCCGAGTCTCTAACACCCTTTTGCCGTCGTTTATCAAAGCCCCAGAGTCCACTGTGTAGCCTACACACAGCCTTCTAAAGTTTCGTTTTTCATGAACATTCTTCAATCGGCTGGGATATTTTTTTTAGAATATACGTTTTAATTTCTTTTAAATCATCCACCATGCTTGCTGGCTAGGAAGAGAATGTGAATCGTTTTCACTTTGGCGCGAACAGAACAACATCAAAGGCAGTGTCGGCGTCTTTGATATTCTTCTTCGGCATCGTTGTGTTAAAACTTGGCACTAATCACTGGGCGGAGCTTTTCCCAAATCATGATGACACATGACAAATCAGAATAATACCTTCACTTACTGTTCACCGTCACGCCAGAGTCACGTTAAATTTAGTAAATATAGTTTTGTTTACAAACACCACAACCTTTTCCTGGAAATCTTTACTATATGGTCAATGTTTTATCCTGATGCTGTTTGACATAGACATTATGAAAATAAAAAATGCAAAAAGCAAGAAGTAATGTTGACAGGGCGGGGTTTCGAACTCACCCAAGAATAGTATATCCAACGCGTTTACCACTCGACCGTGGATGTTTGTAATTGACCTGAGAACTACATTCGATATAAAGACAGGTTTGCATGGCATTACTAACGCTTAAAAACTCAGGTTGTTTCAAAGACACTTTTTGACCATAAAAATATATCCACATAGTTTGAAGAAGTCCAATTGTCAATTCTCAAATGCGATGCATCAGTTTATTTCGGAATATGAAACAAAAATATCAAGAAGTGAAAATTTGCAATCTGTGAACGAATACCATCTATGTCGTTAATGAGAAGTTAATGCTGACATATTAAAAATGAATGTTTTATGGCTCTAGATCTTACACTTTTGTAGTTTTGTAGGACATGTATTTGATAATTAAGTCGGGATGCCCTGACGCATGGTCTGGAGGGCAAATTTATATTGTATTACTCCTCTCTTATGCACGGAAACGTACAAAAATGTCACTTTGTGCCGTAAAGGGTGTGGTGGCGAAGGGTCTGGTCCCCTGGAATTTGACAAGCCTTTCATTAAATATGTTCATGCCCCCCTCACCACTCTCAAACTTAAATCGGACCCCTTTCGATATGGAAGGTTCCCTTATTGATAGCAATAGAGACCATGCATCGGCGGTGAAACACTATATTGTTCTCTCTTTCATAAATAATTGAGAAAGAAACACTTTTGGTTGTCAGTATTTCGGGGTGAGTTTGATCCCCCGGCATTGTAGTCTGGATCCGCGCATGCTTTATGTTGTATAATGGTGTTGTTGTCATAGCTTTTCTTGAATTGCTTGAAATTTAAGAACGCCTCTTTGCGTTCATATACTTCCACCTGTTAAAAATGACCTCTTTTGTGATAAAAATTTAACGACTGATCACTTTTCAACGATATTTGAATCAATTAGTAAAAATTTAATGTTACATCTGCATCGTTCATTTTCAAAATAATTATGGACAAAGGAACACCTTATGTAGAACGATTTCATTTGTTACTGCCTCACAATGATAACATGTAATCTTGTATTTCCTTGCAAATAATTAGCATAATAAACCGAACATTGAGAAACATTGCTTTTCATAATTGAAGTGAAAGAAGGAGAAAAGTATGCGTTTTTCTTGTTTCGCAAGTACTCGATCTCCCATTTTTTAAGTTTGAGTCTTTTACCAGTAGTCTGTTGTCTGCATATGTTTTCATAGTTTGTTTAGCTTTGAAGTCATTATTTTTTTCTGTTGGTACATTGCAGATTTTTCTTTTCCTTTGGGTGCTTACGGTTGTTTCGTGTTAATGGGTCTTCCAAAGAAAAGTTCATATGGAGTTTGCTTTGTACTTGAATGCGGTGTTACGGGGTAATTTCTCAGATATGAGCGCATCACTTGGTTTCCTGGAATTCCTTCTGTAGTTGCAGAATGATTTATTAAACCGTTCAACTTCTGCATTTGCTTGCGGCCACATTTGAGTTATCTTTCTGTGTTTAAAACCCACATATGAAGCTAAATGTGTAAATCCATATCCATTAATCGATGGACCATTGTCCATTTTGAGTACTTTTGGTATTCCATATTCAGACATTATTTCATCTTAGATAGGTAATACTGTCTTTGATGAAAGTGACTTGATGATTTTAACTATCAGGAGTATTCGTCAATATATACCAATAGATACTTTTCGGGAAATGGACTACAAAAATCTGGCAATGTTTGATCTAGAACACTGAGGATTTTTGCTTATTTTTAGCGGTCTCGAGTGTTTGTGTCAGAAGATGCCAGACATGGGATGCAGCCTTTCCATTTTAATTCAACATGCTTGTCTTTGCCTAGAAAATACACCTTTTCTCGTAACAACTGCTTGGTTTTGACAATACCCTGATAACCTTCATGGGCAATGTTCATCACTTTTTCCTATAGTGACTTCGGTATAACCAGTTTTGAATCATGAAGTTAAACTTCACCATCTCCAAGTTATGCGACTATAAGTGCGTTTTTACACCGTGCAAAAGTCTCTATCACACTGTTTTGTGACCTATTAGACAACACCGTTTGTAAGCCGTCGTCCTTGCGTGTCTCGCGAATAATTTCGCTCAATTTCACTGCCTTTGGGACAACATGATGTGCTTTGAATGACGCATATTCCTCGGCACGTTTTGATTGCTTTGATTTATCTGCGTTTGGATGTCTACTCAAGTAGTCAGACATGTTTGACTCTCCTGGTCTGTATTCCACCTTGAAATTGTATGCTTTGAGCCTCATTCTCCATCGTTCAAGTCGTGCTGGTGGTTTCGACTTTGGATTTGCATAGATTTGTTCTAAAGTCTTTGCGTCACTAATTACAATGAATGGATGTCCACACAAGTAAATATGTCAATGCTCTATGGCACATGCATGGTTTTCTCGTTCTATTTGCAAATACCGCGATTCCACACCAGTTAATGCTCGCATAAAATACAACTTTGCCATCCTGTAGCAGTATTGCTGCTATTCCAACGGGATTTGCATCGACTATGACTTATCTTTCCAATTTCGGGTTAAAGTAGGTCATAACAGTGTCGCTACTTAGATTATTTTAGCCTTTCAAAAGCATCTTGCTGTTGTAGTCTCCATTCCCATTTTATGCCTTTCTTGTTCAGCCTTCGTTCAGTTAGTGTGACGTTTTTCGGATAAACCGTGATACGTAGTTAGTCATGGCTAGAAAACTGCGTATTTCCGATAAAAATATCCGGTAAAATACTGTATATCTTCGTTCCAAAGTTCAACCTCACAAACTTAAAGTCATACTTTAACCTAATAAATATTGTAGGATAAGTATTATTCATATTGTGAGAAACTCGACAAAATAACACGTTGGTCCCAATATCACGAAAGTTCTTAAGCGGAAAAAGCCTAAGTAGCGAATTTAATTAAGCCAAATTTCTAACTTAATCTTGATTTTACTAAATAAAAAATAGTTTGTTCGTGATTATCACAAACTTATTTTCCTTTTACAGTCAACTACAGTTAGCATATAGCCACGCCTACTGTTTGCATACGCCAAGGCTCAATTTCAATGTAAACGCTGATTTAAATGACGTCATAATACCTTGGAGAAAGTCCTGCAGTGATTTGCAGATATTCTTGACAGGCGCACCGCATATTTTTTAAACTGATGCAATTTTTTAACGGCTAACACTTGGTCGCTTAGAATTAATTTAGTAATTTCTTCGTAAATAAACCACGGTCGCTTCGGTGCGCTCCGCTCCCTAAGGCTACTTATTCAAGAATAAGTTACTTAAAAAAATCTTACCTATACGTGAAAATTGCTATACATTTATATCGAGCTTATTGACTGTTTTTAACAATTACATACGAACATTTTATGTTAACTTCTGTTGTCTCGTTGTCTCTGTATTTGGCTCATGGTTCGTTTTTTAAATGACAATAGTATTCTTATTCGAAAACTGTAGTGAATGCAACTGACAAATTTTAACCTGCAGCCAGGCCCCAGTATATACAAAAAGATTCAGTCAATCCACAATTTCAACGTTACACATTTTACCATGGAACCGCATAGCAAGATATAAAATTGTATACAATTTGCTCTCTAAAATCACATTCTCTCAATGCAAAACTTTGTCAATATACTACAGAAAAATAGGTATAGAGCAAATGCTCTATAGTTTAACCAGACATTTTTGAGATTTTATTAACAACTGATGTGACAACATGTTTGTTTTGTGCTCAACATCAATGTAATTCTCATAATATAAGGGGAAATATCTCTTTCCTAAGAGTTTCCAGTAGTCTGTTAGAGTGATCTCTTATTGTTTACATTTGAACAGATGACCTTGAGAGTTGAGTATTAAAATAATTGCATCCTGGCAAAGAAAGATTGTTTAGGAACTATATAGTGATGGAATTACAACTGCAAGCACAATTTCATAAACTACAGACATTCCCCTATCTACTGTTTACATGGTTGTGAGAAATATTGGGATGGACAGGGAATAGAGCATAAGAATAGAGCAGGTAGGCCTCGAAGTTTGACAGTTGGCGATCGGAGGAGGATGGGTTTAGTCCCAAAACAGGAGATTGGGTGTTTCCAAGATCAGGTGAAATGATTTAGAATGGGCAGTGCCTGTACCCAAAGAGACCCTGAGGTAAAGGGTTCATTCCATAGTATGGAAAAAGAATGCAACGCCATCGCTACTCATGAGGCCGTAGCGGTAACAGATGAGATTAGATTGATGTTTGCGTCACATAGACTATAACTGTGATAATGTGATACTCTCTAATGAAAGGTCAGTTTGGCTCTACCAAAATGGCATGAAAATGTGGACTAAAGAAGACAAATTACCACTTTACCAGCACCTAAAGCACAGTCCCATGTTCCATGTGTTGGTGGGGTAGGTCTCTTTGAAGTGATACCGCTGTGTGTCTTCGAGGAAAATCTTACCAGTGAGTGATAAAGACATTCCTCATGGGCATTTGATTACAGCCCAGGTTTTGTATAGAAATGGATTGGTTTTGCAAAAAGATAATGACCCAAAACATACTGCAAAACATGCAAATCTTGGTATTTAGAGGAAAAAGTGAGAGTTTTATGTTAAAAGTTTTGGCTACTGAGCTTGTTTCTGCAGTTTTCACGTAAGTATTTGGAGTGGCCAAGCTACAGTCCTGATCTGAATCCTATTGAGAACATTTGATTAATGAACAACAATATCGACCAGAAAAACCTAACCACCATCGATGCTTGGAAGCAGGAGGTAGTCAGTTTCTGGGACACCATGGATCCGGCTTGATTACATTTTTGATAGGGAGTATGCCCAGGAGGATTGAAGCATGTATTACTCAGGAAGAAGGAGTTAAAAAATATTGAAAGCTGGTATTTATAGTGTCAATAGATGTTCAATACAATGATATAAACAAATAGTTGATGCTTTTTTGTTCTAGTGTTATGCATAAAACATAATTATGAACAATTTCTAGTGTTATGCTTAAAACATAATAATGAACAATTTCTAGTCAAACTATTCTTGAGTCCAATTTACTCGTTTTGTGTAATTGCAAGAGTACATTTTTCCCGTATGTAGACTATTGAGTAATGGCGTTGATCGATATGATGTGGAAATAAAGGCGCTTTACAAAAGGTAAAACATAAGTTATTTTGAACCATAAGTTGATAACAGCTGTTATATGGGGAAAATGAGTTGAGATTGAAATAGTATTGTGACCTGGTCCAAGTATTCTCTACTGTACTGGAACAGTATTTCGTTTTTCATTTAATTTATTTTCTGTTTGTTCTGAAAGACATTTAAGCTTTCTGAGGCCGCTTTTGTCTGTTTCATTAATTATCAACCGAGTTCTGAACCTTTACACTTCTTTAAAACGGTTGTGTGCTACCTTGTTGTTCGGCCATTTGCAAATTAGCGAGCTCTCGCTCTCAATAAATTTAGTCCTATTGCCCTATTGTGGAAGTATATTGTTGTACAACTATTAGCATAATGTTTGTTATATCTTAATATGTATATCTGTAAGTGAGTTGAGTATTGACATTTAATGCCACTGCCCTGCGGCCATTTTTTCTGCAAGACTTAAGTAGTAATTAGGACGAACATTATTCTATACTAATTCGGATGTACTGATTTTTAACTTAAGAGTTTATCAATTAATTGGTGCTTAGCTCAATTTTATAGACTAAAGGTTCAATGAAGGCGTACTAAAACATGATTATTCTTAGGTTGATTTTTCTTTATTTTGAATATGATTTAGATTGTTCTTTTTGTAATTTACAGGCACTATTGAGACATTGTATAGAAGATCCTCCAATTTTATGCAGATCCTAGTGTGTGCACGACGTAGGTTTAACTTATTTTGGAAGTTTAGTTATATAACAATTGTTTGTTAATCCCATGTATGTTATCATCATTTAACTTTAAAACGGGTAATACGCTTTGATGTACATGAAACTTACATATGTTTTAAATATAAAAATGTACGACATGTATTGATTAATTACATTGTGTTTACGATTGTGTTATTTGTATTTTCAGTTTTTACCACTCTACGATAAGTAAACGTACTTCATTATCGTTTGGGTTATCTTTCTGTCGGCTAAGGACAGCAAATCTACTATTGTCAAGTCTTTTGTCAACTGAGTACTAAATCAAGTGTGTAATGTTAACATTCATTTTCTCTCACCGCGGACGGAATGCATTACAATGGAACCGACCCTATATTGAGTAAGCAGAAGTATATTTTACTGAACTGTTTCGATAAACGATACCGCAAAGGAAGATGTATTCAACATGCTCAAGCAATGAGATGGTTAATTAGAGTATATACATTATAAACATCTATAATTGTTTATATTCTGTAAACTAGTATAGGTTCTCAAAAAGTCACAATAATTAAGTCCCTTTTTCAACGCTGAACATTAAATATTTGTAAGTCCGTATCGCCCATGAGGCAAACTAATTCATGATTCCACACAGTGAGACTCTGGATGGGCCGAGTTGCCTCGGAATGTTCGGCTATGATTGGGTAATCACTTCTATTTTGGCTTCAACTTGCATTCCTTTTGGACAAAATCATGATAAAAACTTATTAAGAAAACACATGCTTGAATATGTAAACTTTTTGGTGTAATGGTACAACCCATCGGGTCAACTGCATTCTAACTTTGCGTTCAAGTAATTTACTTTAACTCGCAATTAAGTTAATACAGAACATACAATGCATAATCATATTTTCTAAGTACAGACTTTTTACATTTGATACATTGATTTTCGTAGGGAGTTATAACTATACATGGGAAACGATTTCGAGTGTTGATTTAAATACAATGATGCAACATTCATTTAAATCAATTGAAAATTAATTGACATCTACGAATTAGACCCTGACACCTGTTATATAACGTTTTCTTAAATTATATACACGTAATCAATACATTCTATTAAACTTCTTACCTTAACATTTCCATTATGTTATGGTATGTACATACAAAATAGATCATCTATAATTCAATGATTTTTCAAACATAAATCGCGATTGGGTTAGATTGTGGTATAAAAAGAAAATGATTTAGGCTATATCCATATTTTATTCCATCAAATAATTAAATGAAAACATTGTTAAACGATGTTTCCCCCTGTTTCCTGTTTAGATGGAGTCAATATTTGTGGTTTGTTGTTGACTTAGTAAAAAGGTGTTTTACACTCATAGGCGTCCGTGAGACAAACTCGTCCTTAAATCTTTTCTCGTGTTATATAGTTGGAGCCCAAAGAAAAACCTCCATCGAAAAGAAATTTCAAAATCATGTGGACCTTCTGGGAGCAATTTTAACATTCCCTTGCCCCAATACCACGAACAATATTTATATAATATGTTAGTGTGATTAGAATCCGAGCTTTTAATATCAGTTAACTGATTTTCATTTTCAAGAAAATGCTTTTGAAATGCGGGCTGCTGCGGGTTAGAATTTGTCTTAGGTGGTCCTTTTAGTAGTAGCTTTGGAATTACCACGTGGATATGCTTGTGAATAAAGCACACACTTGGTAGTATTTGATTGCTATTAAAAACAGTTTTAAGTTGTTAAACTTAATTCGGATGGCGTGAGATAATAAAATGACACTTAATTGTTCTCACTTATTCGATTATAACAGTGTAGTAAGGCACAAACACACACGCACACGCACACGCACGCACATACACACACGCACACACACGCACACACACGTTCGTGTGGCGCAGCGATTCCTCCCCCCCCCCCAAAAAAAAAATGATATTTGAAATAAATAATTTACAATGAATCTTATTTTTGTATGTATTTGAATGTTGTTTTTATGGCTATTCGTGTTTCAGTGCTTGTTTTAGTATGAATTATTTGGAGTATTTTCAATTTCTTGATTCGGGATTCGTTCTTATTGTTAAATGCTATTAACTCTATTATTGTATAGATACATCATATACGAGTATAAATATAAGTTGCAAATGTTACTGTTTTTGGTTCTACATATTAACTATTCCAAACAAAAGATCCTGTTCACCCATTACGATGAAAAGGGTGGTGAGGCATAGAAGATACATAAGGACCACATTGTCTTTCGTCGCTCGCGTTACCATTATGTTTCTGATTAAAGTGTTCAGAACGGGCGGCAAAGGTCAAGGGCGTGTTGACCTCAACTTGAGAACGGTTTCTGATTAACTATACAAATAAAACAGCAGGACAATCACAGTCAAAATATAAACGAATACCCTGTTGGAGGCAAAATGTTCACTGATATTTAACGGGAAACACTAAACTCAACAAACCGACAAAATATGAAAACATCCTATACAATATTAATGAATGTTGTAGATACCAACGAAGTTAACAATTTTAATTTATGTCTCGTTTATGTCTCGAGTATAACCCTTTGCCTGGTACTGAAAAGACTTGTCCCTTTTCAAATTCAAATCACGCCAATCTGATGTTGTGTGAACATAAACTGCATTAGCAATGAATCAACGTCCAATAGTTTTATTGGCTCATATTTTTTAAAAAAAGAAGTCGCGATATTGTCATATATTTGGTGTTGGCATGTAAAACTTCAACCTTAGCCATACCTTTTCATAACGCTTTGTATACCAGTGGTAGTATATACATATATATATGTAGCAACGCGCATGAAGCTGGCTTAAGTGTTGGCTAAATACGAACAATTCGACCAGTCTTGCACAGGTACAGTACGAGGCAGTGTCATGAAACAAAATAAAAGCATTTGCTTATACTATTCATGATTTGGTCACAGTGTAGTGTAGGCGTGATAAAAAAGTCGTTCAACTATAGAGAATAATTGTATCCACATACAGCTTATGAAAGAGTATGTCATATGATAGTTTTATTTTCACAGTTTAAACACCTTTCCACTAGTATCCATGCATGAACTGATGAACACGTAAACTAAATAATACCAATCCAGACATAGTCAAAGATGTCTTTCGTTCATATAATTAAAAAAATAACCCAGTATATACAGTGTTTGAGTTGGCATGTCCCAACATAATGATATACTTGAAATGAATACAGAAACAAAACCAATTAGTGTCTTCTATCTGTGATAATATATATACCAAATAAGTCCAATGCTCCCTAATATTAGAACGCATAATCACAATCTGCATTCAATTAATTTTATTATAACACAAATGTTCAAGTATATTAGAATGCAGAATGATTAGCTTCTTTCTAAAAATGAACAACAGTTTGTTATTATATGCAACCAATACAATTATCACAATTAAAAATGGTCCCATTGTCATCAAATACTGGACATATATCTGAATCACATTCTCGTGCATAGATCGAAACAGATGTTTCATTAAAGGAACATTCGACGTGTTTCCGACACGAACCAGGATAGGAGTATGGATATGGCAAATACAGTGTTGTGTTGGTCGTGTTTGTCACTTCGTCACAAATTGACTCTGAAAAAAACGAATGTAAAAAATGCATTAGATAAACATCATTTTTAAAAATGAAACAAATTACAGGGATATGCCCAGTAACATTAAACCTAACAAGTTTTAAGCACAAGGGTGAAGACCAAACACTTACACAAAGAACGAGGCACGTCACGATACAAGACAACAAACATTAAATAACTATCAGAATATCGTCATTGGTAATTGTTAGGACGACCTCTTCAGCTCGGTCGGTAAAAGTTGACATACCTCATTGGGAGTTTATAAACCAGTCGATGTTAATGTTAATTCAAAGACACTATTAAGTAATATTAATACGTAACGTTAAAATAGAACAGTATGCATGATTAATCAAATGCACAACCTGGAAGGAGTGTAACATCGTACACTGGAGATGATACCATAGGATCGGTAGATGATGCATTCTGGTAGACACTGCATCGTATTTTGGAATTATTGTAGGAATTGTCAAAATTAATTTGTTTGTATGTAACAGTGACGTTTATTTCACAGTTTCTTGACGTCGTTTCTGGTGGCTCAGGCATTGTCAGGTTAAATGCACTAAATTCGGATTCACCGCTCCTTTGGATTTCAATTTGAACGACACGGTTTGTGTCAGAACCAACGTTTGCAAGACACCACAAATAGTCTAATGCTGTATAAGGAGTTGGGATATTTTCCACAGTCGTCAATGGAATGGACAAGATAGGTTCATTCGGGTCCACTGCAGAACAAAAAAGAAAAAAACAGTTTTGTTTTGTTTAATAGGATAAATGTACCGGTCAAATAACATTTGCCGTGTTCTTGCGATGCAATGACGTTCATATGATATAACAAAAATGGAGCACATGCTACGGACGCGTTTGTTGGACCGACATTTACCCAACCATAACTTGTGTTCACTTTTGTCGTATTGTCAGCTGTGAGAAATGTTTGAAATAATCCCGATTTATTCATGAACGTGCTTTCGACGTAAATCTCTCCTGGTGGTGAACGGACTTGGCCCTTGCATGAAAATAATTGTTGCTATAAGAATCCAATCTCTGGTATACTCGCTCAGCCATTGTGAGAATTGGTAAACTAGACGGGCCTAAATAATTAGTATCAGCATAGTAAATTAATGCTAATTAATGCTATTTACGTGTTGGAGTATTGACGATTCGTAACTGTTCTTGGCTAGCGACACATGTGAAAATACAATATGATCTAGAGACTCATTGTTCACATACATAACACTGAAAATATTATTGAATATACATACTGCCATACATTGAAAAAAGTTTAATTTTAAAAATGGGCTTAAAGACACGAATTTAAACTAACTCATATAAATAAAATAATAAATAGAATTATATAAAAATGACTGCAAAACATTTCTCTAATATGGTGTTTTATTCAATATATTAAACATTGCAATAAACCAAAAGAAAATAAGGTACTAGTGCCAGAATTAACTCACTTTGAAAAGTTATCTTAGTTGTATCCTGGCCTAGAACTACGTCCCCATTTAGAGCTGTACATGTGTAGTTTATTGTTCCAGATTCCATTGGCGCATCAGAACAAGAGACGTTGTTAAAATAGACAACGACCTTAACTGCAGTGTCTGTTAAGTTCGAGTGCGACAAATCAACGTTACTCCCATTCTGCAAATTGTTTGCTCCATCAGGAAACACTTTGACAAAGTCTGCATCGTTTGGCTTCGAAATAACAACCGCAGTCCAGTTATCAATGTTTGCCACATCACATACGATATTCCCGGGTTGTCCAATCTTCAGCAAATATGAGGATGTGGGAAAGGCGACTGGAAAAAAAACATGCATAATTTTTCAATTTGTTAACAAGTGATATATTAAAATATTATATCTTTTAAAATAGGCACGTCAAACCATTTTAGTATAAAAGTGATAAATTCATTATTATGTTAACTGTCATTTTAACAAAATGTAAGCTGAGACAAAGTAGCCATAAAATTGATGATTGTTAATATTTGACATTTACCGTATGAGGATCGTATTTCAATCGTTCTGTTTGATGAAACCAGAGGGGGACCTTCGACTGTGCTAGTTTCACAACGAACAGTAACTTCAGTAATATTGCTTGGAAATGTTGGCGCCATAAATACGGCCTCCACGTATCCATCACATTGTGGGTTGATTTCTTGAGTATCTGTATTGGACATCTGTAACGAGGAATATAAGAGAGGAAAATCAGTAACCGCAGTTAACTTAGTCTGGTTTTATTCCGGTTTTAAATTCAATGTGATGCTCAAAACAGACTACAACAACAACAGCCTTTTATGTAATGGAGATATTACATTGCAACACTAAATCCAAACAAACGCACAGCAAAACAGCATGAGGGTATCCATTTACCATGTGTAGTTATGAAATTCAATATTGAAAAATCTTGGAGGAGATGATAAAAATGTTTCATATATAATTATATATATTGAGGTTTATCTTAATAGTACATACAATAATAATTACATGAATTCTAAATATTTATGACTACAAGATGTTGATATACTACATTTGGTCACTTTTTGTGTAGATGCACATGCACTATGTTTTTATACACAGACTTTTGATTACAATTGTGAAGGCAAATACCTCGCCGGTTGTTACAACTAATGACAGGTTTCCTGTGAGCCCATTCTCATTCAAGCCAACATTTCCTGTACATTTTATTTCTCCTCCATGGCCAGCGTTCATAAATTCTGGTGCCGAAATGTTAGGAATAGTTGCATTTCCTGCAAATAAGAAAGTTACTCAAGAAGTTGGGGGGTTTTATCTGAAAGAACTGCAAAATGTGGAATAACAATTTTAAATCCGTAATCACGCATTCTCATTATCAGCAATAAATCGATATTACAAATGCGTGAAATATGTAGCATTGACTGTGTATATTGCTGTGAATACAACTGTGTATTGACGATAGTCATGATTACAACATCGTCAACCCGAACATAATTATGCAGTCCGTCAAAACCAGGCCACAGGCAAGTATGACGTTATGGAAGAAATATCTTTCTTCCAGCATGCATAAGCGTACCATTCGTTTTCTTAATATATTTTTGTTAGTTGACGGTAAACATTTAACCACTGTCCCAGTGATGATGAAAAAACAATATGATTACTTGCCTTGCTGCATTTTCACATCTGGCCTGGTTCATATATCTATATTTAAAGATCCAATGTTTTGAAAGTTCAAATGAAAAAAATGTAACATTTGAAAAACGAATTAAATTTTCGTTCGAATACATATAAATTAAGTTTTATGTATCATACCTGTTAAGGAAACTGAGGCGTTCGCAGATTTCACAATAGTGAAATTACCAGCTTCAACTTCGCATATATAAATGCCGGCATCGTCACAAATGATAGACGATATGTTTAAACCAAATTCGAAGGTCGATTCCAAGGAATGAAACGCTGTGTATGTATGAATGCTAATCTCATCAGTGACTCTAACAGATCCAGTATCATTCCAAACACTGAAAATGGTTTCTCCGTTCTTTTTCTTCATGACAGCATGCTGCCAGTTGGGGTTGTTCGAAATGATACATTTTATAACGGCTTCCTGACCACTTGGGAATGCAAACATATCTCGTTCAAATGAAATTTGACCTTAAATAAGACAAATCAGGATCTTTCACTTTAGAATATTAAAAATAACTATTTTTTATAATAATCTATTATTTGTTACTTAGAAATAAAAGTAGTCGCAGAAGCGGCAGCAGAAGCAATTGTAGCTATGTTAGTGATGTTGTAACATATGTAGTGTTATTGTTATCCTAATGTATACCATATTTATTATGCAACTTTGCAAATTATTACATTAATGCTTTATAACATCAGCTCATGTGTTACTTACCCTGAATTTGACATTCAGGAGCTCCTATCCATCCATTCTCTGTACAGTTTATCTCTCTCACTGAGCCAGGTGTAAAGTCAGTGCCGGGAATACAGGTCGGTATAATTGACCCGTTAAAGGGCGCCGTCGTATTGTCAACGGTAAATAAGCCCCTTTCGACCACATCAAAAGATATACAACTCACAAGTTCACAAACAACTTCTGCTGACCAGCTACCATCGTTTTCACATATAGTGATCGCAGTACCATTTACTTTGTAGCCGTCACTGCAAGACACATGTACCACGGAGCCTATTTCAGTTTGAGAATCGTTTAAATATCCATGTTCTATAGTTATTGGTTGGCAAAATGCTAAATCACACTTAGGTATCTCAGTCCATGACCCATTTTGCTGGCAATCAACATTTGAAGAACTATTTAAATTATATAGATCGAAACATGTAACATTCGCACGTCGGTCCATGAACTTAATGTTTCCGTTTGTTATTGTAAGAGTGGGACACACCACGTTTTGCTCACAAACCGGAACATCGTCCCATGACCCGTTGGCTAAACAACGAACTTCACTATTTCCAGTCAGTGTGTAATTATCATTGCATTGTACTTGAACAATATCTCCGAACTCAAAAACAACGTTCGTTTCGTCACTGATTGAGCCATTTCCTATGTTCAGCTTTAGGCATTTCACTTTCTGGCAAGATATACTTCCTTCCCACATTCCGTTTTGCGAGCAAACAATTTGTGCATCACTTTCATTGGAGAAGTTATAACCCTCGTCGCATTCGTAACTTATGGACGAATTATATTGTCTTGTAAAATTCGCAGATATGTTCCTTGTATTCTCTATAAAAGGAATCGTCCCACACTCGATCAGAGAACAATTTCCAAGTTCTAACCAATTTTCATCATCCATGCACATTGACGTATTAATTCCTGTGAGGTAGAATCCAGGTTTGCATTTGATTGTTGTATTAGAACCAAATGTGTTTCCACCATCGTCGACAATCTCGGCGTTTTCAGGAACAGAAATATCGGCGCATGTTATAACTGTGCATGAAGGAAGATGTGACCAAGACCCATTTGCAAGGCATTGAATCTCAGATGAACCTTCTACCTTAAACCCTTCATTGCAATTGATTGAAACTTCGTTGCCATACGAATAAAATAGTTTTGAAGGTGAAAACGTTCCATTTTCAAGTGAAATATCACCTGTACAGTTAACTGGTTCACAAGACAGCTGTTTGTTCCACATTCCATTTTCATCACATGTAACATTGCTTTCATCCAACAAATCGTAACCTTCATCACATGTCAGGTTATATAATTCACCTATTAGAAACATTACTTTATCTGGGTTTGGTCTTCCATTTGATACGTTTTGTATTGTACACATGATTTTTTCGCATTCAGGAAGAACAGTCCAATTTCCGGTCAAATCACATGTCAGAGTTGTGTCGTTCGTCGTAAACTGATATCCTTCGTCACATTCCACCTGAATGACACTGTTAAAAGGATAAATCTCTCCATTAGAATCATTTTGTGTACGCATGTTCTTCTGTGGCATAAAAGGATTACATGTAATAGTCTCACAACTTCCTATTCCGAGCCAAGTACCGTTCTCACACAGGGCAGACCCATTTCCATCATGCATATATCCGTACTCACAGGTAACGGTTGCAGTAGAACCATTTGATGTTGTAACAAATGTAACATTCCCATGCACAATAATTGGACTACTGCAATTTATTAAACTGCACGTGGGAATGTCGGTCCAGTTCCCATCAACTTTGCACTCAATCACATTGCTACCATCCAATGTGTATCCTGCCGCACATGCAACTATGGCAGAGTCTTCAAACGAATAATTTGCAGTTGAGTTCGCTATGTAAATATTAGAACCAAGCACAGAAGGACAGCGAATGAGCGCACACGTTTGATAGTGACTCCAGCTACCGTTGTTATGACAAGTTATTTCTTGAGTTTCCAATGGTTCATATCCATAACTACAGTTAACCACTGCCGTTTCGCCAAACAGTGTTGTGTTGTTAATATAAATAACGATACCGCTGTCTATATTTTGAATTTGCCCACAGTCGACTTTGGTGCAGTTAGGAAGAGTTCCCAATTCACCGTCAATACACTTCACTATAAGACCAGAAAGAGACTCATATCCATCATGACATTTGAATTCTAATGCGGTCTCGTTAGTGTTGACAATTGAACCGTGGTCAATATCGGTTGATCCATTACATGTAACTCTTGAGCAGTTAACAACAGGCCAGTCACCAGTTTCAGAGCAGGTTAAAGGTTTCTTTCCAACGTAAACAAATCCATCATTACAAAGAATGTCAATATCTTCTCCGTATTTAATATCTGTGATGGTACTTCTGTTTTGACTGTTTTCAACTACATCAAAATTGGTACATGTGATGGGGAGACATTGTCCTATTTCTGACCATGTCTTATTTGCTTGACATGTAGATATATTCGGTCCAGGCAAGGCATACCCGGGATCGCATGAAATAGTAATGGTGCTATTAAAATCATCATCTGACCCATCCAAATTGCCGTTTGTTACTTGTTCATGCTCTCCGCAATTTATCTTGACGCATTTCACTCTAGTTGTCCAGGTTCCGTTTGATTGGCATTCAGCCGTCGATATAGTAGGATTTTCCATTTTAAAGCCGTCCTGACATTTAATCGTTACATTTTCTTTAAAGTATTGACCGACATAAAAACTATCATCAATGTCACCAAATTCCGGTGGGATAAACTTGACACATTTTATGGCGTTACATATTGGAAGATTAGTCCAAGTTCCATTTGCTTGACATGTGACCGACCTCGTACCGTTAATTATATATCCAACTCCGCAGGCTAAATCAACAGTTATATTGTAGTGAAAAAGATTTGCGCTTCCTTCAGAAATTGCAAGGTTTTCAGGGAGGATTTCTTCGCTCAAATGTGTACAGTTGATGGGGGCGCAAGAAGGAGCATTGCTCCATGATTTGTCCACTCCACACTGAATAATTCCCGATCCCTCAAGTGCATAACCTGTATTACACGTGACTGTGATGTTGTCACCGTAACTACTATTGTATTGGCTCGTTTCGGCGTTCATTATGGTTTCTCCAAAGGCTCCACATGATACAGCCTCACATTCTGGAAAAGGTGTCCAGTTCCTATCGGCTTGACATGTCACTGAAGTTGAACTGTTTGTTTCATATCCTTCCTTGCATACCAATTCAACTGTATTATTGTAGGAAAAAGGGTTGGTGCTTCCCACAGAAATCGCTACGTTTTTAGGAAGGATTTCGCTCAATTGTGTACAGTTAATGGGTTCGCAAGTAGGAGCACGGCTCCATGATCTGTCCGCTCCACACTGAATAATTCCCGATCCCTCAAGTGCATAACCTGTGTTACACGTGACTGTGATGTTGTCACCGTAACTACTATTGTATTGGCTCGTTTCGGCGTTCATTATGGTTTCTCCAAAGGCTCCACATGATACAGCCTCACATTCTGGAAAAGGTGTCCAGTTCCCATCAGCTTGACATGTCACTGAAGTTGAACTGTTTGTTTCATATCCTTCCTTGCATACCAATTCAACTGTATTATTGTAGGAAAAAGGGTTGGTGCTTCCCACAGAAATCGCTACGTTTTTAGGAAGGATTTCGCTCAATTGTGTACAGTTAATGGGTTCGCAAGTAGGAGCACGGCTCCATGATCTGTTTTCTGCACACTGAATGATTTTAGCTCCCTTGAGTACATAACCTGTGTTACACGTTACTGTGATGTTGTCGCCATAATTACTACCGTCTTGGCTCATTTCAGCGTATTCTATGGTTTCTCCGAAAGCTCCACATGAAACGGGCTCACAAGAAACTTGAGTAGTCCAGTTTTTGTTTGATTGGCATACATCAGTGGTCAATGCACTATCAGCATATTCGTATCCTAAATCGCAAATCACTGTTATAGATTCATTAAAATAGTTGGCAGGAGACTCGCCCTCGGCGATATGCGCATTGGGAGGAACAGTGTAGTTTTTGCACATAACTGGCACACATTCAGGAGATATTGTCCAGGTTCCATTGGATTGACAAGTTACATTTGCATTTCCCTTCATTTCGTAGCCAGTAAGACATTTTATGGTTATGTTGGACATGTATGTGTTTTTACTTTGGTCGTTTACCTCGATAAAATTGCTATTATTGGGCAGTTTAAATGGAAGGCAAGTGACAGGTGGACACTCGGCGATATCGCTCCATGTACCACTGCTTAAACATTCAATAGATTCACTACCATTAAGTTGGTATCCCTCGTTACACATTACCGTCAGTTTGGTCTGAAATACATGAGAGCTGGTTTTATTTTCAATATTACCATTTAATGGAGCATCGGTAGCATTACAGGAAATTGGCATACAATACCCAACAATTTCCCAAGATCCATTGCTGTGGCATTTGATGTCTTTCAATGTGTAGCCATCCTTGCATTCAACGATGCTGCCGTTCGCATACGCTTGTTCAGGAAGTGTCAAGTTTCCGCAATCTGATTGGTTACAAATGGGAAGTGCGTCCCATTCTCCGGTTTCTAAACACGACACATGTTCTTTTCCAATGATGCTAAAACCATCTTCGCATGCAACAAATATCACACTTCCAAAAGTAGTATTTGCTTCATCTTGGATCTGTCCATTTTCAATTGAAATATTTCCACAGTCCTGAATTTGGCAAACTGAATCAGGGACCCAGCCTTTGTTACTCTGACATTCAGAAATGTTCTCAATAACCCTATATCCATTTTCACAGACAATTTCAACTCTATCTCCAAACCTATATCCTGTAGAACTTGATTTTATTGCATGTTTCGGGAAAGTATCACAATATACTTTGTCACAGGACGGACGATAATTCCATGTGCCATTGCTTTGGCACTGAATTATGCCGTCTTGTGGAAGCTCATATCCGATATCACATTCTACTACAGCTGTATCACCAAAAACGGTCCCGTCGACATATGTTATGTTTCCATTAATGAGTGTGGCAATTTGTCCACAGTTCTTTCTCGTGCAGACTGGAAGTGAGTCCCACTGACCATTCTGACATTTAACAATAGTGTTGTCATCCGTTTCATATCCGTCATTGCACTGGTAGATTAACGTGGTTTCGCTTGCATTTGATATTTTACCGTTGTCAATATTTGTTGTGCCACTGCAAGCCACGGGGACGCAACTGATATTGGGCCAGTCTCCATTTTCATCACAGGATAAAGAAGTGTCTCCGACGTATTCATGGTCGTCCTGACAAAGTATTATTATTGGTTCATTGAATCGGATATCATTGACAATACTTGTGTTTTTACTGTTTTCAACTTCTTCAAAAGTTTTGCAGAGAATAGGATTGCATTTTCCATAACTGGTCCAATTCCTATTTGCTTGACATGTCGATGATGATTCACCTTCAATCTCATAACCAGGATTACATGTTATGTTGACAGTGTTTTCATATTCGATTCCATTTTCAAATATGACACTATCATCGGGAGCCTGGAAACTTCCGCAGCTGACTGCGGTGCATCTAACGTTGCTCGTCCATTTTCCATCGGATTGACATGTTTCTGTCTTTTCAGCTGGGTTTTCATATCCGTCGACACAGAGAATTGTTACATTCTCATTGAAAACCGATCCAACAAATGAGTTTGGGTCGTATCCAAGTATATGGCTATCGATTTGAGCTGTATAATTTCCACAGCTTATTGGACTGCATCCTGGTAAGTTTGCCCAACTGTTGTTATTGACACATGTTACGTTAAATGGATTCTGATCGCTAGGCAAGGCATATCCCTCATCGCATGTCACTTTCAAAATTGATCCGTACAAAGAACCTTCCGAAGTCGCAGTCGCTCCGTGTGTCACGGTCGGTTTCTGTCCACAGTCCACTGACGGAGTAAAGCATTTGTTTAAAATGTGGTAAAGCAATTACACACTGCTTTATACAGGCGCGTAGCTGCCTATACTTGAGTACAAGATTCTGACAAAAAAATCAACCAAAGTTGCAGTATGCGTACTTGACTACATGATCCTTAAACTGTCAATTTTCCAGTACTAAATAAAGCAGCGCAGACCGCCCAGAATACACCAGATTGCACCATGGTTTTCTTTTTTTCTGAGGGTGCATGCCCCCCGAAACCCCCTAGCACAGTTATGAATCCGCATGAATAGAGGGTAGCTACGCCCCTGTTATATCATAGGAAATTTACAATTCGACTAGCATTATCAATTTTATCGTTTTTTATGTCATTCAAAGGCTATATGTGTGTATTATGTTATGTTTAATATTACAACGATCTGCAACGTGAGTATTGTCCGACAAAAGTATCCTGCTTCTTTCGTTTATGCATGGGTAAATTAAACAGTGGTGAGTTTTATAAGTTTCCGTGAGCGAGTAATTATGTCATAAATAACGCGCTGGTTGACTCTGTCTTGTCCATTGATAATCAGATGAAAAACAAATTTTCCTTTAATAATCAATTAAAAAAAGCTTGTATAATTTTGTCTTCCCTATAGCTAAGTGGTGTTCAGGACTGCTGATATACAGTTTGTCTATAAATATTTAGGTTCGAAGCCCAGTCATACCAGCCATGTTCCATTTTTTATTGCGGACTGAATATACTTTCCACACACACAGTAAATTCGCATATTTAATCTAAACCTTTTATATTAATTTGGAAATACAGGAAACGTAGACGTTCATTTTAGCCAGATTAGAAATAATAAGATTTAAACACTTATATAATCATATGCAGTTAAAATAAATTATCTAGCTCCTATCTTAGATATTGAAATATACTCGTATATATCAAAGACTATGTGTTTTATTGTAATAAAAGATAAGAAAAGATACGAATATGCCTTTCAAAACAATTCTGCTGTGAAATTATTCTCATACAGATTTATAGGAGGGGGGGGGGGGTCAAGTTAATTTGGTCGAGCAATACATGTCCTTCAATAAATGTACTTACATTTAAGTTAATTTGGGCGAAAATGCATATCAATGCAGACATGCCTATTACATGTACCTGAGAGTAAGTTTTAATTAAATCTTTTTGTTGTCTGATTTACGCTATTTCTAACCTTTAAGACACGAGTCGTTTACGAAATTGTAGTATCTGTTTTGTGCGCATGCGCATGTTCCGTTCAAACACTGCGCAAAAGAAGTTTCGCATTCTTCTCCGGGCTGACAGGTACTGTTGTAAGAAATCACTGAAAGTAAAACATATTACGTTTAATTCATATTAGTAATCGTCAAATTAATCACAAATACATCGTAATTGAAGGGACGTCCTACGTATACTCTACGATTTATAAAGGTTACACACCACCATTGTCATTTCCTCTATTATTCAATGTGAAATGATTATTTTTAGACAACATTTAAAGGCATTTCGAGCGAATGCAGACTATGATAAACATATTCTTAAAGTACAAGCTTTAAATTACCTTTTAAGCAAATAAAAAAGGGGGGTCAAGTTATTCCTAAGAAAAATCTCTCCACTTGAAAAACAAACTTTAAAAATTGCACAGTCCGCCATGACAGTTCTTCCAAAATGATCTTTCAACTATAGGGCAGCAGTTTATGCTTAAATCACTATTCTAAATAATAAATCAAGCAATAATAGATACTCAATGTATAAAAGATTCAGGAATAATGTTATTTTTGATTTACAGTGTATTGGGCATGTGAAAACATGTCTATCAGTCATAAAAACATTATTTTTTATTGAGAATTTTCCACACAACGGAAGTACATATGACGCAATGGTGACGTCATACCTAAAGCGAAAACATGCGGTATGCAAGAATATTCGATAAATAATTTAATTTATAATTGATTTAATTACGGAAAAAATATTTTTTTGGTCGAACGGTGATATACAAATGTATTAGAATGCATTTCGAATACTTATTTTATTACTGTGTGTGTTTTGTTTATCGCTACTACAAGACCGACACTTATATATAGAAAACATTGAATGCTCGTTTATACCTCAACCACAAGATAAAAAATAAATACTTTCGCACTTGCAACATTTAAAAAAAAACATGTTAATATGATGTGTTTTACTTGTTGGTAGTGGGTTGTCTTCGGCGGTCACCACAACAATAGCCTGAACTACGAATGTTTCAACGTCAATAGTGTATATTCCGATATTGACTGTCCCCGTGTTCCTGTCACCAACGCCGACCAGTATCTTTACTTGTGTCTTGGTTGGCGGCCCATTGTTCCCTCCGTGAATAATCACCACAGTGAAGTTCACAATAACGCTCCCAGAACTTAAATAATGATCATGCAGGGTGAATAAAAGATATATAAACCATTTCATTGATGTATATAATGCATTCAGTTTCGGCGTAAGTTTTGTATTAATTGTGCTGGGGCCGTTTCAAAACAGTAATTATTATAAAGTGTGTTGGGGCCGTTTCATAACATATTTTACTTGTCGATCTAAGTGGTAAATTGAAACGATCTAATTTTCACACATTGTACTAGTATTTTCGTCAATCTTCAACATAGTTGTGTGAAATTGACTTTTGGCAACATTAAAATGTACAAAAATTTGAAACAAATACAACTTTATTTAAATATACATGCTGATGCTATTGAAATGAACCTTTTCTGAAAGAGTAATCTCGGAATACAAGAATAACAAATTCTAAAAGAAACGCAATACCTGAGAGACTGAACTGTACACCCAAGGAGATCCTTGACGAGTCCGTCGGTCTGGTTATTCTCTGCCATACTAGCAATTATCTGTAGCAATAGAAAAACAAGGGGCGTTCGTTATATAATGCAGTTTTTGTTATACAGTCGAAACTCGCTATGTCGAACTCTGTTATCCAAAGATCGTCCAAGTTAAATCCTGGAACCGCCCCTGGTGAACATCATACCCGCCGAGGGAACAAACATCGGAAACAGCGTGCTCTACTCTTCTTATAAAATGAACATATTATATTGTTAAACAAACACACACTGACATTACTGATTACCTGATCACAGAAGGTATGTGTGAATTCGTAGTATTCATCTGAGTTGCTGTCATTCAGCCCGGGCGTGAAGTTGAAATTGTTGATTTCCGCTTGCATGTCGATCCTTTCCATTACGTCGGGGGAATCGCCTGAGTCTGATTTGTACAAAAAACTTCATCAGGCATGGGGAAACGAAGTTGACCGGGAGTATGTGTGGAAACGTTGTATGAGTTCGATATGTTGTTAGCTACCTCGGGCGTAAAGATGAAATAAGTGACAAACATCTAAACGTAGTTTCAATCTTATAACTGATATATTTAATGGCTGCTGTCCTGAAGCGCAGTGTCTCTTGGTGTTTGTTTGATTTTGATTTGATATATAATTCAAGTATAGGTTAGAGTTTATCAAATAATTTCTTCGTGAATAAGAGACCTAAGGAAGCGGAGCGCAGCTATGCGACCGTGGTTTCTTATTCACGATTAAATTACTTAATAAATTCTAACCGATTTAGTGTAAGCCCCTCCAATATTGCATCGGCTTTAAATTTTAGCCGTGCGACTGTCAAAAAGACTTGGCAATCAATTTAATATATTGTGACGTCATTTAAATCAGCGTTTACACATATGCAAACAGTAGGCGTGGCTATATGCGCATGCGCAGTTATAGCGTCGTCTTCAGAAATAAGTAACGATTCTTTACAAATAAGAAACGAAACATTTTAAAAATCTAGCGCCCCTGATTGGCTGACAATGTGGGGCAAACACTAATGTGAATTATGCTCATACACATCAGGGGGGTCAGGTTAATTTGGGCGATGTACCTGAGAGTAAGTTTTAATTAAATCTTTTTGTTGTCTGATTTACGCTATTTCTAACCTTTAAGACACGAGTCGTTTACGAAATTGTAGTATCTGTTTTGTGCGCATGCGCATGTTCCGTTCAAACACCGCGCAAAAGAAGTTTCGCATTCTTCTCCGGGCTGACAGGTACGGTTGTAAGAAATCACTGAAAGTAAAACATATTACGTTTAATTCATATTAGTAATCGTCAAATTAATCACAAATACATCGTAATTGAAGGGACGTCCTACGTATACTCTACGATTTATAAAGGTTACACACCACCATTGTCATTTCCTCTATTATTCAATGTGAAATGATTATTTTTAGACAACATTTAAAGGCATTTCGAGCGAAAGCAGACTATGATAAACATATTCTTAAAGTACAAGCTTTAAATTACCTTTTAAGCAAATAAAAAGGGGGGTCAAGTTATTCCTAAGAAAAATCTCTCCTCTTGAAAAACAAACTTTAAAAATTGCACAGTCCGCCATGACAGTTCTTCCAAAATGATCTTTCAACTATAGGGCAGCAGTTTATGCTTAAATCACTATTCTAAATAATAAATCAAGCAATAATAGATACTCAATGTATAAAAGATTCAGGAATAATGTTATTTTTGATTTACAGTGTATTGGGCATGTGAAAACATGTCTATCAGTCATAAAAACATTATTTTTTATTGAGAATTTTCCACACAACGGAAGTACATATGACGCAATGGTGACGTCATACCTAAAGCGAAAACATGCGGTATGCAAGAATATTCGATAAATAATTTAATTTATAATTGATTTAATTACGGAAAAAATATTTTTTTGGTCGAACGGTGATATACAAATGTATTAGAATGCATTTCGAATACTTATTTTATTACTGTGTGTGTTTTGTTTATCGCTACTACAAGACCGACACTTATATATAGAAAACATTGAATGCTCGTTTATACCTCAACCACAAGATAAAAAATAAATACTTTCGCACTTGCAACATTTAAAAAAAAACATGTTAATATGATGTGTTTTACTTGTTGGTAGTGGGTTGTCTTCGGCGGTCACCACAACAATAGCCTGAACTACGAATGTTTCAACGTCAATAGTGAATATTCCGATATTGACTGTCCCCGTGTTCCCGTCACCAACGCCGACCAGTATCTTTACTTGTGTCTTGGTTGGCGGCCCATTGTTCCCTCCGTGAATAATCACCACAGTGAAGTTCACAATAACGCTCCCAGAACTTAAATAATGATCATGCAGGGTGAATAAAAGATATATAAACCATTTCGTTGATGTATATAATGCATTCAGTTTCGGCGTAAGTTTTGTATTAATTGTGCTGGGGCCGTTTCAAAACAGTAATTATTATAAAGTGTGTTGGGGCCGTTTCATAACATATTTTACTTGTCGATCTAAGTGGTAAATTGAAACGATCTAATTTTCACACATTGTACTAGTATTTTCGTCAATCTTCAACATAGTTGTGTGAAATTGACTTTTGGCAACATTAAAATGTACAAAAATTTGAAACAAATACAACTTCATATAAATATACATGCTGATGCTATTGAAATGAACCTTTTCTGAAAGAGTAATCTCGGAATACAAGAATAACAAATTCTAAAAGAAACGCAATACCTGAGAGACTGAACTGTACACCCAAGGAGATCCTTGACGAGTCCGTCGGTCTGGTTATTCTCTGCCATACTATCAATTATCTGTAGCAATAGAAAAACAAGGGGCGTTCGTTATATAATGCAGTTTTTGTTATACAGTCGAAACTCGCTATGTCGAACTCTGTTATCCAAAGATCGTCCAAGTTAAATCCTGGAACCGCCCCTGGTGAACATCATACCCGCCGAGGGAACAAACATCGGAAACAGCGTGCTCTACTCTTCTTATAAAATGAACATATTATATTGTTAAACAAACACACACTGACATTACTGATTACCTGATCACAGAAGGTATGTGTGAATTCGTAGTATTCATCTGAGTTGCTGTCATTCAGCCCGGGCGTGAAGTTGAAATTGTTGATTTCCGCTTGCATGTCGATCCTTTCCATTACGTCGGGGGAATCGCCTGAGTCTGATTTGTACAAAAAAACTTCATCAGGCATGGGGAAACGAAGTTGACCGGGAGTATGTGTGGAAACGTTGTATGAGTTCGATGTGTTGTTAGCTACCTCGGGCGTAAAGATGAAATAAGTGACAAACATCTAAACGTAGTTTCAATCTTATAACTGATATATTTAATGGTTGTTGTCCTGAAGCGCAGTGTCTCTTGGTGTTTGTTTGATTTTGATTTGATATATAATTCAAGTATAGGTTAGAGTTTATCAAATAATTTCTTCGTGAATAAGAGACCTAAGGAAGCGGAGCGCACCTATGCGACCGTGGTTTCTTATTCACGATTAAATTACTTAATAAATTCTAACCGATTTAGTGTAAGCCCCTCCAATATTGCATCGGCTTTAAATTTTAGCCGTGCGCCTGCCAAAAAGACTTGGCAATCAATTTAATATATTGTGACGTCATTTAAATCAGCGTTTACACATATGCAAACAGTAGGCGTGGCTATATGCGCATGCGCAGTTATAGCGTCGTCTTCAGAAATAAGTAACAATTCTTTACAAATAAGAAACGAAACATTTTAAAAATCTAGCGCCCCTGATTGGCTGACAATGTGGGGCAAACACTAATGTGAATTATGCTCATACACATCAGGGGGATCAGGTTAATTTGGGCGAGCAATACAATGTCTCATCTCCCGACAGGCAGGTAATGTTGTAAGAAATCAATGAAAGTAAAACCGATTTCGTTTAATTTATATGAGTAATCGTCCATTTAATTAAATGGAGATCCTACGTATACTCTACGATTTGTAAAGCGAAAAAATATGGTATGCAAAATATTCGATAAATATTAATAAATACTATGTTTATCTTTCAAATAGCACCTGATTGGTGATCATGATAATTTACCCCAATATACTGGATGAACTACTAGCGGATTCTTTTTATTTCAATATAGGAGAAGAGAGTAATTAAATACGCCCAAAATGCACCCTTTCGGAATAGAAATTGATTTAAATAACTGCCACCACTTTAAACCAAATAAATTTCGTTTCTGAGGGAGGGGCGCAAGGCAAAAGAAATCGTACCTAAGTTACATCCCCTTTAGCGTCCAAATCTGGATCCACCACTGTGAACTATCAAAACCGCATAAACACAATGCGTTCACCAAATATGCCACGTTTGATAGCTCTAAGGTTTACTAATATCTGAACGTTACCTTTCTTCCTGGTAAGGACAACAGCTGGCACAATAGCGGCGGTTAACACAAGGATGACAAACAGGATGATGAAGCCGACAAGGCAGCGCTTCTTGAGGCTCTTGTGGTCATAGTCGTCACTGAAAGATGCGTGGTACATTTAGCTTCATCAAGATTGTATATAGCTTATGTAGTATAGTAGTGCGGCTGAAAACAAATAGAGGATTAGCCGATAAGGCAGCGCTTTTTTTTGGCCCCTTGTGGTCATAATCGTCACTGAAAGATGCATGGTGCATTAAGCTTCATCAAGATTGTTTACAGCTTATGTAGTACAGTGCGGCTATTAACAGATGGAGGATTAGCCGATAAGGCAGCGCTCCTTGAAGCTCTTGTGGTCATAGTCGTCTCTGAAAAATGCGTGGCGCATTAAGCAAGAGTGTATGTAGCGTATGTAAGCGTATGTAGTACACTAGTGCGGCTGATAACAGATAGAAGATTAGCCGATAAGGCTCTTGTGGCTCTTGTGGTCAAAGTCGTCACTGATATGTAGTATATAGTATGGAGATATTATCCTCGGTCAACAAAACGAGTATAGACAGTGTGCTGAGGACGATAAAGCATGGTTTTAGGCCATAAAAGTTATGAAGTACTTAATATTTTACAAAAAAATATGTATTACTCTATTTTGGTCGCTCGCAGGACACATATAAACAGCGTGGTCAAAACGGCCAGGCAGGGCTTCAGAAGTGCTCTTCAAGGCGGTATTCAAAACAATATTAAAAAGTATAGATAAATCAAATATCACTATGTCGAAGTCGTTGGGATCTTAGGGAAAACTTCGGGATAACGAATATTCAATATAACCGACATACCATTCATGTCTCGTTAAACTTAAAATATTCGAAAAACGCTCTACATAAACGGACATCGAGATAACAGAGTTTGACGTAGCGAGTTTAGAAGTTATATTACTGTTAATATATGTAATCACTAATCAGTCAATGGCCAGGTTGTTCAGAGTTTAATTTTACTTTACAGCGTTGATAACTGCATTGTGGTTAATTTTCAAATTTTAAATACTCTGTAAGTTTAATGAAGACACCATGCCACTAATCTTATGATCGGAAGTATTTGTAACGTGCCTTAAGACAGCTGTTTCAGTGGTACTTATTTAATTACAATATATCAGAACATCATCAACTATTTGACGTTTAAAAGTTAATGAGGATGGCGATTATAACGTTGTTAACGTGACCAAATCCTGAACAAGGCCCTATGTTGTATTGTGACGTTGTGTTTTTGTTTAGTGTCTGTCAGGTCTTGCACCTTATGCATCAGTCAATTGTAACCACGCCCCCAGGTCCGGGGACGTTAATTTTGGGTCCAGCCAATCCCAGGTGAATTCCCCGGTCTGCGTCTACAAACTGCTGGTAAAATCCCCGCCAAATGACCCCGCTACCCCGGAAACATCCTAGGTAAAGCCTTTTATAATGTACATATTTAAAGCATGCGTTTTGATCTCGTTAAACGAACGGTTATTTCCCGGCACAATGCCACGACCCTCTACCCACTATTTTCGGCGCGTAAACAAAACCACCGGATTCACTCGGCACTGCGGGGCCATCAGGAAGGTAAAAACGACCCATTTCCCCCGCTATCCCCGATATACCCTCTGACCTGGGGTGGGGGCGTGGTTACAATTAACTGGTACATTATGCCTCTTAGTTTAAACTTTTTTTATTTAACAACGATTGTGAAACAAGTTTTTACAACATTATATTACTTACGCACATTTGACACGAGCTTACCTTAAAGATTAGTCTTATGTTGTGGGCAAAACCGGGGTTTCCGGAGGAAAGCAACTTGACCAGCGAAAAGCAAGAAAAAAACTTCAACATAACTTTTTCATTATCCATCCTTAAAGGGACTAGCCACCAAATCGTCCAAAGATCGGCAAAAGTACAGTATTTCCTCAAAACAAGCCAGGCTTTGTATATGTGAACTAGTAAGAGGACGATAATACATGATTGAAAGAATATATATTGCTGTCTCATCTGACCATAATGGTTTCCCTGTTTGAATCATGTATTTTTATGGGTACAGATTGATATATCAACGCTATTTTCAAACTATCTGGGATTTACGTGGTAGGCAACCTTAGTAAATTTCGAATTGAAAAAAATGCGTAAAAAATGCGAAAAAAGCATGCGTTGTAAGCTGTGTGATACATCAGTGGTAAGACAACGATATCAATTTTATATGTAAGATTTTGACATTTTTTGTTGAATTATATCATCTGGTGCCTCGTCCCTATAAAATGAAAACTGACAAAGGTTGAAGGTGTGTACCTGTCAGAGCGGGTTTCGGTAGAAGATGTGTCCGTGCTCTGTTCGTCCCACTTATTGACCGAGCCAGTCTCACTGAGGCCTGAACTGGGGGCCCATCTCCTCTTGATCTGGAAGCAGCAAGTTTATAAATACACAATCATTATCATATACAGGCGAAAACGCTTGGCTCGATATTCCAGGAACCGGCCAAAATTCTTCGATGTACCGAGCAATGCGATATCGAGCCAACGGGTTTTGACTGTAATGCAGTTTTGGTTATACAGACGAATTCCTACATGTCGAACACTGTTGTCTGGAATTTTCGTATTTGTTTGGTATAGTTACCCATGTTTTGTGTTTCGGTATATCGATGGTTCTTTATTTCGAAGTATTTCCCGCGTTCCCAACTACTTCGACATAGCGAGTTGTAACTGTACCGCAAGTAGCTGATTATTATGTATACATCGATTTGATTTTCTTATAGTGAACAACCAAGCCTTTTAATTGTGTTCTCTTGGTGTGAATTGTGGTCCAATGTAAAAATCACTAGTCAATTTCGGGACAACAGACGTGTAGCTTCCACCGGGTAAGTTTTATTATTTTTCGTTTATGCGTTATTTACAGTCGAACCCTGTTGGCTCGAACTCCTAGGATCGGTGAACATACCTCGAGCCTTGTAAAGTTCGAGCCAAGCGGGCATACATGCGTTCAGGATAAAGAAATCGGTTCTTAACATTCAGTTCGAGCCATCGAGGAATTCGAGCAAATCGAGTTCGATCCATCGGGTTTCGAATTAATATCAGAACGATAATCAGTAGGCAAAGCTCTTATCACGCAATAAGTATCATGCGGATAATTTGCGATATTTAAACATACACATGTTCCCTTTTTCACGTTAAATAGTGCCAATATTGCCACCCGCTTGTCTTTAAGTTACAAAGACTGACATATATAGGCTATTTTACTTTGAAAGCCGCTCGCGCATGCAGAATATATATAGTCTTCAGGTCATTGGTTTCTTTTGGTAGGTTAATTGTGTTTACTTCATATCGCACGTTCTTTGGGCATGTCACATGATACCGTTTCCTGTAATATCAGTTATGTGGGTTTTAATCCTAAACAATGGAGGGCGACGCCAGTATGAAGATAAAAGAAATGGTGACAATGCAGCGAAATTTGAGTGCGGCTATTGAGTGGCCTTTTCGCGGAAGTAAAAATATATATTAATCAAAGCGCGAGGCGCTGAAAGACTATCTGCGGGCAAATATGTGAGAGCTGCAAATTTTATTTGAACTATGGGAATGGGTGAAGGGCACATTGATAAAAGTGAAAAATGTGCCGAGGGCCAAAAGCGCTTTTGTCCACACTGGGCGAGGAAATAATAACATCTTTACCTATTTTATGGCGTCTTGTGTCATTTTGTTTATGTAAATGTCACTTCAATCGTCGTAAACCCCCCTCCCCATGTATTTAATGTGACAATGCATGCTAAAGATTTTTCGTTGCTTTTATTAGATATCATACGATAGAAAAATACAATACATCATATATCATTTCCTTTAATGAACATACACGTTTTGTTTAAGGAAAATCATTTTTTACAAACAACTTCAGCAATAATTCCATTCAAGATGCACAGCTTATCACTTAAGTCAACGTATCCCCATTTATTTAAAGATACAATCAGAGGCGTAGCCAGACTTTACCGAATGTTACGCACTAAAGGGGGAGGATGTGGGATGGGGAATATCCCTGTAGCCGGTTGGGGGTTCGGGGGGGGGGGGTCTACCCAGTGAAAAAGAATGGAAAATGGAACGAACATGTTGAGCTCTGAGGTGTATTTGGAGGGATTAATAGGTTCGAGGCCGCCGACTTTGTAGTTACCAAGTGATTGATTTCGGCTCAGAAAGCTATCTATCACAGGGAAGCAACGTTTTCTTTGGCTGCTCTTCCTTTTATTCTGATATCATTTTTTAGCTTAGCCCTCGACCTTTCATTTTTCAAATTAATGTTACGCACATGCGTAAGTGCGTAACGC
The DNA here is from genome assembly GCF_026914265.1 of Mya arenaria. Taxonomy (NCBI): domain Eukaryota; kingdom Metazoa; phylum Mollusca; class Bivalvia; order Myida; family Myidae; genus Mya; species Mya arenaria. The sequence continues at coordinate 55,897,602 of NC_069136.1, read as the reverse complement.
TGGCTACGCCCCTGACAATGCATGCCCCTTTCAATAGCTTCTAAAGATTTTCAGTGCTTTGATTATATATCATACGTTCTGCAAGTTTTATGAACATACACGTTTTAACTGTTAAAGGAAAATGATTTTATTTTTACGAATAACTTTAGCAATAATTTCTATCCGATTGAAAATGCAGAGCTTATCAGATGGTCGTTTTCCCGCGGTTGGGGCAAACATGTGGTCAGTTAATGTATGTAGAAACTATTTTTAGAAAATCAGTCAGTTAATATGTAGTTGAAACTATTTCTAGATTATCAGAAATTGTCCGTTCTAAGAATTGGAATATGATTGTGCCTTTTCAATTATTATTGATAAATAAATGTTATTTTTGTGTTATGTAAGTATCTGTGTAGAAATAATACTAGTGCTGTTATGAATGCTTCGCACTCTTTGGGTGTTTTACAGGTTAAGTCCGAACTACTTTGCTTCATCAAAAGTATGCATAACTCACTGTCATATCAGGAAATGTGTGTTAGAATTAATTGAAAGGCTAATGTCCAAAACTATGCCAAGAATACACCTGAACGAAGCTTTTACGCAAAAAATGTGAACATCTTATTAGAAAAGTATACGCCTAAAAATCATAGAATGAATAGTATTTTGTTTTTGTATAGCAGGCAAATCATAGTATTTGAAGCATTAGCAACGCGAAACCTGGGATACGGGTATTTTGACTTTCAGACAATCATTTTTGTTTCTTATCTCATAAAAGTTATATTAGAAATACACCCTTACAAATAAGCGTGCTTCATGGTCACACAAGGTTATAATAACAAACCCTGTAGGCGATGGTACACTTGCGGTCGGTAATAATTTCTAAAACATCTTGGTCTGAACTCAGAGTGAATATCAGTATGTTACCTTCCTACCAGAGCATCTATTATTTTGACCCACACTAATCTGATAAATATAACGATCTATAAATAGTTATATTCTGCTAAAAATAAAACGTCGGAATACAGAAATACAGCGCGGAAATAGCCGAACAAGCAAGAACTCATACTCGGATAATCTATTTTTATGGTTTCGACGTCATTCTGCTACTAAACATAGTAAAAAAAAAACTAGACAAAAAAATGGGTTAAAACGACATGAATAGAAGTAGTTCTTTGGAGTTTGCGGTCTTAAGACTACCTGATCGCATGCGCAGATAGTCTAAAAATAAGGAAAACATTTTTATTAAAAAAAAAAATTACTCAAAAACCACAGCGCTCGAAACCGACGTCAAATGCAATGTGTCTTTACGCAAGCGGCGGGGAGTGGTACCATCCCACCGATTAAGCGATTTAAGCAGTTTTTCTTGTGTTTCTTACCACATTGTGTAAGAAGAAAATATTCATACCAGTAAGATTTCCGTTTTACACACAGTGTTTTCTGATTCCGTTTTAAATCTACTTCCGAAATACATCTCGGAATTGATGGGGCGTTTGTTGTCGGATCGAGAGGCTTTTGTAAAATGTTAAAAATATTGTTTTTTGTTGTTGTTTTAAATTATTAATTCGTTATTATAAATGAAATACATGTTCAGACATATGAACTCTACCAGTGGTAGGTAAAATATACCGCTTTTGAGACCCTTCTAACGCCATACCGCTTTCCCGTCGAAATCTTCCGATTTTTGAGCTATTAAAAAACTTCAAAATTATATGAAATTGGCCTGAAATCTTATTTTAAAAACTTCAAAATTCTATCAACCATGCTAAAATACCATATAAATCTGTCACGTCATCAGAACATAGTGCAATAAACAACTTGTTGATTCACTTCACACTTCGGCCAAAATCGTTGCTAGGTTACCAGTACGTAACAAAAGACCATTAATCAACATTCTTTGTTAATTGGCATAGTACTAATCAGCATTTTTGTAAATATCAGAGATATTATAAAACTGTCAAAACACTAAAGAAAACATTTCCAATGTGTTATTGTAATTATCTGCAGTGTAGCGGCGGGGAGTGGTACCATCCCACCGATTAAGCGTACTGCCAAGTTATCATCACCGTACTGTCAAGTTATTATCTCCGTACTGTCACGTTATCATCACCGTACTGTCAAGTTATCATCACCGTACTGTCACGTTATCATCACCGTACTGTCACGTTATCATCACCGTACTGTCAAGTTATCATCACCGTACTGTCACGTTATCATCACCGTACTGTCACGTTATCATCACCGTACTGTCAAGTTATCATCACCGTATTGTCAAGTTATCATCACCGAACTGTCACGTTATCATCACCGAACTGTCACGTTATCATCACCGTACTGTCACGTTATCATCACCGTACTGTCATGTTATCATCACCGTTCTGTCACGTTATCATCACCGAACTGTCACGCTATCATCACCGTTCTGTCACGTTATCATCACCGTACTGTCACGTTATCATCACCTTTCTGAATTGTTAACATCACCATACTGTCACGATATCATCACCTAGTGATGAAACGATTATCGATTACAATCGATAAATCGTCGTTGACAATGTTATGTCGGCGACAATCGATGTCGCTTATGTTATTTCCGGTAACTACGTATTTTTGTTATGCGGTAAAAGTAGACTAAATATCTTTTTTTTTCTTTCCGGTAAATTCTCGTTGAGTTCATTTTAACAAGGGGGTCACTATCTTTCACAAAAGCGGTGAATGTAAATACTTATACATAAAAACTTACAAACTCTTCCAAAATTACAAATTGTTTTTAATTGTTTATATTTTTCATAACACATCAATAATCTGTCTTTATGGTGTATGAAGAGGGTCCGGTCTTATCTGCAAATACCGGAGATTCCGGCTCGATGCATTCTGTTTTGAAACCTTTTTTAATTGGTATCGTTTGTTATCATCATCGTTATATCGCGTTATTGTCACCATACTGTCGCGTTATCATCACCGCACTATCGCGTTATCATCATCGTACTGTCGCGATATCATCATCGTACTGTCGCGTTATCATCCCCGTACTTTTGCGTTTTCATCAATGTACTATCGTCCTATCATCATCGTACTGTCGTGTTATCATCACCGTACTGTCGCGTTAAAATCATTGTAATCTCGCGATATCATCATCGTACTGTCGCGTTATCATCATCGTACTGTCGCGTTATCATTAACGTACCGTCGCGTTATCATCAACGTTCTGTCGGGTTATCATCACCGTACTGTCGCGTTATCATTTTCGTACTAGCACGTTATCATCAACGTACTGTCAAGTTATCATCATCGTACTGTCACGTTATTTTCACCGTACGGTCGCGTTATCACCACCGTAGTGTCACGTTAACATCACCGTACTGTCACGTTATCATCAACGGACCGTAGCATTATCATCACCGTACTGTCGTCCTATCAGCATCGTACTGTCGCGATATCATCAACGTACTGTCACGCTATCATCTCCGTTCTGTCACGTTATCATCACTGTACTTTCGCGTTATCATCACCGTACTGTCATGCTATCAGTATGGTACTGTCGCGTTATCATCATCGTACTGTCGCGATATCATCAACGTACTGTCGTATCATTATCAACGTACTGTCACGCTATCATCTACTTATTGTCACGGTATCATCACCGTACTTTAGCGTTATCACCATCTTACTGTCATGATATCACCATCGTACTGTCACGTTATCACCATAGTACTGTCACGATATTACCATCGTACTGTCGCGTAATTACCATTTAATGTCGCGTTATCACTATCGTTTTGTTGCGTTATCACCATCGTACTGTCGCGTTATCACCATCGTACTGTCGCGATATCACCACCGTTCCGTCGCGTTATCATCACAGTACTGTCGCGTTATATTTATCGTAGTTTCGCGTTTTAATCATCGCATTTTCGAATATTGCGTTTCAGATCAACACATTCACAGGTATTGGCCCTAACTGAATTCCGTAGGAAAAAGCCTTGGTATCTTCGCCTGTGCTGAGGTAGTTGCATAATAATTTAGAATGTTGAAGTGATTATCAACCATTTGTTTAATGAACACCTTAGTGCATTTAATTTTAAACCATAAAAAGAATATTGTTGCCATGTGTTTTGCAATTCATATGATTAAATAAAAGAGCGCAGTTACCGCGAAAAGTTTCCGATTTTGATAAGTAAGCATCACGGAATTATTTTTCTACATTGTGATTATAATAGATACATATTACATTGTGACTATAATCTATACATATTACATTGTGACTAAAATCTATACATATAACACTGTGACTATAATCTATGCATATTACATTGTGACTATAATCTATGCATATTACATTCTGGCTATAATCTATACATATTACATTGTAACTATAATCTATACATATTACATTGTCACTATATTCTATTCATTTTTCATTGTGACTATAATCTATACATATTACATTGTCACTATAATAAATACATATTACATTGTCACTTTAATAAATACATTGTGACTATAATCTATACATATTACATTGTGATTATAATCTATACATATAACATTTTGACTATAATCTATACATATTACATTGTGACTATATTTTATTCATATTTCATTGTGACTATAATCTATACATATTACATTGTGACTATAATAATAATATACATATTACATTGTCACTATAATAAATACATATTACATTATCACTATAATAAATACATATTACATTGTGACTATAATCTATACATATAACATTGTGATTATTATCTATTCATCTTACATTGTCGCCATAAAAAATACATACATGTATTACATTATGACTATAATATATACGTATTACATTGTCACTATAATATAACATCGTGACTATAATCTATACATATTATATTGTGGTTATAAATTCGAATTATACGCGCATTTACAGCATTTCATAATGTTCGGTTAGTAATAATCTTATTTGGCACATATTTAGTATTTCATTACTAACGCTTTTATTCAAGATTCGTTGAAATGTAATAAAACGCTATGAAATGACGATGCACCTTGATGGTGTGTTTCGACCTTGTCATATCAAACCAGACGAGACGAGGGATTTCCCCTGTTCTTCAATCCTACTTAAAAAAATCTAAACAAATACAAATTACATATTTGTATGCATTCTTTGTAAACGTTGCAATTTAAAAAAAACCTTAGTGCGCATGTAGTATAAAATCGGCATTGCATTGGTAGGGTAAATACATGTATTAATGACCTTTGGAATTAAACAGCGGTATTTATGGAATAGTATATATGCCTTCTTTTGATAACGTGATTAGCAGATAATCGATTGCTTATTTTCCATTCGGTAAACTATAATTCACAAAAGCAGAAGACTGAATGTCTTTAGAAATGTTAAACAATGTAAATACATATTTAATAGAAGAATCGTTGGTGCGGCCAAAACTTCCGTGTTTAAACAGTATTTCAAAAATGATTTGTCTCTTTTGTAATGCTCGTTCTTCCTGGTCGATGCGTCTAATTTTAAGTAATAGTTAGATGACATGAAGTAGTTTTTTAATAATAAAGAATGGGCGGAGTGAGCGTAGCGAACGAGCCCTTCTTAATCATTAAGACATTACTTCAGGTCATATAACTGACTTAGAATACAACCTTATTGGATGATACATTGTCAACGCAAAATCTGACGCAGGGAGTGGGTACCGGATGATAAGCAGTCGGCGGAATTTGAACAACCGCAGAAGTTGAAATTCTTAATGATTAAGTCTAGTACATAATGATTGTCTATCTGCAATTTCATTGGCTGAAAATTGAGGTTGTATTCTAAACCTAGTTACACCCAGAAAAAACACAGCTTCCTCATTTAATAATATAAAATTTCGATTGAGTAGTTAACAAAAGACCTGCAAACATTTACATAACATTAGTCAAACAATATTTTTTTCCTGGGAATAAAAACTGCCTTAAAATGATTATATTATCCAGCGACAGGTTTTATGTGTTTTGAAATTACGATGACGAAAGTCAATTAATTTTGTATTAGAAGAATCCAGTCTGATATCTTCATGCGTATCATGCTGTTAATCGTGCTTGACAAATGCATTTATCTTTCAAATTATTTTTGTATAACTGACAACACTCGAAATGCAATCTGTAACAATTCAATGTATTACGACGTGTTTTATATTTAGTTTTTTTTAAATCATTAAATCTTACTTAAAATATCGTTAGTATTTTCTTGAATTTAACTTTAAACAATTTAAGTCGTTTCTGAACTTTAGTCAATTTCCTAAATTTTCAAAATCAAAACAACTAAAAATAGAGAATAAAGTTTTTAACATATTTTTACATTGAATGCAATGAAAATGAAGTAATTCGGAAACCAGTAAGTTTTTGTAGCATATGATAAGGAAGAAAATTAATTTTAGAAAATGTCTTTTTAAATGTAAATAAATGACTTTAGAATTTTCCCGAATACCGACCCCGTTTACGATCATACTGCGTAAGCCGGTGTTAAGGGCGTTGGTGGTGTGTAGTTAACGACTTAAATATGTCAATACACATTCCCAGATTCCTAAAACGTGGTCTTCTTAGATTGTAATATACCCAATTCACATCTTCAAATATAAAAAACAGGCATTCGGACGCTCCGGGACGATGGCTTTTTATATATGATTTTGCATTACCAATCCATTAACATATAAAGGAGGTACTAATTCAAATGCTTTCGACGTATCGTATTTTTAAAAACACCGTTCTCAGCGGTCTATGGGCACGGTCTACGGACGCGGTCTAATGCAGCGGTCCACAAATCACGTGTTCATGTAAACGGCCTTTAATGAACGGTATGGTAATGACAAGAATTACAGGTTTTATATGTATTGATCACAAACGACCAAAAAATGTAACTTTATGGACAAAGATTGTTTATGGCCTCCTCACAACGATTATCGTAACGTTGATGATAACCACCACGTACAGACGTTTATAGACGTACCGAAAGGTCACTCTCTCATTTGGATTTACCAATACATGTTCACATTAGGATTACATGTATAAACTGGAATAAAACTAAACGTAAAAATGTACGTAAACTGTTGTAGAGCTGGCCCCAATATCACGACAATACTTAATAAGTCAAATCTCAAACTAAGCGCATTCTATCATAGACTATGTTGATAAAAGCCTTTGGTCGAATTCCAAGGGAAAAAAATCTACAGCCAAAAATGTATTTGAGTACAATTGTGTATTCTTTATAAAATACACGAATATTTTTTTGCTGTAGAATTAGTTTTCTTTGAAATATTGACAAACAAAATTATCAACACATTCTATAAGAAAATATGCATTCAAAAAGTATAAAACATGCAAGATATTGAAGAATGTTATGCTTTTATATGGTGACATGAGTTGAGACTGAGTTTGAGATTTGACTTAAGTATTTTCGTGATATTGGGGGCAGTTGTTACTAGTTAGACATTAAGTCTAGAACCGACTATTTAAAGACACACACTATAAGTTGATGCAAATATTTATTTTTTCAATTTTAATGCATTACCATCTTGGTTAAACTAATTTCACTTTAATGATAAGAAAAAAGCTTATGCATTATGTACAGATAAAGCATATTGGCCTATATATATAAAGATATGTTTAATCAATAGTTATGTGGTCGGAACATCCCCAGTTAAATGGCGCCAAAATAATATTCTCTAATCTGTACCTAGATGGTATGCTTTCTTGATTTGATAATATAGCCAAATCAGGTTTTTCCATGGCAATGGTAGAAGAGAAGTGTTCTTAACCTTTATGATAGTACTAAAAGTAAGTACTCGAACGTGTTAACACAAAAGTTACGATGTTATATTAGTATATATTAAGTGTCTGCTCATTCATTAAGCATCTACACAAGTAGATATGCAAATAACATTTCAAGAAATGTCCTTGTTATACAGATATCAGAAGGAAATACATTAAGAGATGCATGTGTATGTGTATGTGCATGTGTATATGCATGTGTATGTGTATGTTAAACCAGGCATGTAAACGTTAATAGAACTCAAGCCTGAAAAAAAGTAATTTAATTATCCAAATATGTAAAGAAATCTCTTAAAGCTGTACTCTCACAGATTGAACGTTTTGACGAATGTTTTTACTTTTTGTTATGGAACGAGACAATTTATGCGAAAATGCATGGAAATGATTTAAGACTGCTGACAAAAAATCAGATCGCAAATTTTCATGTTTAAGTTCAAACATTGATGTCTTATGCATTTTTTAAAACCGTTAGTAACGCTTTTAGACATAAAATAATTATTTTCTAACAAAAATATAAAAATCTACGATCTTATCTTTTGTCAGCAGGCTGTTATCACTGGAGTGTAGTAATTACGTAAAAATTGGCTCTTTCCAAGATAAAAAAAAAAATTAAAAAAAAGTTGTCAAAATGGTAAAGCTGGCAGAGTGCAGCTTTAAACCTAGAACTTCAATTACATAAAGTTATTAGTTTATCAGCTCATCCTCATATTGTTATTTTTACATTTAATGTGTTCACGTATCATGGTAAATTATTCATGTACATATATTGACATTGCATGTATCTAATCTATAATGTGTAAACATGTTGATTTCACGTTATGTAAATGTATTTATATTGTATGACTATGTACCTTGTGGGTATATTTCAAATAAAATTAATTTTCTGTTCTGTTCTTTCTTTTATAGAATTTACAGTTAAAAATCGTCTTTAAGCAAATCTTTCGGATAATTTTATTTAAATTAAAACGTTTATGAAATGAATCCATTTATTGATGCACACATTTTGAATGCTTGTGTCACATTTATATTGTTCTGCAAACGTGAAAAACGCCACTACTGAAACATATTGAACATTTTAATTATCGGATGTTTCTACATTCTTGTAAATACAATATTTCGTAACGAATCAGGCAATGCGCATTTTTTGTCAGGGAAACTTACCAGTTGAGTTGCGGGCGGGAATGTATGAGGAAAACTATTTCAATGCATTCAACTTAATCTAACAAATCTAGAAATATATATCCGACTTGCGTGCCTTATGTTCATGGAAACATGTTCATTTACTGTTTCTTTATACAGACATGACACGCACGTTCTTTGCCATTGAATATATTTCTTATTTTGAAAAGAAACGTGCTCTTATTCCCATATTAACAAAAGTGAGTCATGAGTTGCCGGTGTTAAAGCTTGAACGGCTCCCCCGCCCACCACACACATGAAAACATATGAGGCTTAGCCACCACGCCCCACTCAACAGAAGAAAACGCATCACGTATGACCCCTCACCCACCCCACCTAACAGATGAAAACGCATCACACATGACAACTACCCCACCAATCACCCCCCCCCCCCACCGACCCCCCCCCCGCATGTATACACTCGGACAAACAGTGGGTACGCAGTGAAATCTAAAACGGAAACCGTTGTCAATATATAATGAGTATATAATGATTATATAGTGAATGTGTGGCCATACTACATAAGAGGTACTGCTAATGACACACGTTCGACGATTTTTGTGCTTTAGAATAATCTCTCTTCAAGATTCAATAATCATATGCAAGGCTTTACTGACCTGATCAAACTGACGGTAAATTTTATCAGTAATGTTCCTATTTGCCATCATCGTTTTCCAACCATCTTTTCTATCGTAGGCTTCGGTGGCTATTCCGTCGAGCTCAGCTGGGTTCGTATAATCGTATGGTCTTGAACCACCCGGCAGTACCCTTTCGCTCTCTTCTCTCAAAGTCGACAGTTGGGTCATTCCGTAGGGATTTTGAGTATAACGGAGATTTTGCCCACTACTCCCCATTTTAGTTTTACGGAAATTCTGTTTGTCAAACGATGATTTTCCATTTGTAGACCCAAGCTGATGTCTGTCGGATGTTCCCATAGGTAACCTGGGATCATAAGGATTTTGATCATCTCGGTTGCTGGTACCATTCCTCCCACTTGTACGAAAATCCTTACCCCGGTCGACTGAGCGCCAACCGGACGAGGTTTTTGTTGCTCCAAGTATATCAGGGTTACCTTGACCTCTAGATACGCCGTATGGACCTCCGTGGCTGGAGCCGCGCGTTGCTCCTAATCCATTTCCTCGCCTGTCTCCATAGTCACTCTCGTCGTCGTCATCCTCGGAGTAAACAGGTATTTCCGGTTGAAATCTTGTACCTCCAAAATACGCCATCGCTAGATCCGCTCTGTACGTTTTTCTCCAATCTCCACTTTTATCCACATTACCCACCCAGGTAAATCCTATATTGTCGTCGCCTGTAAATTCAATATACTCTGCAGCTTTAGGCACCGTTTCCTCTGTCCATCTGTCTTGGTTGGAGGTATCGCGTAGACTCTTAGCTAGCGAATAAGCCATGATCATTAAATTTGTACCTGCACTACTTCAACATCCTGGAACAGGAAAAGAAGTTTAAATATTGAATTTAGATAGTTAAATTTTAATCTGTAGCATAATTGCGCACTATATTACAGAACATGGTTCACATGTGTAGATATTGATTGCAATTGTTCACTTTATTATCAAATCAAAAGGCCTTTTTACACAAACCATTGAATTCGAAATTCATATTCAATAATGCTTTTGTACATTTCGTTTTGCTCTATATGTGTATTCAATTGTGAAGCGTCGTATTACTTTAAATAATTGAGACCAATCAGTCGTAAATAAGACTGTTATATGATAAGTAGTATCCATAACTCGAGGAACTCCACAAAAACAACACTTGGGTCCCAATAGCACGGAAGATCTAAAGCGTACCAGGCTTAAGTAGCTTATTTCAGTAAGCAAATGTCTTACTTAACCTTGATTTAACTAAATAGAAAATAGTTTGTTCGTGATTATCATAGAGATAGTTTTCTTTGAAATTTAATAAAACTCTTTATTATTGATAGTACTCAAATTATACCGAAAAAAATAAATTCATTGTATTTACTCCCCTTTGATGAAAACTCGTGGCTTCTATGACATTCGTAAAATGTAATACAATATGACACTGAAATCAACAAATCTACACTATTAAGTTTATGTTTTCCTTTGGTTTATAGAGATTAATCAGTGAAATAAATTTGATATTTCACTATTTTGAAACAATAAAATAGCATTTTGAAACAGTGAAATAACAATGTTTTTCTGAAAAACACTACTTTTTTCGACCTTTTCCGACTTGTTCCTTAATCAAGCTACAAGTGTAGTTGCTCACTTTGTGGTAACGATATGAAATAAAATCAAAATCTTTTCTTTGAATAGAACATATGAACTTTAATTTATATGTTTTCCATGCGTTTGCTTCAAAACATAAATAGAAAATAGAGTTAGATAAAGAATGATTTTTTTTTTGCAAATGTACAATATAATCTGCAAACCTAGCACTCACATTTGTTAATATAGACGAGCATCTATAATCAGTTTTCATCACCAAATCTCCGAGGCCTTCTATTTGTTATTAGCTGCGTTAATCTTCATACCTTCCATTGGATCTCGCTCACGGTAACCAGAAATATATATATATATATATATATATATATATAAAGTCAATCGACAAAGTTTTGCTCAAGAAATATCAAGTGTTGCTTATTATTGAAAAGGTTATGGATTGAGCTCATCAAACATGCACAGTATTTCAAGATCCCCTTTAGACTAGGAGGGAAAATGTCCCCCCCATCCCATCCCAAGGGGCAATTTTGTAGACCATAATTTTATGAAACATACTTACAAACATTTTAGGACTTTTTTGCCTGTAGTTATCTTACATTACATGCAAACAATTTGACATGTGTTAACGTTATGTGTCATATACGTAGGTTGAAAAAAAAAACGGGAGCGGGGTCAATTGGCATCTTAAGGTCTATTTGGTTGTGTAAAAGAAAACTGTGATCAAATTTGACTAACCGGATTCTGGGCCTATCCAAAGCGACGCTCCTTTCTTAAAGGATAGAACAGGTGACTGGATTTTTGTCCGAAATCGTTATTTTTGTCAGTATTTGGTTATGAAATGACCTTAATAATTCATTTCAGACCAAACACTTCCTCAAGGTGGCATATCTAACTCTCCGCCTCGGCCTTCCCTCGTCCCTTGTCCTCCTGTATCAAAGATTATGTTTACACCTTATTTCTCTTTATTCAATCTTAATAATGTAACAACGCTTCTTTATACTGCTATTTAATAGATACTAGCAGACTGCACCTCTAAATTCCATTGGCAGGTAAGATGTCATTTAGTGAAAACCGTTTTTGAAAAGCCGTGTTGACTGTTAAGAGTACCTCACTTCCGGTTTTTGACAGGTCCAAACAAATAATGTATTTAAATTTTAATCTGACTTTCTCGTACATTTCAATAATATAAGATCTACATAGTTATAATGCAAACTGCACAGCTTTGGTTTGTCTATTTGTGATATGCTTTAGATTGTATTCGAAATGGATATTGCTTCTAACTTGGAATTCGTTTCGATGTGGCTATATAATTATTTAAGAAATATAGAACGAATAAGTAGGACTGTACAGGAAAATATATGTCATACAAACACCAAAAAATATAAAGATACTGAAAAATATTCAAATTGTATTAAGTATTTTATGTTTGAAATGGATTATAAAGGTTTATATTCATATTTTACCATGTAAGTGCAAAGCTATAGTCAGTTCAAAAGCGCTTGTCGCTTATGTTATATTGTTAATTCTGACTTGCCGACTTAAAATAAAACATATCTTATCTTATCTTAGCTTTTTTGTACAAAACAAGCATTAAATGCATTTAAGCTCATGATTTACCTTTCCAATAAAACAAAACTTGACTGACACTGACAACAATTATGCCAGGCAGAACAACTCAACCCAATCGTTATCACTCAGCCACCTACTAAAAGCTTCGAGATAGACCTCGTAAATACAAGCGTAACAACTCAGCCATGGCCAAAGTGTTCCGATGGTTGTAAAACTGTGAACTGCAGCCTTCATGTATAAAGGTTATGTTTTGACAGAATGAAGTGAAGAAAACCCCATCAAACTCATAATATGTTGGATATTTATTTTTCGTGTATGGAACTAAGATAAAATTACATCATCTAGTAATATTTCTTGTTTTTATGTATTTTATGGACGCAATATGCTTTAACCCGGAATCCCGATCTGAATAACTACCCACTTTCGGTACAAAACAATTTGTACGTGAAGGATTTGTTTAATTATTCTATGTTCTTTTTGTTTCAGAAAACAAGTTGCCAGTTCTGCATCTGTCAAAATTTGTAGCAGGGCCAATAACAGAAGTTAATAACACTAAAGGGGTTTAATTTAAGTCCTCTGCTGTCCTCTTGTCAGATGACCAGTGAATGCAGTTCTCCCACAGGGGTTGGGAATTTTTTTATCAACTACGCTACAGATATTCAGTTCATTGATGACATTGACTGTGTAACTCTCAAACAGTGCTGTGTGAGTTTACAGAACTGCGAGGCATCAGCTGTGTCTGATGTAGACAAGTCTTATTTTCCTAGAGCATTTACTGACATTGACATCTTGGAAACAAATTCTGAAGTATCCAATTCTAAGATAGCTAAAGATACAAATGTTCACGCAGACAATTTAATCCTACCCGTTACTAACAGTACAGTAAACGCAGAACACAAAGATATACCAAAAGCAAACATGGCTGAGCGACTTAACAATGGAAGCGGTTTTCAACCTGATGTCATTGTGTCCACTTCTCATCAGAGGGCAGGGCCAGACGGAAGCCCCTCCCTTATGCCGCCTGCCTCTCGTGCATATGCTCCTTCCATTCTGAGTGAGACTGATAATATGTTTAATCCAGTTAGGACACTCACTTTCTCTGACATTGATCAAAGTTCTCACATTGAAGACAGTTCCATTAACAACAGTAGACTGGTTTCCACTCCAAAGAAGGGTGACATTACAAAGGGGACAAGCCTGTACGATTATAGCAGTATGCAGTCAAGAAACTTTTATTCAGTAGGAGGAGCCAACGGCAATCAGGATAATGATGGGAGTGATTCTAGTGATTCTGATGATTTATTAAATGGTGTAAGGGGAAATATTTCACCTGAGTTCAGGCAATTAGAAGGAGAAGCAGATAATGAAATGGGTAACACTGGACCCTTTCATCCATCGGCTCATGGGCTAAGCAAGGAGTTCATGGACCAGTTTGTTGGAAAAACAAGCAATCCAGCTTATGGTACAGGTAATGACATATTTTCTCCTCTTGGAGCAAATGCCTTTGAAGTAGCTGAAAGAAGAATGCAATGTTCTACCCCACCGTTGCATTCACCTGGACCTAATAGCCCTTACGCAAAATATGCCAATGGTTCACCTGGTGTGACAAAATCCCCAAGGTCTCCGTATTATAGACAGTCACCAAGATCACCAAGAAATAGACAGGATTTCAATGCGGATGTTTCATCACCAAACTTCAATGCTGATGTACCATCACCCAGTAGTAGACCAGATGTGAGACCGTTTAACAGAGAAGTTGTAGGTAATGGATATGGGGCTAGCGATCCTCAGTCATTCAGTCATGGTTTTTCACCCTCAAATCCTAATACTGTACAGATAAGGGGACGACAGACACATGCAAGCAATGTTCAAGTTGTTAAACCTAAGACTCATAGTCCAAATAGTAATTACACTTTTCAGCCTATCGGAAAGCAGGCACCAGTTCCTGTTCCAAGAAATATTCCAAAGAATCTTAATGAATACTTTGAGCAACATGACAAGCAACAATATTATCAGCCCCAACCTGGCGGTGCATACATGACTGTTGACAATGATGAAAGACAATCCTATGGTTTTGAACATGATGACCAAGACAATGACCTTGACATTCAAAGTCGCCAAGGCGATGGATCAGACAGTGATGGTGATGGTCCGCAAAGATTTCAGCAAACATTTGGAAATCATGCTGTCAGAAACACAGACGTACATGAACAATCCCACTCGCCCTCTCCGCCAAGACCTGTGCAGAGAACCCAAGTGTCTGTAAAACTCCCACAGGCCACTTATGATACCATATCAGCAAATACTTCACATGATGAGAGAAATGCTGGTCAGAGATTTCACCTTCAACAACGGCGGAGTCCTAGTCAACCACCTGATGTAGCCATAACAAGGCAGGATGACGATAACGGAGGAGGCGATACCTCAAAAACTGGTCAAGGGAAGGTGGATTTACTTCAGAATCAACCAGCTGGGGCTAGAAATTATGACCAGAATAGTCACATGGAGTACAACAGTAGGTCTAATGTTCTGAATAACGGCGGCCCTATAAAAACTGCACAAGGAATAAGTCACAAGGCAAAAGATTTCGGGAAAGGGAATTTTGTACCATCAAATGTAGAAAGAAATAATCAAGAGAGTTTTTCCCAGAGTGGTATTCCTACAGCATCAAAAGATGATGAGGAGAATGAAGCTTATGAAAAACCTTTCAATCAGTCTGTCAATCAGAGTTCTGCAAAAGCACCTATAAGTCAATCGCAAACTCAGGCTACTCAAAGAAAGCCCGTAACTGTTCAAGTTACCCAACCAAGCCAAGGTGTTGGTCAAACACAGTCGAGTACACAAATATCATCAAGACTACTTCAAGACACTGCTTCACACAGGAACAAGACTACGCAGAAATATGTATCAAATGTTCCAGGGATTTCAAAACCAGCTGCAGCCAATCAGAACAAAGAGTTTAAAAAACCATTAGATGTTGCTCCAAGAAATGTTGCAAATGGTACAGTGAACGAAGGAAACATCAATAAAAAAACACAGCAGACTGATTCTGCTCCAAAATTTAAAGTCTCAGACAAAACCAAACCAAGATCTATGTCGATGGAAACTTTAACCCAGAAAAATAAAAACCAACCTAACCAGTCTAAAACCATAGACTCCTCAAAGACAAACCAGTCAGAAAACCAGTCCAGCAGGTTTACTTCCTCACAGAGAGTTAACCAGTCAGGTGAAGGTCAGGACAGAGCCGAGGGTGAAGGTCACAACCTGAGTGGACACAGTCTGGAGGAGATGGGGGACATGGGAGCAGGAAGGATTGTGACACAGGTTCAGAACACCAGCCCAGTCCCTGTAGACCAGCATGAGCCAGTCGCAAACATGGCCGACAAGGTGAGGACATATATTGGTGCTAATAATATTGGTGATTTACATTTGTTTAGAATTTTGTCACTTGTATTTCCCAATTTGCAGAAACTACAGGTCGATTGACTTAAGATACTTTATGGTAACAGTCATAAAAAATATAAACCAAAAATTATTTAAAAAAAAAATAATAATTTGAAATTACTTTGAATTATTATAATCATTAGACATTATGGTAGATAAAAACAAAAACAAATTGAGCATTAATTTTAAACTTTGAAGTCCTAAATAACAGTTGTCTTTATACTCATCTCTATTAAAACTATTATGTCACTGGGCCAGGTTGTAAATGATAACCTAACCATGAGCCTATTACAATGTTTGTCGTATTATTGCAGACCGGGGTGGCTTATTAGAGCATTGAATCTGGATTCATTGTTAATTATTGTTACTTTGACTACAGGTGGACACGAGCCTGGACTACCAGGGTATGGAGCAGGTGAGGAAGCAGCTACAATCCATGATGAGGCTATCCAACGCTCAGATGTCCCCACAAGGTATGTACATAGTCTATGGTAAACATACAATAGCTTAGACCTTGGGTGGAATCAAGCCTGGACTACCAGGGTATGTAGCAGGTCAGACAGAAGCTTCATGTACAGTCAATGATGAGGCTCCCCAAGGCTCAGTCTCCACAGGGTACTGTACATACTATGACTGACGGTGAGAGTATATAACTGCACATTGACAGCAGATAATCCTTTTTCTAAATTTTATCAATATGTAGGGGTTTTACATGAACTTGGCAGGATGTTTATATCTATCCTTTTCCAAAATAGCTGGAAACGCTCCTGTTTGGTGGAGTAGGATTTCTGCAGGAACATTTTCTGTCGTAACTTCCAATGTATAAGATTCAGGGTTCGACACTAACGGTAGTCCGGTAGTCTGAGACTACCAGATTTTTAGTCGGACTACAAGACATTTTAAGTCAATAGTCCGACGGACTACTAGAAAAAAGTTAATATCACATCAGTTAATTGAGCATAAAATCTTTATTACGCTTAAACTTGCGTAAAGCTTGCCGAAGATGGCCCAGCAGTTCCAGACAACGTAGACTGTTAACCGAATTTCGCGCGCATTTCGTATAGCCTTTCAATCAATGTTTAAACCAGTCAGTAAAATGTCTTTATTTAGAAAGGGAAAAACATTTTCACATTCTATGGTGTGTTTTTATCGTCAGACATGTGCACTTTTGCCAATGACAGCGAGGTAGATTTGGGTCCAAGTAGCAGAATTTCTAAATCCCTTGCATTTTCAGTCAAAAACAATGAAAGATACGATGAAGACAAACACTTGACGGTTGTTACTATTTTTAGATTTTCTGAAAATATGTCATGGTTATTATGGTTTAGGGTATTGCCAAATGTCGGTGTTTATATAAAGCAAACAGAAGGAACATTTTGTCTGGCTTATGAAATCTTTTAAACTGGCTGAGCAGCTGAGAAATTAATCATACTGCCAAAACAGGTATATTGCAGTGTAAGTGCAGACGACGACAGAATTGTGTGCGTTAATTTTTGCGCCAAAATGTCGTCACATTTTATACATTGAAGCTAAGGCCAATAACAATTGACACCATGCCGTTAACTATAAAGGCTACACCTACAGTGTCACATGACCTCTTAATTAGGGACCTCTGACAAATATCCAGAAGCAGACAATAATAATACAAAATTTATCAATGACAATCAGATAAAAAATGCATGGAACATGGTAAAACATAGCAATAAAAGTAAGTACATGTATAACATTAAATAAGTTCATTAATATGAATTGTATGCAATGTATAATTCAGGTAGAAAAATGTCTAGACTTTAAAATAATTTATTTCTAAATAACATCGGAAACTTGTTACAGTACAATAACAGTCTCTATTTTAAAACTCAAATAAAGGGAAACAAATAGTGTATTAATTTCCTATCTGATCAACAAAAAAAGATGTTTGTATAGATCCATTGTCAAAACTCAATGGATTTCGCTGTTTTTCTTCCTTTGTCGATTCAGAATGACCTGTTTTATACAAGTGTAATGCATTATTATCATTATTGATATAACTACCTTATTGTTTCTCTCAATGAATTAATTTCCATATTAGATGAAATGCAAAACTGTTCTAACAATCAGCATAGAAATTTTGGAACGACCATAGTCATTATAAATGCAATTGTCTTGTGTTGTGATGAAAACCGGAGAACCCGGATAAAACCCACTTGTCCGGCTTTGTGACCACAAACCAAATTCACATGCGACCAAGCCGGGAATCCAGCCCAGGTCGCCTAGGTGAAAAGCAATGCGCTAACCGGACAACTAACCCGGTAGTCAATAAAGTTTTGCACCAGTCAATTGTAACCACGGTTTTTACTTTGATTTGCGTCATTTAAAAATATGATTTTGTTTTATCTATACGTATATACTTTTTGTGACCTTAAGTTATATATATCAGATATTTAATTAAATTTAATAAAAAATGTAACTCACATAAACTGAGGTGTCTTTTTCACTAATAATTATGTCAAACAAACTTAAAAGCAAATGTATATGCTTCGGATTTAAAACTTTTTGCACAATAAGGAGACAAATTTCAAAGTCAAAATAAATCGCAAGATATCAACAATATTGTACATTAATTCTCATAATGATAATTCTTATTTTAAGGCTATTAAAACGGAAATATACGTATATTATGTACGGTTACATTAAGACATTTTGAGAATTGAATAGTCTACTAAACAGTCCCTTGTTATCAATTATAGTTTTAGCAGCATTAAGGGAAAATGTCAGTATTTCAGATTTCTTTAACTGTCTTTACTATCTCTCAATTATGAGACATAATTTGTGTTAAATATATATAACAGCGTTATTACACTACTGTTGATATGTGAGGATTGTTGGAGGTCATGGTGGATAGCAATGGCAACTGATAAGCCCTGCCTAATCTGGACGCTGATTGGTCAGTCGGGTATTGATCAGCTAGTTTGACTGACAGGCAGCGTCATGTTAATTGTTATCTTACTCCCATATAAGAAATAATTAATGACACTTTCGGAATTTATTTCATCATGTTTTTTAATCATTATAATATATATATGATATGTCGTTTAGATTAACAAAGAATACTGAATAGCAGAATGCCAATAATCAAATATTGCTTATCAGTAGGATGTGCCATAACTTAGCAACCATCTTGGTCGAGGTGTTTTAGTGTCAAATGATTTATTGCAACATTTTCCTGAAAGTGTCAGATTATGGGGTATTTTAGCATGGTTTTTAGATTTTTAATCTGAGGTATTTTAGCATGGTTTTTAGCATTTTTTAGGTTTTAAAATTAAATTTAAAGGCCAAAAATTGTTTGGGAATGTGGAAATTTTAAGATTGAGACAGATAAAAATCATGGCCAATCAAAGGGTTATAAATACTGACAATGTTCTAAGGAGAAAGCTGAGTCACACAAAACACTGAAGGAATCTGTTGTAGGCTTGCATTTTTTTGGACTACCAGAAATTTTGCTGGACTACCCAGATTTCAGATCCAGTAGTCCGAGGGACTACCTTGTGAAAAATGTTAGTGTCTAACCCTGAAGATTACATCACATTTTTGCGAGTTGGTCATGGTAGGCCAATCAAACTGTCTAAAAATGCACACATATTAATCTGGTTGGTGTATGTTTGCAGAGCGGAGCAAGTATGAGCACTCTGACATCCTGGCCGGGTTTGGTGTGGAGTTCGGGGATCAGCCCAAAAATGTAGACCTGTCCTGTTCACAATTCAGGTAAGGGTTCATGTGGATGTGAAACTTGAATCAATATCAATGAGATAATCTAAGGTGTTGATAGCAATCAATTTATTCATTATTGGTTTTCCGGTGGCTCCTACAAATTTATAAGTTGAATAAGAGTTTTGATATTTTTCACTGCTTTGAAATTCTAGCAGGCTCTCAATTCCATATCAAATATCAGCACAGAGCCGGGGCACAATTTCAATGGGGCACAATTTCAATGACTTTCAATGGGGCAAGATTTCAATGACTTTCAATGGGGCACGATTTCAATGACTTTCAATGGGGCACAATTTCAATGACTTTCAATGGGGCACAATTTCAATGATGTCATTTCCTAAATGACTGAATGATTGCTTTTTGCCACACTGTTATGAACAATTATAGTAAATTGTCATCTGAGGAATATAATAATAGAAAAATTGTTTGTTTCAGTATTAGATCGCAATGAATTTCACCTCGTGAACACCAAAGTCAATAATTCACTTGTGGTTACGCCACTCGTGAAATAAACCTTTTGGTGCTCACAGGGTAAATTATTGACGGAATTATTGTTCATTTTTGAGTAAGATAGTTATACATTTTATGGAGTGAACACCACAACTTATATTTCACGAGCTGTACTACCGCATGTGAAATATTCACTTTTGGTGTTCACAAATTAATTGTGTTCTGTTTCCTTATAAAGTTCTTGATTTTATTTTTCTCTTTCACTACAGGAAACCAGGGGAGGATCTAGGTGAGACATTTCCGTCATTCACGTCACAGTATTTCACGGGAGACAGCGGTAATGTGTCCCGTTCTGACGCCTCCGTCCGTGCTGAGAACATGCGTCTACGGGATATGGTGGAGAAAGAAAGATACAGGAGAAAGGTGAGCGATATTTTATTGGGTTTAAAATTATTATTATTTTTCAATGAAAAAAGCATGCATGAGTATCCAAGGTCATATATACAATATCAAAACATAGGATTGGACTGAAAGATGGTCAACAACTTATGGAAGACCTTCCTTAAAGAAATAATCTGTTTATAGGGCTTGGTTTAAGAATGCAATCATTGAATCAGAAAAAAAAAATTCCTTATTTTTGAATTTCAGCTCATTATTGCATCAGGCAGCAGTATTTCTAGTTCGCTCTATGTGTGCGTACATCTGTAAACAATTGCTTGTGAATGCGATAAAGGGTTCAGTTTTTATATTATCATTATCAAACTTTTACAGTAGTTAGATATCCTTGAGAGCCTAGCTCCATTTTTAAACCAGCCAGATCAGCACAAGCATTACTGGATTATGGCCCATGAAATTATTAAAAAATTGGTATTGTTGACAATTTAGAAATTACAGTTAAAGGGAGACAACCAGAATATCATAAAGATCTTCTCAAGATGGCAAGTTCAGCATGTTTTAAAAACAGGGATGATACCTTTCAGGATTAATGCTGAAGTTAGGGTTGAGAGCTTGTAATTTTAAACTGTTATACAATAGTAAAGATTGTTTTTTTGCTGAGCATTTGCATTCACATTAGTAAGAAGTACCCTGAAACCGATACAAATGGCTTCGGAAACAGGTTCAACACGGGTCTAAGCCCTTTTACATTGCTTAAGTCATACTCAATCTAGAAATTCAGAATTGATATTTTCAGTCTGCCATCGTCCCTGAAAGAAATGTTCACTGAGGATGCATTGAAAATTCTCAACTTATTCTTAGTTAGGGTTTAAAAGAAATATTGTTTGCTTTTGTGTTGCACTGGCTGCTATTGACATGCGCTTGGTTATAACGTACCTTGGTATATGCTATTTTCATTTCAGCATTGTGAACAGTACATCCAGCAGCTTAATGTCAAGGTAACACTTTCTTTGCTTTGTTTATGCTCAAGCTTAATTTCTTTGGTTATAAACTTGTTGTCTTGAGGTTTGATATTATTGTTTCCTTATCTGTGTCAACCATTTTAAAGAAAATGAATGTAGTATGAAAAGTGTCAAAGTGCTGGATGAGGAGGTATTGTGTAGAAGAGGTAATGTGATGGAATGAAGAGGTAATTTTATACCACTTTGTTCCTTTTCCAGTTGTTAGAGACCCAACAGCAAGTTGCTGTGGCGGTGTCCACTGACAAACGCAAGGACATCATGATAGAACAACTAGACAAGGTATGTGTGTTTCAGTTGTTGCTTTTATTGAGAATATTTGTCATATTCCCATTAATGGCCATGACTTTTCAATGGAATATCATTACTGTTGTATGTGTATGATCTGATATTAAACTCTGTTTGCAGATTTTCATAAAAGCATTTTCAAGATGTATTGGAACTTATGTAGTTATTAAGTAATTTGTATGCAACCAATGTGTGCCACTTTCCATAAGCTTGATTTTAAAATTTGTATCATGATATCCATTGAAAAATATTGGATTGCTATGTCATGATCCAGATACTCTTACTTTTTATATAGCAACTAGCGCGGGTAATGGAGGGTTGGCGGAGACGGGATGCTGAAAAAGACGAGGTAGTAGCAGCAGCCGAGAGAGATAAGGCTCAAATAGAGGAGAAAATGGTCAAACAACAGAAGGTATTGAAGGGGGTGGAGTTTGATACCCTTAGCTAGAGGGTCCATTTTAGTAGAGATCTTAGCTAAACTTAGTTGTAAATCAAAATTATTGTAGTGTCCTATATTCATAAGTTTGCTTTTTTTGGTTCGAAATTGAATCTAGCCAATACAAGAAATAAACTCTTATATGATAAGAAATATTGCAGTCTCTTAGTTCAATACAAAAAATGAAAAAAAGGAAAAACCAAAACCGTTTTGGACAATTCTGACTGATTTAAGATTGTTGAAGTAAGGAATAAAATCCGCTTTAAGATTTTGAAAGTGGTCTAGAGATATAGACCTTCATCTCTCACCCAGGATGTATTGTGTCTACTAGCGGCGTTGAGAATGGTTTTTGCTTAAATTTCACTATTCCCAAATTGTGTTCTTTTTTTAATTAAAGGAAGAGTTGGGCTAAATTCATGTTTGAATTTTCAAATAAAATATAGGAGCTCTCCCTTTTTTGATAATTGAGCTATTAAAGAGACTTAGTTTAAATAACTTCAACATTTCAATAATTTCAACTTATAAAATATTAGAAAACTTTGTAAGTTACTTTATTAATAGTGTTCAGCCTTAGTATTGGCTTCTACAAAGGAGATAGTCATAGGCTTGATTCATATAAGTGTTAAGCTGTCTAAAGTAATTCAATGAAGCTTAAATAGATTAAGTATAATACTAATTGGTCTAGAAATAATTGGGGAAAAATCTTCTTTTTTTGGAATTTCCATGCCAAGTTCATGTAAAACCACTACAAAATAATGAAATTTAGAAAAAAGATACTCTGAGCTGGCAATGTTCCAGAAACACATATTGGGCCAATTGTTCAGAACTTTATTCAAGTTAACAATTTCATTAACCACATCGTCGTAAACCTTTACCTGTGTAATATTTGATGATCTGCTTAAATTATCTGTAAATATAAACAAGTCAAGCTGAGACAAACTTTGTCTACAATCTTATAAGAAATACAGCAGATCATGAGCGGTGATGATCTGAATGTTAACAACGACCACGTTTACAACACTGTTATCTATAACCAACTTCTGAACAAACAGCCCATATTGTGCTGTCAGCTACTGGTACTCTCTGCTTCAAAGTTACACCTTTGCTCTTTCTTGTATTTCAGATGATTAACAATTTTGAACATGACATGTCGGAGGCTGTAGATGCCCTCAGAAAGGAGAAGGAAACAGCTGGTCAGGAGATTGAAGAGCTGAAAGCAAAGGTACATGTACACTTGATTTCATCATTATGTACTCTCCCTTAAACCAGGAACTCATATTTGCTTCCACATAGTGTTTATAACAAGGCCCAGTACTCTGTTGCCCTTTTGACTGTCGAAAATGTGCTATGCTGACTTATTATCTTGCCGCATGCGCCGTATACCTTATCATTGTCAGTATTTGCTTAATAGTATAGATTTTTTAGCACTGTATATATGAAGGTATAATTTGGGGGGGGGGGGGGCAGGATCTGCCCTATGTGAATCTTCTTGCATAAATAGCTTGCCTGAGCATAGTGTGCTCATCGTTATTTTTGTGAAAGGTGCAGCAACTCTTGGCTCGTAGTTAAATATCAGAATCTTTACCACTTACAGCTCCAAAACCAGAAGACACAGAGGGCTCTCATTGAAATACTACTAGAGAATAAAGTCTTAATTCCTTCAGCAAGAATTTTAAGGCCTTAGGGAGGCACAGCAACTCTTTGTCCACAGTTAGTTTAATCTCTGTATGAGTTAATTATCTGTATGTATATCCCATATAGCTCCATGACCAGCAGAGGCAGCTAGCTCACATTGAAGAATTACTAGACGGGGAGAGAGAGAAGTCTGAACTACTTCAACAAGAATGTGAAGGGCTAAGAGAGGGGCGGACAACTCTGGACAAACAGCTGGACAACATGCAGCGGCGGCTCCACCGGGAGCAAGATGAGTGGTTTCAGAGAGAACAGGAACTGTTACAGAGGATAGAGGAGGTTGGAGATAAGAACACCAAGATACTGCAGATGGAGAGGGTATGTTCCTAGTGCCTCTTAATAAGGTCATCATTAACTTGTGTCTACTGGTCTTAAGGGGACTTGACCATGTTTTGTAAAATACACTTTTTTATGACGAAATAAAGTGTGGAAAATCATAAGCATTGTTAAAACTAAGATACTGATTACTCCAAACACAAACCAGGGTTTTTTATTTTCTTATACTAAGATTGTATTTTTTTGGCAAATTCAGTATTAAAAAGTGAAGTTATTATATGTGTTTTCAGATCTAATACCATGGAAAGTGATTATGGTCCAAAGACATGAGCGAATCCCTTTAAACCTTTAAAGTTTTCATTGTACTTTGTAAACAAGTGATTCTCATTAATTTGTCTACCTGTTTATTGTAGAGTAAAAGTTAGATCATTTTCATACCTTGGTTTAGCCACCATTAATTTTGTAGTTGCTACCATCTCGCAGAAAATGTTGGCATAACCTTAAAACCTTTCAAAGGATTCATATGAACTGACCTCTTGTATAGTAATAGTTGACAACAGTGTTTTCGCTTTTGGTGAAAGGCAGGTATTGTTTATTTAAAGACGAATTCATCTTTTTTGCCGGGCCAGTGAGCTTTTGCCAATTTTGACCAGCAAATATTTCCTATCCCTCCAGGCTAAGAATGAGGAACAGGGCAAGCTAGCTGAGGAAATAATGGACCAGTACCAGGCTTCAACCACACGTGTGAAGAAACTAGAGATGGAATTAGACGATGCTCACAGGGAAAAGGTAACAAATGGCTTTGTTGTTTAAATTAGATGTATTTTATAATAAACCACTCAGCTGAGGGAGTAACGGACAAGTATGAGGCATACACCGCACATGCCAAGATACTTGAAATTTATAAAGGTAACAGCTGGTCATAGTTTTGACATAAAAAACCTGCAAGATACAGGATGATAATATTGAAAGTTTATTCATTGAATCTCATTTGCTGTTGAAAATTAATCACAAGCAAGCTTGGTAAGAAGGAAATCGTAACTATGATTCATTAAATAGATTTTGTCTCAGTACCAGAAATGTGTCTCAAACTGTATGATATATACATTGACATGTTGTAATAGCTCGAAGAAGCTAGAATGTTGTAATCAAATGAAAATGAATGCCCATTAAAAATTATCTAAATATCTATCTGTCTAGGAAAGCCTGAAAGTTGAGATGGGGATTATGGAGGCCAAGTTTGAAAATGCCCAGCGGGTCCTGGAGGCCGACCTGCACGCTGACATGGAGAAACAGGTATACAATCTGACTGTATTTAAGGAAAACCTGGTACATATATGTTTTTATAGTAGTCAGTAATTTAATTTTGTCTTAAGTAATGTAATTTGTTAAGTGACATTTGTCCAATTACCCTTCATTTGTATCCCAATAGTTACAATTTCCCGCAGATTTCATTTGATTTTGATATCCCTTTTGGACGACTCTGCAAGACTGTTGTATGTACTATAGGTTCAGATATTTAAATTCCCTATTGCAGGCACTATTTGATGTGTTTATAAAACCTCTGAGCTATTGTCACATCAACTTGGTATTATAATCAAAGATGTTTATATTACCTCAGATCTCAGAGCAGATAGCGGAGGTACAGTCCCGAAATGAGCAAACCCTTGAAGACCTCCAGGAGAGACACCGAGCCCAGGTCCTTGAGATAAGCCAGCGACATGGGGCAGAGTTGGAGAGACAACTTGCCCGGTTCCGAGATGAACTTGCCAGGAAAGAGGATGAGTTCCGTAAACAGTTCCAGGAACTGGAATCAAGGTGAGGTTTAATTATTTGAATGTTTGTGGGTAAATAGCCTGATTCTGTATTTTAGAACTTTTACCTCAATCTGGTTTTGGAAAAAATAACTGCCCAGGAAATATTATATAATTTTATTATGTTCTAGTCTTGTGGACTTCATCTACTATCAATTTATGTAAACAAAGATTACACCTAAAATAAATAATGGTTTTGATTATTCACCTATATAATTGTTATGTTAAGCTTAAAGAGTGCCAATTTTGAGTGTAGGTAATAATCTAGGATAGATCATATGCACGGGAGTAAAGGTGAGAAAAACTGGGTAAAACTCTTAAAACTACTTTTAGTTTACAGGGAAAGAACGATACAATTTAATCTATGTCCATTAAGAATTATATACAATCTATAGTACGCAGGCAATAATTGTATTCTGGGGAGAAAAACTGGACTATTTATTGGACAATTTTGCAAGGATTTTGATGCTGTTTGGATGTTGAATAATGAAAATATTGTGTTAATGCAGTATTTGCAGACTTTTCTTGAAATGTTTGCCTTCATCGTTGCATTATTCTGTCTACTCAGGTTGATGGAATACAGAAATGAAAACGCTGACCTGAAGAGAACCAAACAGAAGCTAGAATCTACTAGGTAAACCAAAACATACACTACATTTTTTAGGCTTGTCTGAAATTCATTAGAGGCCTTGTCCTGTTTTGATGTCGTTGGCATCATGTGAAAACTTTATTGTTTGCCATAGTTTGGAAACAGTTGAAGATATCTGCATTAAACTTTATACATATGTTACCAATGACAGTATACATATGCTCAGGAAGGCCCATAACTCTGACTGAAATGATTTTGGAATTATGTTAAGCAAAGCTGTAACCATGAGCATCTGTAAGATTAGCTTTATTTGGCCATTTTAACTAAAAACATAATACAAATTGTATGACTTTGTACAATAAATTTTATTTTATATCACTCTCAGACTGGAGATCCTGACAAAGCTGCAGTATGCCATGCAGAGTCAGTGGAATGAGGCACTCTCCCTGTTGACTGCCACCCCACAAAGACAGGTGGGTTACTTCCCCTAGATGATTTACTATGTTCCCATAACTGTTGACACCCTACACGGACATGTGAGATTTCCCTGCACCGCCAGTTTATATACACTGTTCGCTCTGACTAAGTTGAATTATACAATGCAGAGTCAAAGGAATAAGGCACTCACACTGTTGACTGCCACTATCACAGAGACCAGTCAGATATTCTACATATTAAACTTCCTCTAACCTTCCCCAAAAGTCTAGTTGACAAATTTGATTTACTAAAAAACTTTGATATTTGCCAGGCCTTTCACTTGCCTCTCAAGAGTTTCAATAAAACTTCAGTCACTTCCTGATTTAAGGCATATTAGACCCCAATATCACGAAAATACTTAAGTCAGATCTCAAACTCAGTCTCAACTCATGTCACCATATAAAAACATAATTTCCTTCAAAATCTTCCATGTTTTATACTTTTTGTAAACATATTTTCTTATAGAATTTTTTGATAAAAAGATTTTTTTTCAATATTTCAAAGAAAACTAATTCTAGAGCAAAAAATATACTTGAGTATTTTATAAAGAATACAGAATTGTACTGGCTGTAGAATAGATTTCCCTTGGAATTTGACCAAAGGCTTTTTTCAGCATATTCTATGATAGAATGTGCTTATGCAACTGTAAAAAACATATATGATTTTTAATAAAATTTGATGCTATGTGGTATAATGTGTTGAGACTGAGTTTGAGATTTGACTTAAGTATTTTCGTGATATTGGGGCCAGAGCTAGACTCAGAGATCTCTTTTAAAATACCATTTATATTTTTGGCAGACACATTAAAATGAGTTTCGCAGTCTTCAAACTTGGTATGTGCATTGGTCATGGTCAGTACAGGATTAATGATGTGTAGTTTCAAGGAAAAGGTCATGGTGACATTCCATGCAATAATTCCTTACTGAGCGAAAATTCCTTTCAAAGTTATCAAAGGGAATAGATACTTGATACAGGAGCTTTTATACAATTTTAATGTTTATTGTATTTGTGGAATGTTGTGTTGCCTTATATATAAAGGTTAACACTTGTGTATTGATTTTCAGACCACACAGAGCAGAACTGCTGGAGCAAGTGATGCCAACACGTCATCAATGTCTGTTCCTGCTGTCAACTTCAGTCTGCTCAGCCCTAGGCCACAGCCAGCCAATCAGACAACAGAATCCAGCCAACTAGCCAATCAGACAACTCCTCCCAGAAACCAAACAGCCAATAGAAATGATTGTAACAAATCAACCAATGATACTGATCCAAAATCCCTCTCAGCCAACCAGATCAGCCCAGTTCAAAGAAATCCAGCCAATGGGGATTATGTTGCGATGTTCAGTCCAGGAAAGGACAGTTTTGTTTCTCATTCAACAGAAAAAGAACCTGAAGATGTATCCATAGAAACAGCTGCTCTTTCACATCTGAGGCAATTCCAAGATTATATGAACAGGTTAGTAGAAATTTGGCAGTATGAGTCATTGATAAGTAGTATCATTCACAGTCAGTGCTAACAATAATAGAATAGGCCTAAAATGAGAACATTTCTTAATTGTTTGATTTTATTCTTTGTGAAATATTTAGAATGTACACCAAAATATCCACATTCTGAAAACTACCATTTTGTCATCAATTATTACTATTCTGACTGAAATTTCTCCTTGCTACATTCCAGTTTCACAAAGACACCCGATTGGATCTCTACCATTAACAGTCAACTTGACCTGTCTGGGTGCACCTCTGGAGTTCAAAGGGAGGGCTCCATACAGGGGACGCCCCGGCTCCCCTCCCCACCTGAAATAGCTGCTCTTCTCTCCACCCACCTCCAAAACATACAGCAGCAACACATGCCACAGCCTCCAAGGAGCACTGCTAATACAACTGGCCAATCAGTACACACCTCACAGCAGAAGCCAGCCAATCAAATGACTGGTTACAATTCTGCATTTAGTAGCCAATCAGGACAGAGCTTTTCACAGTATTTGGCCAATCAACTAAGTGCTAACACTTCAAGCATCTACAGTCAGTCGGGAAGTGCATTTTCTCAACCTGCTTCACTATCAGCCAATCAAAACCAAGAAGGAAACTCGTCTAAATGTTCAAGTCTGCCACCAAATTTAAGCAGCAAGCCAATAAAACAACAAATACCTTTTAATCCGACTGAGATCCCACCTCAAAGTCATCAACAGATTGAAGTATCTCACTCGAATCTGGACCAGACGGATATTACAGTGTACAGTGATGTAACCAATCAAACAGGAGCAGAGGGTAGTGCATTATGGGAGGAAGCTCCTGGACTACCAAGAGCTGTCCCAATAAGGCCCCCACAACAGGGTGATGACCCCTACTTGAATGACGACAACCATTCTGTCATGTCAGGTACTTTTAGATATTTTTATACACTGTTACATGTGATCATGTTCTAAAAATAAAGCCTGTATAGACAGTGATTTGATGAAGTACCTCATTCTGTTAAGGTTACATTTCCATACTTGATTAATAAACACACATGAAGTTTTTAACTACCCATTGATATGTTTTGTTTCATTATCTAAGTAAAATGTATGGATCTTAGATAATGGTGTTGCCCTTAATTAAGGTAATGCATTTGAAATTTTTTAGTGAAATTGTTTCACATTTTTCTCTCTGCAGGTGTTTCGATCGGTCCCATCCGGGGTTACTTCCAGGGTGGACAGAGTTTTTCCCCACCCACCCGACAACACAGGGACAGTGATAACAACTCCGTGGATGATCTAACTTCACAGTCTCACAAGTAAATATCACCTGCGTTTTTTTATTGAAGTTAAGATATTGACATTATTTAAAACATTTAAGCGGCAGGTTGACTGAGTCATGTAGAAATTTGAAGCTTTTGTCTTTAGAATTATAACATTGAAGACAATTACAGGAAACTTAGAATGAATATTACAAATAACAATATTCATATTTGAAGGTTAAATGCTGACTACAGTGAGCTTTCTGTCCGTCTAGATGAACATGAGTCACATCAGAATGACCTCCAACACTACATACAGATGGTGAGGCCAATTGTGGTATTAAATTTGCACCTCTTTATAATTGATTAAAAAAATCAAATTTAGTTTGTTAGTTAGTAGATTTCAAAATGATTTGGGGAAAGTTACATCCATAGAACAAGGATGCGTCTGTCTGTCCAATCAGTTTGCCACGTTCTGATTTCATTATCGGTCCATAATTTGCTATTATCAGGATGTGAGTGGTAATCCTGTGGCACGTTTACCTTCAGTGAAACAAGTTCCACTTAATTTCTTTAATTGTTCTATCATGGCAGTATTTCAGACACTTAAGTATGTGGGGGAATCTATGAAATTTGTGAAAGCTGTAGTTTCCCTAGGAAGGAAAGAAAATTGTGCTGCTTGTTGAAATTAAAAATGTAAAAGACTATCTTTATTTAGAAAAGTGATTTGAGTTGGTGTTGGAGAATGAAGAATGCGATGATAGTTCGAATATATTTGTTGTTGCAGCTGCTAAGGAGATCCCCAGGAGAGGCGGACGCCCAGCACAATGATTCCCTGTTCTCTCAAGGTAATGGCAGGCAGTTTTTATATCAGATTGCAAATACGCAGGTAGAGCAATGTTTTATGATTGACTAATATATATTTTTGATCAATATTTATCTTAAGGCAGATTTTTTTCTAAATAGATAAACGAGAACTATTGACAAGCACATGATATAAACATTACAAAACATTAATAAATACAGAAAGATACCTACATCTGGAAATTCCATTAAAATATAAGATTGCTTTTGCTAGATCTGCTGTTCAAACCATAAACTAAAATGGAACTTTGTAGAAATTGAACTACACCACAAGATGAGAGACTTTGTATATATTGTCTGAATCAAAATTTGACAGTGATTGATTGTGAATATCATGCATTCTTTAAATGTCCTAAATTTGTTATTATTCATAGACAATATCTTTTGAACTGGTATTCATCTGGTAATAATTTAAATGATTTCTACTCTTTAATGTATACTGAAAATGATAATACAATATTTATGTTGACAATCTATGTATACCATCTGTTAGACATGATAAATATGTAAATCTTATGTTGCAACTACAATACTATTTTTCTTTTGTAAATTTTGTGAATTTAGGGCCAGTGGCATCTGTTTACTTGAATAAACTGAATTGAATTGAATTGACCATTGAAAGTTGTTAAATGATAATTTAATGAAGCTAAAAAGCTTTTAGTATTGTCATCAAACTAAAAAGATAATGTGTATAGCCAGATTACAAACAAGTTTCATAACTCTCAAGTATTTTACTGCAGTTGTTGCCCTTTGCATTGTTCTGACATTATCTATCTGACACTGTATGACATATCTCCAGATGAGACAGACATGAATGACACAGCGCAGGCGGCCCAGCTACAGCGGGAGTTGGACCGAATACAGGAACTGAGGCACCGACAAGAGAACAGACAAGGGGAGGGAGGGGCGCCAGGAGGGGGAGGAACATCTGTGGGGGAACAACACACAGGTAGAGTAGTGCAAGCAATCCTGTTAGGTTGATTGCATTCTCACGAAAGAGTTGACATGTCCTGATACTGATTTGAAGCTTGTCTGATTTTCAAATACAAAAGTTGAGGTATTGTGGCAGTTGTGGTGTCGATATCAGTGGCATTCAAACCCTTAAACCATGGCCATAACTCAATAAATGCTCAAGCTTTTAACATGATTCTTTGTACACAAGTTGCCAGCTACAATATGCACATGATTATCTGCCCTTAACTGTGCCTTTAATAATGTCTCTTTTGGACGAAAGAAAAACAGATGACAGTTGACGTACCCTTGGAGTTCTCTTGTTTCACTGACTTTGCTCAACACTTTTAATTTCCTTAGATATTGAAACAACTGTTTCATATATATATATATTTAAATATATTACATTATTTTATATAGTATGTATATACTGTGAAATCATTAATGTTCGTGGGGCATTAATGTTCGTGGTTTTCGTGGGTTGGGTGATCCACGAATTCAAGATCCCACGAAATATAAACACTTTGTTCACTTTTTCAATTGCTTTGTTACGTACATACTCTAATATATTCTTTACAGAGGTCGCAGTATACAGTGTTAAAACCTGTCTCACTGTATAACTTACGATCATTATTCTGTTAATATATTATAACTGCCTTTAACAAATAATGAACCAAATCAATTAAATGTGTTTAATGCAGCAAATGATAGTTATAAGCACGTGGTTAAATGTGTGCTGTTAATGAAAATCTCCAAGTTTACAAGATGTGCGTGATGAGTGTCCATACTCAATTTTTTTATTTAATGAAATAATTAATCGATTACTAGTACATTGAAGATTAATGAGCACTGAACGTGACAATATACGCACCTTTTCGGTGTTTTCACAGTTTGCAAATTCTTAATTGGCATTCAATGGCTTCCCCTATCTGTATTTATGATCAGGGTACATCTTCTTTTATTACCTTTATTCCCAATTAAATCGATAAGTGACATGGGTATATGCACTAATTGGCATGTCGTACCACATTAGCGAGTGTCATAAACCGAGTGACGTATAAGACGGAAATCACGGGCCAGCGCGTGGATATTATGCAGACGATCTAGGACGATCGCATCTTCGATTTTTTTTTTTTCAAAAATGAAAATCCACGAATTCAAGTACCCACGAAATTGTTTTTTTTTCGGCAAACCACGAAATTTCATGCCCACGAACATTAATGATTTCACAGTATTCATTTTTTTTTATCTTAACATTACTTTCTGTAAATTGGCAGCTTTATATTTCTTTTTTTTCTCTTCCTGTTCAGGAAGACCACAAGACAAGATCCTGAGCCCGGACCAGCTAGCTGAGGTCACCAGGCTGTTGAATCAAGTTAAAGGTCAGGGTCAAGCTGCAGGAGAAGGTCAACAGTCACCTAGCAACCCACAAGTCACAGAGCTTCTAGAACTGCTGAAGGTATGACTCCATGATAGTAAATGAGTGACCAAGGTTGTCAATAAAACTGCAAAGCACACTTGCACTTCAAGTAACCATATTTTTAGCTCGACTATTCGAAGAATATGGGGAGCTATACTACTCACCCAGGCGTCGGCATCACACCTTGGTTAAGGTTTTGCATGTAAGCAACTTAAAGTCATTATCTCAGTAAATACATCATGTATTGCATTAAAACTTTAGATATGTATTCCCAACTATCTAACCTACAAAATTAATGAAGTTAGATAACTCTAGTTTGCATTTAAAGCAAAAAATGGGCCTTTATTATTTGACTTAGAATTTCAAGTTAAGGTTTTGCATGTAACTACACATAGGTTAATTTCTCAGCAACTACTTGATCTATTGCATTAAGACTTTATACAATGTTTCTCAACCATCCAACCTACTTAATTAACCAAGTTAGATAACTCTAGTCTGCATTTAATGCAAATAATTGCCCTTTATTATTCGACTGAAAAATTTTGGTTAAGGTTTTGCATGAAACCACATTTAAGTCAATATCTCAGCAAATACATCATGTATTTCATTGAAACTTTAGATATGTATTCCCAACTATCTAACCTACTAATTTAATGAAGTAAGATAACACTTTTTGGAATATAATGCAAATTATGGGCCTTTATTATTTGACTTAGAAATTCTCGTTAAGGTTTTGCCTGTAAGCACACATAGGTGAATATCTTAGCAACTACTTGATGTATTGCATTGAGACTTTATACAATGATACTCAACCATCCAATCTACTTAAATAACCAAGTAAGATATCTCTAGTTTGCATTTAATTCAAATTATGGCCCTTTTTTATTCGACATTGAAATTCAAATACATCATGTATTGCATTGAAACTTTATACACAGGCTCCCAACCATTCAACTTTCTTAATTAATCAGGAAAGATAACTCTATCTCGCATATTATATCATTTTTGCCCCTTTATTATGCAACTTAGAAATTATGGTTAAAGTTTTGCATTTTAGCACACATAGGTTAATATCTCAGCAACTACTTGATGTATTGCATTGAGACTTTATACAATGGTACTCAACCATCCAACCTACTTGAATACCTAAGTTAGATAACTGTATTTTGCAAATAATGGCCCTTTATTATTTGACTGAAAAATTCTGGTTTAAAATTTGCATGTAACAACATTTTTGATAATACCTCAGCAAATACATCATGTTTACAATGGTCCATGTTTCGCCAAAACTTTTCAATCCTTACACTGAAAAGTGGCAGCATAGTCGAGCGCGCTGTCTCTGTGACAGCTCTTGTTATCAGGGTTCGAATTTAGCACTCGCACACTCGCAAAATGCGAGCCAAAATTGAAAAATGCGAGTTGAATTTAAAAACACACGCAAAAATTTGCGAGTTCAAAATTTACAGAAAATATGCAATCCTCGAAATAGATATGATCATAATCGATGATCAATTCCTGCACAATAGATATAAAACTAATTTTAGATATGCCTACTTTCGTTTTCCGATAATCACGCAGAAATTGAGGACGTAGATTAACGTTATGCGCACAGACAGGTACTCGTTACTATGTGGCAGGTACTCGTTACTATGTATTTTTGTAGACTGGTCATTCGTTTCCATTTTTGGTGGCGGTATTTAGCGATAATCGTATCGAGACATAGTCTGTATAATGATGACAAGCTAAAAGATAAGTTTTTTTACGCGTGTTGATTTTAAAATCGCCGACGGCTGATGGCAATGATCAATCAGTTCAAAAAAAGAAGCCAAAATGAAATAATTTGTCCGTTAAAACTGTTACTATTTGGAAGAGGGAGTGAAACATTAAATTGACCCTCAACACAGATGATGAAAGGAACGTTTTGCACAGACCAATACTGGCCTGATCAGACTTCCGCAGTTCGTACTGTCAGTGTTACATATATATATGATGATATCGTTGATTGTACAATTACATGATCATTCATTAAAACAATTACACTATACCTTAAGCATTTGTTTTCCATTAAATATATACTTTTTCCTAGCAAACATAAAGGTTTGTCTGAAAAAATGCGAGTGAGTGTCTGGTTTTGCGAGTTGAAAATTTGAGCACTCGCAAAAATTTGCAATATCAAAAAAAGTTAAATTCGAACCCTGGTTATCTAAAATGCTTATTCAGTTCTGCGTCTTGGTTTCAATGATATGTTTGCAGTGCGCATGTTATCTCATCTTGTTTAACTTCTTCGATGGAGTGTAAAGATATTTTTTTAACAGATTGAATAAGACACTTTCTTTGACAAGTCCTTAATTTGTTTTAAACAATCCCCTGGAAGTTGTTTGCCTTCATTAATGACCATTCTTTTCACATGAATTATTATGCATGTCTGTGCAAAAGAGTTTTAGAACATAAATTAGTACTTTTCCCTTAAACATTTCCCTAGTACATATGATATGTTTCTTTGACCAAGTTTCCTTAAAGTATCTCGCACAAAGGTTGGGACACGGAAATCTTCCTGTCCAGTCCATGGAAGATACTTGTAGTCTGACATGTCTTCCAATATTGCAGCACGCCCAGTTCGGTAAGGGAAGCCATACAGGCAAAGGTCACCATCCTGATGCGGGCAGGAAAGCTGGGAAACAGACAGCTGGTTCCCACAGACCAGCGGCTCCCGGGATTCGTCGGAATGTGCAGTTTAACCCTGGCAAGGTGGGTGGGGTGTTGGGATGGGACTCTGGCTTATGTATGATCTTATGAGCTCCATTAACCAAAGAAATTTTGGATCGTAAGATTTCGACATTGTTTTTTTTTTTTATCATATATTTATAAGTTGCTGTCAGTTTTAATATAAAACAGCCTGAGAAAGTCCTTTATGAAGCAGAGGCCTTTAATTGTCAGTCCATTTTCCATTTGCATTGTAGCCTTCTGGAGTTCTTATATTCGAATAATTT
Source organism: Mya arenaria (assembly GCF_026914265.1). Taxonomy (NCBI): domain Eukaryota; kingdom Metazoa; phylum Mollusca; class Bivalvia; order Myida; family Myidae; genus Mya; species Mya arenaria. Next base: position 55,861,290 of record NC_069136.1, on the reverse strand, counting down.
TGGAATTAACAAAAAGTTTTTTATCATTCCCAAAGAGTGGAATTATATTAACTCACTAATACTTCTAAGCTTTGTAAATACTTTGTCAGGTTTAGTATTTTTGCTATATAAGATATACATTTTGTATTTAAACAAATTATCTCATGCTTCTCTTCAGGGTGCAGAGTCAAAACAGGAAGGAGGGAAGAGTGAAAAGGATAAGGCCCCGTCCAGCTCCAGCAAGCCCAGCCAATCAGCACAAGCCAAAAAGGTGGAACGGAAGGTCGCTGGGTCAGCTACTAAGGGGGATAAATCAAATAAACCTGCTGCCTGGAAATGATAGCGGCCGACAGGGCTACCCTTAACAATATGAAAGTGGAAGTTTGAATTTCCTTTCCTTCACTTTAAGTTTTATTGTGAATTTAGAATATGTACCAAAACAAAAACTATACAAAAGTACATTGAAACAATCAATTTTATTTGAAACTAATTAAAAATGTGACAGTGAAACCAGATTTTGATATCTTAAACTTCTAACCTTTCATCTTTGGTCATTTTATCCCAATGGTAGAAAGTTTCTGTACTTCCAAACAATAAACTGGAAGTTTTAGCAGTTTTTATGGTTAATTATTTCAAAACTTCCTTAAAAGGAATCCTTGGGCTTGGTTCCCAGGGAGGGAGAGAAATCAAATGCTTACTGTTATTGTCAGAGCTCTTATTATACCCCCCAAAACAAAGTTTGGGGGGGTATACTGGAATCGGGTTGTCCGTCTGTCCGTCTGTCTGTCTGTCTGTCTGTCTGTCTGTCTGTCCATCTGTCCGTCTGTCCGTCCGTTTTTTTTGTCCGGGATTCATCTTTGTCGTTATTGAACAAATCTTTTTCAAACTTTCAGATATTAATGGCCATGATGTAAACTTGCGCCTCTGTGAAATTGGTACGGGTCACATGACCCTGACCAGAGTTATCTCCCCTTGATGTGTTAAAGTAGGCAAAATAAGCCCTGTCCGGGATTCATCTTTGTTATTATTCAACAAATCTTTATCAAACTTTCAGAAATTAATGGCCATGTTGTAAACTTTCGCCTCTGTGAATTTGGTACGGGTCACATGACCCTGACTGGAGTTATCTCCCCTTGATGTGTTAAAGTAGGCAAAATAAGCCCTGTCCGGGATTCATCTTTGTTATTATTCAGCAAATCTTTATCAAACTTTCAGAAATTAATGGCCATGTTGTAAACTTTCGCCTCTGTGAATTTGGTACAGGTCACATGACCCTGACTGGAGTTATCTCCCCTTGATGTGTTAAAGTAGGCAAAATAAGCCCTGTCCGGGATTCATCTTTGTTATTATTCAACAAATCTTTATCAAACTTTCAGAAATTAATGGCCATGTTGTAAACTTTCGCCTCTGTGAATTTGGTACAGGTCACATGACCCTGACTGGAGTTATCTCCCCTTGTAGGCAAAATTAGCTTTGTCCGGCCTAACTCCAGGGCAAACAACCTAGACATGGAGGGGTGGGGGGTATTCGTTAGCCTATGGCTTACAGTTCTAGTTAGTAGTGGAATTGATGTCAAAGTGTTTTTGTTTGATTAACATAATAAATGAATCATATCATTCTGTTTAACAGATTTCGTGAGTTTATACATGATCATATAAATTGAGCTTTTTTGTCTCTTTTTTTCCAAGAAAATAGTTAAAAATGTTGTAACACTATGTTATTTGAAGATGTGAACATTAATTTGCAAATGTGTTTGATCAAATATAAACATAATCTAACCATATTGACATCGTAACCTTGCCATTAATGTCTTTAATATGTATTAAATATTTACAGTGACTTTGTGCCATTCAAACCTCCAGACTGGTGTAAAAGATAATATTGCTGCATTACTGTATGTGATAAATATAAATGTATGCATTATTTTCCATTGAACTGTGATTGTTCATTGTGAGAATGAATATTTTTTAAAAAAACATGTGCTACTAAATGTGTTCTTTGCTTTGAATCTTAACAATTGAATGATCTGTTGCACTTTTTGTCAATAAATAAGTTTTACCTGGATATAATTTATTGTAAAAAGGATTTTTTACGTTTCCTTATTTTTCTGCATTTATCTTGTGAGATTTTTACTTCATCTTTCTTTCCTTGACATTCAATGTTTCATTCATTGTAAGGAGACTATTTATTTATTGCCATCATATACCGATTGTAAATATCTATATCATCGCATAAATAGATTTAAGCTTTAAATATGCGACATGTTTTCCATTCATCATTTAGTATTACTGTGATATGTAAACCATTTTGTTCCTTACTGAACGTTAACTTTTGTGTTGTGCTCACATGGGTATTTCTGTGGTCACTTATTGGAATAAAACCTGTGAATTGACTTTTGTTTCATTATTTAAGTGTATGTTTTATTCTCAGTGATGTAATGGTTTTGTTTGTTGATAAATGAGTAACTGTTTACATATTTCTAAACCAGAATACCCCCCTCGTTGGTTGATACTTAGGTAACTGTCCACATATTTCTAAACCAGAATATCCCCCTCGTTGGTTGATACTTAGGTAACTGTCCACATATTTCTATCCCCCTCGTTGATTGATACTAAACTGTAAACCAGAATATCCACCTCGTTGGAGTTACTGTCTACATTTTTGAAAACCAGCTGATACCCCTCGTACGGTACTTAAATTTTTCATGCGACCAACACTTACATGTAAACTATTATGTTGAAAAATTACTGCCACACAACGTATTGCGACCTATATGACTTTCAAACTGGCATTAACTGTATAGTCAGTAAATATCTTTGTTAGAACGGTTAAACTCACACCCATGGTAATGCAACTTTGCAGAAAGGTTGTACTTAACCAGTACAAGACGTCTAGTGTTATGTCCAAGAATTAATTTGGTAAAGTTCCAAGACAGTGTTTGTCTTTTTGACCAGTTATTTTCGAAAATTAATTCCGTTGGTATGGTGTAATATTACAAGAATCATGGAGTTATCTTGTAATATTACAAGAATCATGGAGTTATCTTGCTATATTTACAATACACCATAACAGGCCTTGCCCCAATTTCTCAAACAAGTCCCCTACAGCAGGATAAAGCGAAGCCCACTATTTCCGTTTTGATAAAAATCGTTTATTCTCCTTTTAATGAGTTTTTAGAAAGTATTTGTAAGAAAATCATGAAAAACTGTTTTGGTTCATAAAATTAAGTTTAAATCAAGCGATTTAGTTTATTTTTTATATATTCTTAAACCTGATATGCTGAAGATGTTTCAACAAACTGAGCCCAGCTGATCAATATAAGAGAAAAATAACAAAATCATTGTAATACATATAAACGTTTATTTAATATACACAAATGCTTGTTGCGTTATGATGTCACAACGAAAAACTAGCCTCTATTTTTCTATTTGAAAATCAGTTTAAGGCATTTTACACATTCACAAATTTCAATACATTGCTCATAATTAGCAGGAAACAAAACGTTCTCTAAAAAGTCTAACAATTTAAAAAAAAACACAACAAAACAGGTATCTGTCTTGACGCTATTGGAAGAGGCATCTAGTAGATGCATTATTGGTTAATTATCTATCATGCATAAATTCTTAATAAATAAGGAAAATTTGACTAGACAATTAATTACATAAAAAATAAATATTACAAATACACTAAATTTTAAGCAAGTAACTGTACACGTATTATGATTTCTTTTTAAAGTTAAATGAATGTTGACATATTTGTTAACATAACTACATATATCTATTTATAGTACTAACAGTTTGAATATGTCTTATGATTGCAAAGTTATACCAAACATGTTTGCTTTTGAAGCTAGTTAGAAACAAAATGCCTATTTGAAAACTACATCAAATATGACTTAAGCTTAGTCTAGAATTTACCCAATAAAATCATCAACAAAACTTCTTTAAATGCTTGACCACAAAATAGTTCCAGTGTCCATTAGATATATTTCACACCGTTTCAAAACCATGCCAAAATGCTACATACAAGTGATGAAAATGTCGTTGTAAAAACTGTTACGTATTTTTTTTTAAGTATCTTTTCCTGTCTATTGCAGGACATTGTCTCCATCAATAAATGATATAACCATTGAAAAAAAATCTTCAAACCATTCAACTTTCAAATAATTTCACTAGCTCATTTATTCAGGTACAGCCATTTACCTTACAAAGGCTGCACCATTAGGAGGAGTTCATCACTCAAGACAAGTATAATATAGTGGGGTAGTCCATATAAATAGCGGCCTTGGCAAACGGCAAAATATGAATGACAAATGGTAAAAATGCTTGATTGTGGCTAATACTATATATATACAAAAACACAGTTAAACTGCCGTTGTTTTTAGATTTAAGGCCTTTTGATTAAAAGCTGATAAACAATTCAAAACCGTATGATCCAGTGATACAATTCTGCTAAATTTGTAACTTAATGCGTTAAAATACTAAATGAAAAACTAAATTGCCGATAAGTATAAACTAACAAACAATAAACCGTGACAATTTATGACGAAAAAGCTTTCTTGGAATTCTATCAATGACTTACGGATGTGTTAATATGTCTAGTTATAATTTCAGTGACGAATAGCGACATAAGTCATCTCCAGCATCATGTTTTACCGACAAAGTAAATTCATACTAATTTAGACAATTGTTTTGAATTATACCATTAATTTGATAACCGGAATTTTTAATTGATTTATAATTAGACATTGATTTTGTTTTTAAGCTACAAAATGATTCCATCAGTTGCCATTATATTCCTCGTCCTCCTCATTCACCTCTTCCCTGTCATCGCCCCAGTTCCGGATAGCCCCGCCCCTTTTCATCATAATTTCTTTCTTCCATGCTGGTAGCGTGTCCCATTCATCCTCCAGTTTTGACTCATCAATGCTAGTTCGCTTAGGGGGTGGGGCCTGGGCCGGAGCGTGTGAGGGGGCATGGCCTGCAGCCGTCTTCGCTGGGGCATTCTGAGTCTGGCAATGGAGAAAGGTCATTGGTAAGAATAATATTGTGATAAGTGTTTGGTTAGGACTCGTAAGAATTTATATTTCTACTACGACATCTGTTACCAGTTAATATATAGAAATAAATATAGGAGGAAAAGCAAAACAGAGTTTCTATTTATTTTAGCCATGGCCAGAGAAATTAAAATATTTTATGGTGAGTTAATTGATATACGTTTTGAGTTGAATTAACTACAGTGGGACTATTAATAAGATTTCAAAACTGATCTTGGGGAATTTTAATGTGACAGGAAATTGCAGTCACTTATATCTATAAACTCCTGTGTCTTTTGGCATTTACATATTCTTAGTCGAGATAGGACACACGGTATGGTCAGCCGTTATGCAGCAAATTTGCACAGACATACCTTTATAAAACTCTTAACAACAATAGCAACATATCAATGTGGATAGTGTTTGCTGTCTTTTGTGTCTTTTGATGATTTGACTTTGACCTTTAAACCAAGTTTTGAAAAAGTATTTGGCTATTGGACTATGTCCCTGTAGTTTCCATTGCCATTTACTACCAGAAACATATAAACTTACACTACCATTTAATAGGAGTTGCCAAATGTATGCTAACGAGGGCTCAAAGATGTACTACATCGAACACTTCAACTATTTCAAGAACAAGCACTTAGTAAATAATTTGTCCATAAAACAGTTGTATAAGGTATATTGGACAAACACACGTTTTAAACAGCTTATGTTTTAAGCAATGCGTTTTAAAGCTGCATTCTCACAGATTGAACGTTTTGACAACTTTTTTTATTTTTTTTTGTCTTGGAACGAGCCATTTTTTTTGCAAAAATCCATGGAAACCAGTTATATAAGACTGCTGACAAAAAATAAGATTGCAGATTTTTATATTTCCATTCAAAAATTGATGTTTTATGCATTTTTCTTCAACCGTTAGTAACAGTCAAAGACATAAAACATTATTTTTCGAACGGAAATATGAAAATCTACGATCTGTTTTTTGTCAGCAATCTTATATCATTGGCCTGCAGGTATTTACGCAAAAATTTGCTCTTTCCAAGACAAAAAATAAAAAAAGTTATAGAAATGGCAAATCTGTGAGACTCTGTAAACTTAAGAGATTGAGTTTTAAAGGAAACCAACTGGTAAGGAGTCAATTATAAAAAAGAAAACAGGGCAAGAGTTGAAAACACAATTACCGGTAAAGGTACAGGGAAATATAAAATCAATAAAAAGATAAAATATCCTAAATGTGAAAACACACACAGCACGCAACTTATATGGCATGTTTTAAAAAGTGGATCAATATGAAAATGATAACCGTTTATTTATAACAGAGTGTCTATTTTCATAAAAAATACCCTCAGGTAAATAAAAATATTCAGTTTGTCGTCTGCATCATAACCACATACTTATTCACCTGTTTTATTGAGATGGAATAATCCCTCATTATCCACTTTTTATAAACATGCCTGTACTCACATTTTCCAGCATACATTATTTTACACTAAAACAAGACTCACTTTCAGGATGAGTGTGGCTTTTTGTGCATACACTTTAGGCACGTTTGACACCTGTAATACAGCCATACAACAAAGATACAAGAAAGAAGGCTTAGGTCTAGAGATACGACATGGAAGGCTTAGGCCTAAAAAATGTATTGTTTCCGATTTCACTGCCAAAATATGTTTTTTATATAATAGTCATGGAAGGTCGGATTTTGTTAGGTAAGGTTGTGTGTAGACATTGTTGTTACATTAGAATTTCTCGTCTGGATTAAAGTTAAAACAGTTTTATGCGTCGTTCTGAAACCAGAACCTGGCATAGGGGTAAACCTAGAAGGCGAATAAATAACAGTCAGAAAACATTGGATCAAGGCAATAACTTATTAGGGTGGGATCGAAATAAAGGGGAAGGTCGGGAAACCAGAAACAAACATAATTTTTATGTTATGGCTTAGAAGGTATATATGTAATATACAACATACTATTAGAGTGACTTGCAATATACACAAGTAGTATTGTGTTCATATAATATGTGCAATACTAGATTATACTGATATCTACAAATCTACATTTTACACATATGCATTTTCATATTAATCAAATTAATAAAGAATCTAGATAGTAAGAAAAGTTATAAATCTAAAACCTAAGGTATCCTGTGTACACTTATTTCCATTTAGATGCCTATTTACTCCATATGATTTTTGGTTTCTTTCTCCCATCGACTTTGGTGTCATTCTCCTATTTGAGTTTGGCATCATTTGCCAATATAGATTTGGTATCATTTTCCCATATTATTTTTGTATCATTTTCCAATACGATTTTACAATCATTTACCCATATGATTATGGTATCAATTTCCCATTTGATTTTGGTACCATTTTCCCGTATGATTTGGGTATCGTTTGCCCATATGATTTTATTATCATTCTCCCATATGATAATATCATTCTTCCATATTACTTTAGTATCATTTTCAAGTATGATTTTGGTATCATTTTCCCATATGAAATATGTATCATTCTCCCATATGATGATGGTGTCATTCTCCCATACGATTTTAGTATCATTTTCACATATGATTTTGGTATCATTTCAACAGGTTTTATTTGTAGAGAAAGAATATATAGGGTTTGTACCGAAAAAATATCACAAACAAGTTTTATGGCCTTCTCATGCCCAAATTTAAATTTAAATAAAGAACAAAACTATAAACAGCAGTAAAGTTTCATAATTTTTACTCCAATAGTTAATTCAGCCATTTATTTTACACATTAGTAATCAGTGAATGATACCCTTTAAAACAAGAGCACCGCGGAGTGGGTGCCAACGCTCGTCCGAGTTATGAGGTAAGGTTAAAGTTTTTGGACGACGACGACGACGCAGACGCAGACGCAGACGCAGACGACGCCGACGACGCCAAGGCTATCACAATAACTCGACTTTTTTTCTTCGAAAAACAGACGAGCTAACAATACCATATGGGGTCACCGGGCATGGAAATGTAACATTATAGCCAAACGGGTGATGACATGAACAGCTAATTTGTACATAAGATACCTTACAGTGAACTATTGTTATGGAACAAAATGATAGAACAAAGTGAAGCAAAGTAATATTGAACATGGCAGACTACTGAGCTACAAGAGGATCAATCTCTCTTGACTTAAGCCAGCAAAGCAAGAGACGTAAAAGCAAGTTCTTCAAGAGAGAGAAGGCTAAACCCTATTTTGGAATATATACCAATACAAGAGCATCAATGCTTCTGTCATGCATGAATAATTATGTAATTGTGGTTTTTGCTTGAGACTTAAATATCTGTTTAATTAAAAAATATAAGACACTAACTCCGCGTAGGTCAAATAGTAATTTAGTCAGGAACGATTACAAACCGTTATCCCGAAAATTAAGTTTGAGTAAGATGGATTCAGGCCCAAAGCACCCCTGTTAAAATTGATATTAAACACCATTTATAGCCATTTTTAGGTACGATCATCAGAAATTGCGCTGTCAATTCTTTAAACAGGACTACTCCTGTTATAATCTTCCATATAAAATAATAATCATATTTTTCAAAGTAAATAAGACTTTGAAAATAAATATTAATGCTACCCTAAACTATACAATCAACTGAAATAAAAGAAAGAAGGTGGAACTAAAATTAAAGTTATTACATGTATACAAATCCCACTCTTCACCTCGACTTACATCTGTATTTTCAGGCTGCCTTGCAATTTTCTGTGCAGGAGGAACATGCATATTTTCGTTGGGTGTTTTAGAAATCTTTGTGGGAGATTTGGAAATCTGGGAGGGAGTTTTTGCGGACTGCATGGGTTCTTTTGGGGGTTCGGGAGTGTATGCGGCTGCAGCCTGTAATGTCAAGATATCGTGAGACAACATGAAGCTAGCATGCACAGGTTGGATAAATATATGCTTTTTACGATGTAAGATATCTAACAAATGGCACAGGATGTCACCTACATGCAGATTTGTGCATATGGTCAGGAGATGCATGGTAACATTGCTAGGTTTACTAGATTTATTATATGTTATCCACTCAAGCTGGTCAAAACGTAAGCATTTACTTGGTTTTGTATACATACATCACATATACATCTCTTCAAAACCTTAAAACGTAGTTCAATTTCCATAAGGGCTAATATCATGAACGGACAATTAACACGAAATAATCAAGCATTTGGCATAAAGCAGTGCGTTGCTTTCAAACACAACAATTATAGATGCCACATAATTGCGTTCAGCAGAACTTGGATGATTGAGCTTATACAATGTCAACAATGGCATATTAAGCAATTGCTCTCTAATATGTAGGGGCAGAAGTCTATCTTAAAACCGACGGACAGCACATGCAGACACATATTTGTGCATAATGATTATATTGATTCTTATGTACGTGCATCATAGGCGACATTTACATTCAAAGGAAATTGTACACATGTGTGTCAATAAAATAATGTCACCAAGAAAACGGTTGTAATCACCCAGATTACACACAGATCAGTGTTCCTAAGGAAACGAAGGTGTCAACAAGGAAGCAATCACCTTAGTAACACATGGATATACGTCACTGAGGAAGTAATGGTTGTCTGCATAGTTACACACAGACACACCAAGGAAACAATGGTAATCACCATAGATACACACATACACTACAAGGAAACGATGGTTATCACCATATTAACATATATATATATATATATATATATATATATATATATATATATATATATATATATATATATATATCACAAGGGAAGCAGTGGTATAGTTACACACCTGGAAGCAATCGCAATCACCATAGTTACACGGTCACCAAGAAAATGATCACAATCACCATGGTTACACACAGTAACCAAGGAAACAAAGAGTATCACAATTTTAATCTAAGACATATGTCAACAAGAAATATGGCAATCACCATAGATTCACACTCAAGTTTCGAAGGAAATGATATTTATCACATTAGTTTCACACCTGTCAGACAGACATCTCCCATGAAATGATAGTTATCACCATAGATACACACAGACATACGTTACCAAGAAAACATACACACAGGATGTTACCAAGAAAACATTCACACAGACAGATGTGACAGAAAACAATGGTAATCAGTACAGATATAGCTTACCTCAGCCTCCTCCAATCTCTCTCGCTCTTCTCGCTCCTAAAATGTAAATTGTATCCGATGGTTGTTTACTTATAATAATGAAATAGTGTGTAAAGTTAGCAATAAAAGGGTATAAATGAATATACTTGTTCAATTGATAATTAAAGGGCTCGACTTACAAATATGAAGACAAACATTTCTACAATGAACATCTGTTTTAATTAATAGGAAATAAAGATAAAAATATTAGCTGCACCATCATGCCTACCAATGGCAAACACAACTCTGTGTTTGCTTGTTCAAGTTTTATTAATAAAAGTTGCTTTTTTACCAAGTCAGTTATTGTAACTTTATAACCATTTATATAAGAAGTATCTTTTGAAAAATAGTTTCCATTCTGAAGCTAGAAATCGTACTGGTTAGATTGTGTTCAAAGAATCAGTCAAAGGTAGAATCGGCCGTGTTTGTTTGAAATGTCAGGGTTGTCAACAGTGTCAGGGTTGGTATCGCCAAAAGTCTCAGTGTATTAACTAGTATACTTCCACAGGAAAACACTTTAGAATCTTCTTGTCAGAAAATCAGACAGCACTGAACTTATTTATTTAGTGTGTAAATGTGTATCAATAAATGTTTGTTCAAATCATGTGCCTTACGTGTAGGTCAGAGTTAGCCCTCCACTAGACATAACATGTAGAGTTAAATACATATCGTCTTTCAACGGTGGTACATATTGCCCTGAGGCTCAAACTTCTTTGACAGTTGCAATACACCATAAGGTCAAACATTATCTCCATGCTTCTCAGTACCAATAATAGGTTGTTTTTTACTCTTATTTCTTCAGATTTGTATTCTGAATTTTGACATTATCCATGCAACTGGTATATGTATCAATGTCCATCATATTATATTTAATTCAAGACCTTAATTCACTTTACTGTGCATAATTAATACCTCATTTACTTAGGTGAGCTAGAACAGCTCATTTCATGCAGTACTGAGTGTGTGGACTGCTGGATATTTTCTTACCATTATTGTAGACTAAAAGCTCATTTAATTCAGTAAATCACAATGCTTGGCTTTTTCATCTTTAAAATATGTGGGTATTTTCAAGATTTGCAAAGTTATTTTTGGACATATACTTCCAAATTTCATAACCATAACCTGCAGCCATTACCAGTGCCATGCTAAACTCGTTATTCATCGGGTCTGTTTATAAACATTTTATTCAAACACAAAACAAAAATAAAAACACACACACTGGGGGTTCATACAAACAACAAAAACCATGCCATCTCAGAGATTCATTCTTTAATATTGATATAATAAAAAAGGAGCAGACATTGAGGATTTCAAAGAGTATTCAAGAGTAAATAACAAATATTAACAAAAAGACATCCAACACAATGCATTATGTAAAAAATACATTTATGCAAACATGTGAGTGGAATCGCAGGTATACAAATAACTGGATGTTTTATAGGATGCATATCTCTAAGTGTAAACAATTTGTTCAGATAACCTCAGTTCTGCAAATATAGTTGGACAGGAAGATAATAAATATGATTTTGCATTACAAGTTTTACAAATTTTAGCTGTAAAAAAGCCCAATATTCTAAATTCCTCTATTTTAAATGTTAGTTGCTGGTTGTTTACAGTTTAAGAAGTTGGTAATAAATTGCAGCCAATCCTATAAAACTTGGATAAGTTGTCAAAAGTTTATATTTAGCCAGTTTGCACACACGAAAATCAGATTGGTTAATAGAAATTATTGGATAAATATTGACCAATCAATAACTATTTTCACTTACTTTCAGAAATCAAAAGAATTAACCAGATGTACACAATTTGCTGTGGAAATTCTGACCAGGGAAAATAATTAACCAGTTTCATACAATTTGCTGTGGATATTCTGACCAGGGAAAATAATTCACCAGTTTCATACAATTTGCTGTGGATATTCTGACCAGGGAAAATAATTCACCAGTTTCATACAATTTGCTGTGGAAATTCTGACCAGGGAAAATAATTCACCAGTTTCATACAATTTGCTGTGGATATTCTGACCAGGGAAAATAATTAACCAGTTTCATACAATTTGCTGCAAATATTTTCACCTTTGTGATAACAATTAACCAAAATGACTGTTCTCTAAATCTTCAGTATTTGCAATAATAAACATATTAAAAAATGGAATGATTAAGACTCACTTTAACAAATATTGAAGCTATTTGTTTAAGCAGAATGTTACAGCAAAATCATTTTTGTGAGCATTTATACGCAGCAGGAATAAACAAGAGCTGTCACAGAGACAGCGTGCTTGACTATTCCGCCGCTTTTCAGTGTAAGGATTGAAAAGTTTTGGCTAAACATGCATGGATCACTTTTAGATTAGATTTCAATGCAATACATGATGTGCTGAGATATTAACATAAATGTGGTTACATGCAAAATTTTAACCAGAATTTTTAAGTGTAATAATAAAGGGCCATTATTTGCAAAATACAATCATCTAACTTGGTTATTCAATTAGGTTGGGTGGTTGAATACCATTGTATAAAGTCTCAATGCAATACATCAAGTAGTTGCTGAGATATTATCCTATGTGTGCTAACATGCAAGACCTTAACCAGAATTTCTAAGTCGCATAATAAAGGGGCAAAAATTATATAATATGAAAGATAGAGTTATCTTACTTGATTAAATAAGAAGGTTAAATGGTTGGGAGCCTGTGTGTAAAGTTTCAATGCAATACACGATGTATTCGCTGAGGTATTGACTTAAAAGTGGTTACATGCAAAACCTTTTTCTATGTCGAATAAAAAAGGGGCCATTATTTGAATTTAATGCAAACTAGAGTTATCTTACTTGGTTATTTAAGTAGATTGGATGGTTGAGTACCATTTTATAAAGTCTCAATGCGATACATCCAGTAATTGCTGAGATATTAACCTATGTGTGCTTTCATGCAAAACCTTAACCAGAATTTCTAAGTCAAATAATAAAGGCCCATAATTTGCATTATATTCAAAAAAGTGTTATCTTACTTCATTAATTTAGTAGGTTATATAGTTGGGAATACATATCTAAAGTTTCAATGCAATACATGATATATTTGCTGAGATATTAACTTAAATGTGGTTACATGCAAAACCTTAACCAGAATTTTTAAGTCGAATAATAAAGGGCAATTATTTTGCATGCAAACTAGAGTTATCTTACTTGATATATTTAGTAGGTTGGATGGTTGAGTACCATTGTATCAAGTCTCAATGCAATACCTCAAGTAGTTGCTGAGATATTAACCTATGTGTGCTTGCACACAAAACCTTAACCAGAATTTCTAAGTTAAATAATAAAGGCCTATTTTTGGCAATAAATGCAAATTAGAGTTATCGAACTTGGTTAATTAAGTAGGTTGGATGGTTGAGTACCATTGTATAAAATCTCAATGCAATACCTCAAGTTGTTGCTGAGATATTAACCTATGTGTGCTTGCACGCAAAACTTTAACCAAGGGGTGATGCCGACGCTGATGCTTGGGTGAGTAGTATAGCTCTCCTTTTTCTTCGAATAGTCGAGCTAGAAATGCCCAACAAACACACATATGCAAATGTTAGTAGCATGCATGTCTGTTATGTTACACTGTTGACACTATGGGCTCATGCCATCTTAACAAAATATATATATCACAAGATCAAGAATTTCAGAGTGGGGTTTATGCTGTAGGGTCATGGAAGGGTGCTGCACCCTGTCCTTTTCCAGAAACACCCTTCTGCCCTCATGGAGTCAAGAATGTGCACCCTTCTGCCTTCATAGAATTAAATGCTCTTGAAAGTCACTGCCAAAAAATATTTTGTATTGTTTAAAACGTTATAAATAGAATTATAAATACACTCTTTACATATCTGGCAGTTGAAACCTAATATTACTTCAATTAAACACAATTTCTAACATTTTCTGCCAAATTCATTATGTTGAAATTCTTCATAGCCCAATTTAATTTGCCCTTTTTACTCTTAGCACCCTGTCCCTTTTCTGAAGCACCCTGTCCCTTTTCTGAAGCACTCTGTCCTTTTTAAATCCTGGCTGAAACCCTAAGTGAACTATTCAGACAGAGTCACATTTTTTAATCAAATTGAAAGTTTACTCGCAAAATATATAAAAATTGCAAAAAAATAACCAAAAAATCCATTTGATTTGAAAAAGATTTTTAAACTACTAGTACACTGGAATATTTAATACAAAACATTCATACGGTACGGGCATTGACAACATGGCCCCTAATTGCATGTAAAAGCTCCAAATACTGATTACATAATCTTACAAATATATACCTCTGACAGCATAGGGAATAATATCTATTTTTAGTTTAATGATCAACAAATTAAAATGATCAACGGTCAATGAGATTAACATTGTGTCCAACTTTTATATTTATAAAAAAATAAAGAAAAAAATGCCCTGGTCGCATCTATATGATTAAATATATCTAAAATAATTTATTGCAAAAAAACTATATAAACAATTACATGTTTACTGAAGTGGAGTAGTATTTTATTAAAGCAATTTGTAATACATACAAAATGCTTAAGCAAAACGTCAATACTATATAGACTACTATTGCACGAGATAATAGTAAATATTTACATAAATATATCTGAATGTATGTACAAAAAATGTATGTCTGGTTGTAATGCAAAACAAGTCTTTATATTTTAATAACTAGCTGTATCTAGTTTCAATTAATTTTCTCCTTCAAAGCTTGTTTTAAGAAAAAGTTTATATTATGATACAAAAGAATCAAATTTTAACAAATATCAAAAGATTAGAAACAATTGTGATATTTATTTAGTTATTTATATTGTTTGAATATTCTGCTTAAAACTCACAGTCCAACAAACGTCATAAAATGTGAAACCAGTATAATGTTTTAGGTAGTTGCTACTTAATCACTGCCTTTTTATTATCTTACCATTATATTTAACACTAAATGAAATAGTAAAAAATGTTATTATAAATGATTGCGCTTCAAAAAATATACATAAATAACAAAGAAACAAATATATTAGTAAGTTAACAGTCCGATGCTCTGCTACAAAACACCATGCACAAATAATATTAATGATAAAACTCTAATGATATCCTAAATTTTTCACTTAAAATAGAGGCACAATTTCTTTTATGTACATCATTTATATATACAGTCAAATCCCTGCAGGCTCAAACTCCTAGGGAAAGGTGAAAAATTTTATGCCTCGGAAAAATCAAGCAAAGCTGGAATGCTTACTTCAAGTATGAAGAAATTATTTTTTTACATCTAGTTCCAGCCAACGAGGAATTCGAGCCAAGCAAGTTCAAGCCACAGAGGATGGACTGTATGTCCATTTACAACAGAGTCAAAGAATTTCTTTAGTCAAAAAATGTAAACAATTCAACAACTATTAAAGCCATAGTTATAGGCCTTGTCATACATGTGTGTATGATCTCTGGCAACATATGTACCAAGTTTTGTTTGAATATTTTTAAAGCTTTGAGTAATATGGCCAAGATTAAAGTTTTTGTCTGAGGCCAACAATGACAAGAAGCCCATCGAAATACCTCAACGTTTTGTCTTCGAAAAAAACTGATGAGCAAAAAATGCATTTCATGCAATACAAAACATAATGGGTCAGTACAGCCGTAGACATACATCAAACAAAAACACTCTGTACATTATCCATCAAACATCACACAGAACTATTATACCACAAAATGCATCACACATAAAACCTCAACCTGCACGTCAATCACACAGCCACCTGCCCATCATCAATCAACGAGGAGGGTTGCTTTTGCCCACCTGATCATTTTCATCCTCCCTCTCATCGCCCCAATTTTTGATGGCTCCGCCCCTTTTCATCATGATTTCCCGCTTCCATTCCGGCACATCCTGCATTTCCTCCTGCATTTTACGCTCCATTTCCTGTTGCTCCCGGATACGAGCCTTCCTCTCCTCCTCAGCCTCCTTTGACTGAAGAGTATATAAGAGTGGATATAACAAAACATATAAAATCTTACTTATTTAATAACAGACATTAATAAGTTTAGTTATTCTAGTTTCTACTAAAACAGGAACAAACATAACTATGCAAATAAATTAAACTTTTAATCATGCACTAATTTTTATGCCAATTTTTTACTGTACGTTATATTTAATGAATGATAAATGATTAACACTAGCATTTCTCTTTGAATTTGTCAAACTACTGTGTATAAATAACAACAATAATTTGATACCACATTGAACTTTTGTAAAAAGTATTAAGAAAACCTAAAGAAAATCTAATATTTCAGTAGCAGCTGTGACCATTGAATGTTTATACAATATTTATATACTACTATAAGTATATATATATTTTGTTATTTTTTATTGGAGGATTAGAGAAGAAGATTAGTTAAGCTTCAATTGCCTTAAGTATATAAACAGAATTCCATGACAACAATAATTATTCATTTAAGGTCACCATGACCTTGACCTTGACCTTTGACCTACTTACACTAGGTGCCATCTACTGACCATAACCAGTCAGCATACTGAGTATGAAGACTCTACAACAGGTCATTCAAAAATCATTGATAAAAAAAGACAGTATGATGTCAGCAACACGGACAATGATGCTGGACATTTTAAGTAATCCCTATGTGTCTGCCATGCTCTGTAGAAAGTGTAAAGTGTTCTAGTCTAGAATGGAAGTTGTATAGTAATATTATATTTGTCAGGGGTCTACATATAGGATGGAAACTGTATCTATTTATACTTGCCACAGGTCAAGAATGGAAACTCTTATCAATAAATCTTTGTCAGGGTTTTAGAAATGAACATGTACCAGCTTTTTTACACTTGCCAGTGTAGTAGAAAGGAAAGTGTATCGAAGAGGTATCCAAGGGAATGGAAAATATATCATTTAATACTTGCAAGGGTTGTAGGAAAAATGTTTTATTGCAAGAGTTCAAGAAAGGAAACTGTATCAGTTTATATTATGATGACTGTAGAAATTAAATTTGAGTATGAAAAGTAATTTATTTTAATATCAGGTGTAAAAAAAATATTCCAAGGGAAGTGTATGCATGTCCAGTATTACAGAATGTGTTAGTAAATGGTTTATTAGTTACCCGTATCTTTTTGTTGGCCTCTTCCTCAGCAGCCTGGGAAAACACAAGGCAATTCAATCATGCATTTGATTCATTCATTAAAACAATATCAAAACAGTATATAGCGTTATTACTTTGACCTGATCAAATCTGAACATTTTTGTAGATGAGGAATGGAGTCAGGGCTATGGTTAAAGGTTTAAATCCTTTAATGGCCTGGCCTGAATATTTGTATATCCACAAAACAAATTCATCAATATAGTCATTATAAAAAGGGCCAGAAGCATGCAGGTCAAAGTAAACTCACTATATAAGGCATATGCATATATATAGAACTGCCACAAGCAAAAGTGAGTCTTATTGTTAAGGTTTTTAATTGTGCAGTTTTTAGCCTTGCACCAAATAAGTTACTGACAAGTTTATGACCTTGAAAGTATTTCTGAACTTCCACATGGGCGCTGACATTCCATTTGAAGTTACAGCAAAGTCCGACATCATATTACTCACTTACATCATATATTCTTTGAGACTCGTTTCTGCTTGTCACAGTTTGTATAGAACACACAATTCATATAGAACACAAGTCAAACCCATGTTCAATATATGTTGTTCAGGCATAGGTGGCAGAGATGGAAAACAAACACTCATTTGGGATATAATTCTATAAAATCCAAATAAAGTTTGTTCATCATCTTCACTGATACTGCCAGCTATGGTTTCAGTAGGGATGTACAGATCACTCATATACCATTGTCACAAGCTTAACTGGGCCATGCCTTACATGACTTCCATGTTCCAGTTACTTTTGATGGTAGGTTCAAAGCATGAATACAAATATGGACAGAAAGCTGATGTAGTTTTCACACTGTTACCTGTCTCCTGTATTGCATTAGATAGTCTTCTTGTGCCACTTCTTCCATTCCTTTTTTCTGATCGATAAAGTAACAAGTCCAAATTTCAAATGCTTTGTCCAACAGTATAAAATACTGCAATATGTACAAGCTAAAATGATTATTGCTACGATAAAGCTGTTTTGAAATCAATCTACATGAATCATAACACATTTTCGCTCTCTGATAAATAGTGATCTTAATAACATACACATGCCTTCAACGTACCACAGCATTTTCCCAACAATGCTTTCTTGGTAAGTTAAAATAACTAATCTACGGAAATAAAGGGAATAGACACCAGATGGTCCCAAAAATCGAATAATGCAGTATATCCTCAAAACAAGCCTAGAATTGTCAATATTAACTGGTATTTACATGCTAGACAAATGGCTTATATTTTTAATTGGAATTGGAAAAATAAGCAAAAACTGTAAATTATTCATGTGGTGTTAGTGATACATGAGTAAGTATTAAGATTCAATGCATTGTATACACTGATATCAATTTTATGTTTATGTTTCAAGTTTTTTTGACAATTTTTTTTTTTTTACTTGCAATTGTATCATCTGGTGTCTAGTCCCTTTAAATGCACTCTCTGCCAAACTATTTCTATCATTCTGATGCCGCATCCATCGCATGCTTCATTATACTACATGTATCTCCATGCAGCACCCATGCTCCATACTATTCATGCCCCTACTACCCCCAACGACCCTAAGACATCATGCCGTACCCATTCAACATCTAATTCTTGCCTCATCAAACCTCATATGCCATAATATTACTTATTGCCCATTCACCATATGCACAGCAAGACTCGACCCTTTACCCTACATTGTCCCAACCATCTAAAAAATCTTAATTCCTTGCTCACTCCTAGCTGAAAAGGCATTTGCCATCATCACATTCTTCCCCAACCACCAACCTAAGTTACAGGGGTCTAACAGGAATCTGTTTTGAGTGTAAGGGGTTCATGCCCAAAGGAGGGTTAAAGGGCTTAAACCCCTTGCCAAAGTCATTTATATGCATTTCAAGGTACTTTCTACTGTGGTTGATGCAAATGTCTGACAAAAATACAATCTTTACATGTGTACTATAGTCTGAAATCAAAAGATCTGAATCCTATTTGAGAATTATTTCTGAAATTCAGAATGCCGTAAGTCATGCCTTTCATACCTAAATCCCTATAATACAATTGCCAAGATAAGCTGTGTCTCAATGCTCCTGCCCACTATTTCATCCACCCATGCCAGACCCAATCCTCCTTTAAACTCCATACAACACAGCCCAACTCATCTATACCATTTTTTGCCCTACCCACCATCTGTTGATTCCTTGGATGTTTTCTGTTCCTGTTTCTGGCCTTCTACGTGGGCAGTATCTATTGTCATGCCCCTAACTATTCCACTTACCCTGTAACATACCTGCTCCCATACCCAACACTTTGACCTCTAAGTCAAACCATGCTCAACCATCCACTGCCCCAAAATCTTTTCATCCTCTGTGGATAACTCTTCCTTACCCATATCCAAACCTTTCGATATCCAACCAACTTGTTCAACCATACCCCTCCCTTATTCTCATGGTTTGACCCGAGGTCATCATTTCCATGCCCCACCCACCTTCTGTTGATCCACAGTGGATTTCTGTTCGTCTTCCTTGGCTTTCTCCATCAGTAGTTTTCGTTTCCATGCCGGCACGTTCTTCCATTTCTCCTGCTCCTCTTTCTCCTTTCGCTTCTTCTCCTGCAATATTGATATTTCATGTGAGGACATTTTTAAGTGTTAGTTCATTTTAAAAGGACATTTTTAAGTAATCCGTCTGGAAGATTTCTTCTTCAGAAGCAGTTAATACAGGCTATGACAAAAAATGCCCCAGAATGATTGAGTCAAGCCCTGCTGTACACAAATATACTTCACTAAAAACAATTGCATTTTTTATATATGGTTTTTGAGTAATAACTAAAAAAGATATTGCACAATGCTGCGACAACAATAACGACAACAATAACGCCAATGGTTCTGAGACTGTGACAACACCTGGACTTGATTTCTTAGATAAACTTGCAAGCTCACAAAATGGCTGTAAACTCGTCAGCACCACAACAATTTCAAACCGTCAGATACTGATGTATTACCAAGTATTCCTCTATTTTTTCCTGGTTCTTTTTCTCGATCATGTCCCGTTTCCATATTGGCGTGCTTTTGGTAATTGGAATGTAGCCCGGAATCTCTGTCACATCTGAAATACACACTGTACATGTTAACTTAAATAAAAGTTAAACAAAAATAAAATATTGTTTTTATTATTTTCATAGCTTATTGGTGTTGATGGCAAAAGTTAAGTGTCATCTCAACATCATGTGTTCCAAGTTTCATCAGAATATCTTGAATGGTTTTTGAACAAGAGGGCCAAATGGCCCTGAATCGCTCACCTGTCATATATTGCACATTGGTTTGATAAGAAATCTGGATGGTTCAAAGTAGTTAAGATTTTTTAGAAGTCTGGGTCATTTTTTATCCCAATGCCAAAGTTTGGACAATAAAGGTAGAGGTCCACTTAATGATGTATTATGCCAAATAGCTCTAGTCCTTGTGAATTCAGAGAGAATTTCTTTTAATGCTTCTATTATATACAAATATTGAAAACCTAAGCCTATGAACATGGGGCGTGGCCAATTTTGACCCCAGGGCTAAAGTTTGAACAATCTTAATAGTGGTCCAATAAACGATGCTTCATATCAAATATCTAAGGCCTTCGCCTTTTGGTTTCGGAGAAGAAGATTTTTTAAGTTTTCATCATATACATATATAAGGAAACCTATGACCGCCCGGGTGGGGCCATTTTTTGACCCCAGGGCCAAAGATTGAACAATATTGGTACAAGTCAACTAGATGATATATCATGCCAAATATCTAAGCTCTTGTCACTTCTTGATTTTACGTGTGTATCTATATATGTATATTTGTTATTAATTGTTGTATGTGGCCCATATTGAAAATTGGTTGTGTACTAAATATGTTATCCAGTTTAAATTAAGACGTTACTTGTCTTTGTGAGTTCGGAGAAGATTTTCACTATAACACATATAGAGAAAACCTATCAGCCCCAGGGCGTGGCCAATTTTGACCCCAGGGCCATAATTTGAACAAACTTTGTAGAGGTCCACTAGACGATGAATCATGCCAAATATCTAAGCTCTAAGCCACATAAGTTCAGAGGAGATGATTTTTGAAGTTTTCACTATAAACATATAGAGAAAACCCATGACCCCCCAAGGGGGCGGGGCCAATTTTGACCCCAAGGCCATAATTTGAACAATCTTTGTAGAGGTCCACTAGACGATGAATCATGCCAAATATCTAAGCTCTAGTCCAAGTAAGTTCAAAGGAGATTTTTGAAGTTTTAACTATAAACATATAGAGAATACCCTAACCCCCCGGGGCGGGGCCAATTTTGATCCCAAGGCCATAATTTGAACAATCTTTGTAGAGGTCCACTAGACGATGAATCATGCCAAATATCTAAGCTCTAAGCAACATAAGTTCAGAGGTGATTTTTGATTTTTTTTACTATAAACATATAGAGAAAAACCATGACCCCCCGGGGGCGGGGCCAATTTTGACCCCAGGGCCATAATTTGAACAATCTTTGTAGAGGTCCACTAGACGATGAATCATGCGAAATATCTAAGCTCTAGTCCAAGTAAGTTCAGAGGAGAAGATTTTTGAAGTTTTCACTATAAACATATAGAGAAAACCCATGACCCCCCGGGGCGGGGCCAATTTTGACCCCAAGGCCATAATTTGAACAATCTTGGTAGAGGACCATTTGGTGATCCTACGTACCATATATCAACGGCCTAAGCCTTGTGGTTTGGGAGAAGAAGATTTTTAAAGTTTTTCCTTTTGGGTGCCACCCTTCCCTAAATTTGCCACGAATTGGACGTGGAAAATGGGTGGCAGTTGGTGGAGTATTGGAACGGGTGGCACTTGGTGTAAAACGATGAAAAACAGAATAAAATGGGACTTTGATCTAATTTTTCACCATTTTCCACCAAATGCCACCCCAACGTGGCAGTTGGTGGAGTATTGGAACATTTTCCACCAAATGCCATGTGGCAAAATTTTTCACCAAATGCCACCCCAACGTGGCACTTGGTGGAGTATTGGAACGTTTTCCACCAAATGCCACGTGGCAAATTTTTTCACCAAATGCCACCCCAACGTGGCAGTTGGTGGAGTATTGGAACGTTTTCCACCAAATGCCACGTGGCAGTCGGTGGCAAATTTTTCACCAAATGCCACCCCAACGTGGCAGTTGGTGGAGTATTGGAACAATTTTCCATCAAATGCCACATTCAGTTTCTTTGATCTTTTTTTCACCAAATGCCATGCCAATGCAAATTACGTGGCACTTGATGGAAATAAAATCATGGGATTTATGAAGTATGCATACAACAACCTAAGAACAACAAAAAACACAATTCTTTGCAGTCATTTAGTTTCATATGTACACAAAATTACAAAGGATCACAGTTGATGGTGAAGAGCTGTCTGCATTTCTACATTTGGAGAAATCCTGAAAACAGTTTAAGTATTATTTATTTTGAAGGTTTCATTTTAGCTATCATTATTCAAAATATATTTTAAAATTAGATGCATAAATAAAATGACAACATTAAAAACATACTCTTAAATAAGTTTCTTCAACTTTGGGCCTAGCCAGATTAATACCAAGTATAACAACAAAATGATATACCATAACTAAATATAGAATTCAGCCTCATACATTGAATCATTGCAAATATGTTTTACAAGAGCACTCGTCTGTTGTATTAGCAATGACAATACAGGTAAAAAGTTAATTGAACTACCGGTTTTGGTATTTTGAATATTGAAATGTCAATAACCTGTTTCTTTTCTTTCGTGATGCACAATCGGTTGTTGTTTTCTGCAAGTTTGGCTATACTTCTTCTGCTATAGAAGTCCTCTATTCATATTTCTTTCTGAAAAAAAGTGATCATTTTAATAAATCTGTTCAATATAACAGGGTTTGCCTCACAGCAGAATGTTATTTGTTCTACAATTTGTTCTACAAATGTCTTTGGAAACATGTGTACATCAAGATTCACTTTTATATCTTTATTTTTTCAAAATCATGCAGCCAACAACATGAATAACACCAAGGCTTTGTCAATACCTCAACGATTTTTCTTAAAAATACACACACACTTTAGATCATACATCTTCTACATCTTTTCTTGACTGGCATTTAATATTGTTTATCTCACCCTTCATAGCACTTAGCACTTTAAATAAGTATAAGCTAATAAAATATGATAAAACTATGAGGTCAGTCTTCATTTAAGTTATTGTAATATTCAAATATTTACCAAAAAGGTCTTAGAATCTTGTCCAAGTACATTGTCATCCTTATGGGGGGGGGGGTTGTCTGGAAAAAATGTGTATAACATTTCTTTATACATCTTCAACTTCATTGTACAAATTGAATGATAATTTTTAAACTTAGTACATTGCTTGACTGAGTATTTGTCAATTATTTTGGAATAAAGTGAAACATACTTGACAGTACATGCATAAAGCTTATCTCTTAGTCAAACTTTAAACAAAGACAAAGAGCCTAATATGTGTAAAATAAAATAAAATGATAAGTCATGATCTTTTTTGGATGTTAATATGATAAAAAAAAAACAGTTACCTTATAATCAATCCATTTTATTAAACAAAACTGCACAAATTTTTTTCTCACTATTCAAAGTTCCACAAAATTAATGCTAGTAACTGTCAGAAGATTCAAATATTTAGAGGAGATTTTCCAGCAGAGAGGTCATTCCGAGTTTAAATCAAACATTAATGGGATCCCTGTACCTTTGGGGAAATAGCAACAGAGCACATGTACACAGAAAACTTAGTTTAACTCATCATTATCATGATCATGATAATCATTATGTCTCCCCCTCTCTGGGGGAGACATATTGTTTTTGCCCTGTCCGTCAGTCCGGTAGTCCGTCAGTCCGTCAGTCCGTCCGTACGTCACACTTCGTTTCCGATCGATAACTGGAAAACCGCATGACCTAGGATCACCAAACTTGGTAGGGAGGTTGGTCGTGAGGTGTAGAGGATCCCTATTGTTTTTGGGGTCACTAGGTCAAAGGTCAAGGTCGCGGCGACCCCCAATATAAAAAACATTTCTGCTCAAAATCTTGAGAACGGTTTGACCTAGGTTCACCAAACTTGGTAGGGAGGTTGGTCATGAGGAGAAGAAGATCCCTATTGTTTTTGGGGTCACTAGGTCAAAGGTCAAGGTCGCGGCGACCCCCAATGTAAAAAACATTTCCACTCAATATCTTGAGAATGGTTTGACCTAGGTTCACCAAACTTGGTAGGGAGGTTGGTCATGAGGTGTAGAAGATCCCTATTGTTTTTGGGGTCACTAGGTCAAAGGTCAAGGTCGCGGCGACCCCCAATGTAAAAAACATTTCCGCTCAATATCTTGAGAATGGTTTGACCTAGGTTCACCAAACTTGGTAGGGAGGTTGATCATGAGGTTTAGAAAACTCCTATATTTTGGGGGGTCACAAGGTCAAAGGTCAACGTCGCTGTGACCTCTAATGTAAAAAAATATTTCCGTGCAATATCAGGAGAATGCTTTGATCTAGGTTCACCAAACTTTGAAGTGAGGTTGGTCATGATGTCTAGATGATCCCAATTGTTTTGGGGGTAACAAGGTCAATAGTCAAGGTCGTGGTGACCTTCCATGTAAAAATCATTTGCGTGTAATATCTTTATGTCTCCCCCATTCATGGGGAGACATATTGTTTTTGCCCTGTCCGTCAGTCAGTCCATCAGTCTGTCAGTCAGTCAGTCAGTACGTCACACTTCGTTTCCGCCCAATAACTATAGAACTCTTAGATCCAGGAACTTCATACTTGGTATGCTAGTTGGTCATGACTAGTAGATGACCCCTATTGAATTTGGGGTCACTAGGTCAAAGATCAGGGTCAACGTGACCTTGAGGTGAAGAAACGGTTTCCACTCAATAACTAAAGATCCTTTGGGTCCAGGAACTTCATACTTGGTATGCTAGTTGTTCATGACTATTAGATGACTCCTATTGATTTTGAGATCAAAAGGTCAAAGGTCAAGGTTACCTTCAGGTAAAAAATGTTATGTTGGCAGTGACCTTAAGCTTAAAAATGGTTTCTGCTCAATAACTTAAGAAAGCTTGTACCCAGGAACTTCATAGTTGTTCATGACTAGTAGATGACTCCTATTGATTTTGAGATCAGTAGATCAATGGTCAAGGTCACCGTGACCTTGAGGTGAAGAAACTGTTTCCGCTCAATAACTAGAGAACGCTTGCAACCAGGAATTTCATACTTGGTATGCTAGTTGGTCATGACTAGAAGATGACCCATATTGATTTTGAGATCACTAGGTCAAAGGTCAAGGTTGCCATGACCTTGAAGTGAAGAAAAAGTTTCCGCTCAATAACTAAAGATCCTTTGGTTTCAGGAACTTCATACTTGGTAAGCTAGTTGTTCATGACTAGAAGATGACCCCTATTGATTTTCAGATCAAAAGGTCAAAGGTCAAGGTTACCTTCAGGTAAAAAATGATACATTGGCGGTGACCTTAAGCTTAAAAATGGTTTCTGCTCAATAACTTAAGAACGCTTGTACCCAGGAACTTCATTCTTGGTACGCTAGTCGGTCATGACTAGTAGATGACCCCTATTGATTTTGAGATCAGTAGGTCAAAGGTCAAGGTTGCCATGACCTTGAGTTGAAGAAATGGTTACCGCTCAGTAACTAAAGAACACTTGCACCCAAGAACTTAATACTTGGTATGCAAGTTGGTTATGTAGATGATCCCTATTGATGTTGTGATCAGTAGGTAAAAGGTCATGGTCACGATGACTGTGAGCTGAAAAATGGTTTCCGATCAATAATTGAATAACGCTTGCGCCCAGGAACTTCATACAATGCAAACTTCGTTTACATTTTCCATGATTAATCAACAACACTTTCTTCTCTTCACTATTTAATATAATCGAATAAACCAAACTTCACTGTTGGTTTGTCTCCAGTCCAAAGTTACAAATTTCATGTCCATCATTTATTTTTTCTCAGCTACGACCACACAATTGGGGAAACAAGCGCTTTTTCAAAAAAGCAATCTCTAGTTATCACATTGTTGTTGTTGTTATCATCATCATCATCATCATCATCATCATCATCATCATCATCATCATCATCATCATCATCATCATCATCAATAACAACATGTTGTTGTCACCACCACCACAATTATCATGATCACTATCACCACCACCACAATCATCATAATCACCAATACCACCACAATCATCATAATCACCAACACCACAATGAACTACCAACAACACCACAATTGTCAAAATCAACCACCACCACCACCACCACAATCATCATAATCACCACCACCACAATCATCATAATTACCACCACCACCACCACCACCACCATCATAATCATCATCAATAGAACCACCAACATCATAATCATCATCAATAGAACCACCAACATCGTAATCATCATCAGCATAACCAGCAACATTACCAGTTAGTTTTAAATAGTAGCATATGTAATGATGCTAAAACAGCAGCATGAACAGGAACTGTCGTAAATGCTATTATTATTCCATGATGATAAGTAATGGTTCCATTTTACAGAACTCTTGAGATTTTCTAAGTCTTTTTTCACCAAATGCCACCCAAAAAATTAACTAAGTTCATTTTTTCACCAACTGCCATATGAAAAATTAACTAAGTCCAACTTTTTCACCAAGTGCCACATGAAAAAAAAAATGAGTTCAATTTTACAACAACTGCCACCTCCAGTTAGGTGGAAATTTCATGGCAGTTGGTGGAATTCTTGATATTCCACCAAGTGCCACCCATTTTCCACCAAGTGCCACCCATTTGCCATGGATCTGGGTGGCATTTGGTGGAAGTTGGTGGCAAATTTAGGGAAGGGCATGGCAACCAGAGTTCTGCATGGAATTGAATTCTTTGAACAACTTTGATAGAAGACCACCCAAGGAACATCCCTATGAAGTTTTATTAATATTGGCCCAGCGGTTAAGGAGGAGATGACTTTTAAGTAAATTGTTGACGGACGACGCACGACGCACTACGCACGCCGGACAAAAGGCAATCACAAAAGCTCACCTTGTCACAAAGTGACAGGTGAGCTAAAAATGACTCGGGTTAAAAAATGAGAATGACAATGTTGATGCTGAAGAAAACACCAAGGCTTAAAGACATGCCTAGACAGTTATTTTCCTACAAAAAGCAAGCTAAAATAGATGATCTACTAGGTTGTCTGTCTTTTTATAAGATACACTTAAAATCAGGAAAACACTAAACAGTTTTAAGCATTCCAACCTCACGCAAACAACAACACCTCCTCAAATATGTAGAACAGTCAGACAGGAATCTAAAAACTATACTTGCGAGAATGTTTTGTTCTTTCCATTGAAGTTACATGTACATCATCAAAATATGAGATAGATCAGAGAGTCTTAACAAAATGATGTCAGATTTTATTTTGCAGGATTACATCCATTGAAAATATTATACAAATGACTTAGCAAAGACAATTAAGTGACTTACCTATATTATCTAATGATATCTCCATACTGGAATCTTTGGAGCTTTTACCTGGAACAAAACAAGACACATAAAACATTTAAAAGACGAGCATGAAACTGAAAGTCATTGGAAAGATATCTTAGGCATTTGGCTTCTAACTTATTCTTCGATTTTCAGAATTCAACAATATTGTAGTGCAAACAATACTTCAACATTCCCAATGTACCTATCTTACTTTTGCATTGAATTTGTACGTAATCGTTATGAGCAATTGGTCTGAGGCCAAACCTTTTCATCTGCCTTAGGTTTGTCTAAGATTGTTTGTCTAAGATTGTTTGTCTAAGTTTTTTTGTATAAGAGCTGTGTGTCTAAGGGTTGTTAGTCTAAGGTTGTTTGTCCTAGGTTTAAAAAGGCAAATAATTGGGTAATCAAACCATGTGCAATTAGAAATTATATACCTCCAAAGCATAATTATTTTATTGGGCAACTAAATAAATTATTGCAACTAGTTAATTATCAAAACTTATGTAGTTTAAAAGGCCTCTGTCTGACCACATAGACACATCAGAAGTCAAGATCAAATTTCATGAATAATTATCATTATGAGAGTAGCAAACTATAATTTCAACTTAAATGTACATGTATGTAAACATTGCATGAAATGTATATTCCTAATCTGTTTGGCACCCACTGACTCCTACAGAAATAATTATAGATAACCATCACACTGAAAGCTTACTGATAAGCCACTGGCTTTCTAGAGATGATAATAGTGATAACTTGGCTAGTTCTTGGAGGGGTTATCATTAGAATTTGATGGCTGCCATGGGAATGTAAATCAGAACAAATAGAACTGAGATGTACATATTGTAGCAATGATGCATAAAAAGTAAAGTTAAAAAATACCACTGTAAATAAAACGCTTGTTGATTTTTTTTTCGGACAAAGAAACAATTTACTATGGCTGTGAACAGGTATGTTTCAAGCCCTGATTCATGTTATATTTCATAACATTCCCCACTTAAAAATAAAATGAACAAATATCAGAAAACAGCAATTTATAATTATTCTCAAGATTTGGGTGAAAATTGCAGAAACTTGATATACTGCTATGCATCTGACACCCACGGACTCCTACCAAGATAATTTTAGACTAACATCACACTGACAGCACACTGATAAGCCATTGGGCTTGATAGGGATGATAACATGGCTTGTTCTTGGAGACGTTATCATGAGAATTTGATGGCTGGGCATCAGGTAAAGAAATACACAAATACTGTTGAAACATATGTAAAAAAATAACAATATATATGTCTGTGCTTTTATATATTTCAATCCCTTAGTTACATTTTCTATTTAAAAAGTCTGCAGATCATCAAAATAAATAGGGATATTAGGAAACCAGATAATGATGACATTTCCAGTGCATATCATCTACAACTTAATACACATTAATTAAAATGCAGAGAACCACATCCTTCTGATAAGATTCGGATTATAAGTCCTTTGGAGTAATTTAAAATTAGAAGATTCCGCAACACCAAGAAAGAGCCCAACAAAAAATTGAACAATATAACACAGATTCCACAATGCAATGAAAAACAAACAAACAATTCCACACATAACAAATTCCAGATATCATTATTGTACCAAAAAATAAACACACAACGAAATTACAACAAGCAGTTTTCAACCTAGAAAATCAATAATACAGCACATTCAACAAAATGAAGTTCAGAAATCTTCAATATACAAAAAATAACATCTTCAATATACAAAAAAACAATCATACAAAGAAATAAAAAATACAATATGAGAAGCAATCTTCCACCAACACACTGAAGATCAAGGAATAATTGACCAAGTTCCACAGTTTTTACAACCAACTTACCAAAGTTCCTATCTTCAACCAAGACATTAATAAACATATTGAATTTGCCTAATAAATACCACAGTCCTATAAACCATGGACTGGCAACTGCCCCATATCGGTGAAATGATAAGAAATAATAATTTACCCACAATCCTTAGCCGCTTGGCAAATATCGGAAAAATCCGCCGAATCTCCGATCGTTGATTAACGGCGATCTTCGGTTATTTCCGCCAACTCTGCTAATACTGCCTTGTTCGTTATAGATTTAATTATAATTAATAACTGTGACTTTAATCAGATTCAATTGGACTATTATCAACTCAAATGAAAGTACCGCGCATTTGAGTCAATTTTAATTAATGTTTTCCTACATGTATATATTCGGCCACTGTCGGACGTCTCGAATATAACCACACGGTAAGATCTCGGAATGAAATCCCGCTGCACGCGTGAGTTTGAAATTATCGCATTAACACAGATGAGAGTTGCCAATCCATTGTTTATAGGTCCGTGTAAATACTAATTCTTTCAATGTATTAATATGTTAGATATATCATGAACAAATCCAGTTACCTCGGAAATAGAGAGTGAAGCAAGTTTCTTCTATTGTCAAAATGTTGTGATGACTATTACTATAACAACATCATTTTTAAGTAATACTTCTTTTGAACATATAAAGGAAATAATAACATTTATCAGTGCCCTCTCTTAATTAAAAAAAAGACATTTCCTTGCTAAAACACTCAAGTGTCAATTATCACTCATAATTAAAAGTAGAAAGATTGGTCTCATTCTGAATTGGTTATTTAAATATAACAAGCATTAAAATTTTATCTGATGGAAGACTAACACATGCAATTGGTGGATGATATATTGTTGTGTATTGCCGTTACATGGCGTTTATAAACCTTGCCTTGAATAAACACAGGGACATGTTCAAGACTCAGCATGATGTTGTACTGGTTACTATGATATATGACACAGCATTTAAATAGCGATACATTAAATATCATAATGCACAGTCTGTGCTTATTGTTAATATTCCAAAGGCCCGGCCTGCCGGTCCCGGGAGAGACATTTTAAAACAGATTTTTCAACACAAAAGTTTTAAAGATTTTTTGTTTTACATCAGTGCAGACTATATGTTTTTTTCTAATCGTCGGCTGAGAGACTGTTCGATTTTATTTTACTGACAAAAATAACCATGAAAATGAAATATGACTTTAAAGGGGCTTAATTTAAAAGGAAGAATCAAAATTGTCAAAAACTAACATAAAACTGATATTGTCGTGTACAATGCGCTGAATCCCACCTACTGATGTACCACATCGCTTATGACACATACGTTTCTTTCACAGGTTTTGTAAATTTACTGGGATTGCAACTTTTAGCTTTTGCTTTATGCCATGCAGTCTGTTTGGGAAAGACTTCTCATCAAAATGCAGCTGCAATGTTTTAATCACTGGGATCTCTTAAAACTTAGTTTTCATTCATAAAGCCAGAGCCAATATATTGTTAGCCAAGATTTATAACGGCCAATTATTAACACCTATCACCACCTCATATCTGGAAAGTAATAACAATCCTAGAACAATGCTCCCTTAACAGTGAGTATATTATAAGCTCGCCAACGTATTATACACACAATAATAAACTGTTGTTCATGTTCTGGTTCCAATTAGCCTTGCAGGAGATTTCCAGACATTCATGATGTATTGTACAGTGTAACATTCATTGATTTTTTATGTACCGTATAAAATGACTGGGTATTAGACACACTTTTCCCTCAGAATTTGATGTAAAAATATGCCTGCGTATAATACCCAGTAACAATTTTTTGAACTTCTTTTCTGAGGTCGATTTCAAGCCGAGAGTTTGTTTAGTTTTATTTAGAAAGGGATGTTACTCGCGTCATATTGATCGAGTATATACGGGTAAAAAGGGCAGTTGAAGATCGGGATACGGTATATCGTAAGACGTTAATAATTTAAACAAAAATATTTTTTGATTCAAGTTATTCAATATTATTTTGAATAATAAATTGAATTGAACAATAATTAAACATGCATATAAAAGCAAAGTTTCGCACTGTCAAAATATTTTTTGTCAGTTGTATGATATGGTGTGAAAAACTTGCATTGCCTTTTGTTCTTTTTAACATACCAATACTACAAATTGATGCGGTAATGGTCTTGTTTTTTTCACACATTTACCGGAACTTTATTCTTTTCTGTAGGTGTTGACATTTTGAGAACAAACCCGTACAATATAAGGTTTATGCATAACTTGACTTCATTCTCGACAGGTTATCGTTTACGATATACTGTCAAAAAGAAATTTTACATATTTTCATAAAAGGCACCTTTCAGTGCTATCCAGAAACAAATGGTCACAATCAGTTCTTTTAAGTGCCTTTCCTAACATAAAACGAATTAAAATGAAACACATTTTGCATTATCATTGTATGGTTTTAAAGATAACCATCGCCAACTTCACGAAAACAATATTTTTCGTCACTGTCAACAAACATGGTGGCCGAAATTGACAGACGTTTTTGACATATTTTCTATGCGTCCTTTAACCCAAAACATAGATTAAACGGTTTTTTCTCAGATTTTTCATGGATTTTTTTGTCTGCGTCTAATACCCCCTATCGTCTTATACCCAGTCATTTACAGTAATGGGTAAAGCTAATATGTTCACAAGCATTTTCTGCAGATACCTTTCTCCACAATAAAAAGGTACTAAGGAGATAGAATTATAATTGTCACTTTTATAACAATATTTTTCACTGCTATTTTTTGGGAAGAGAGAAAGTAGAATGTATAGTTTTATCATAGCCTTAAAATAATCATTGTTATATAGTCCAAGACTTTTAAAGAAACTAGGAATGAAGGTCATACTGACTTGCAATTTGGTATGTATGTTTACTATCGTAATACTGCCAGTGTGTACAAGCCCCATCACTCTCATCAGAATATCCATTGAATGAACCTGAACAAAAGCACTGTGGAGAACCACACTTACCGTGAACTGGTCTATTCTCATCTGTTGTTTTTTAGTCCAACAAGGGACATAACTCTATGGTTGCTAAAGTCAAGTTACAGGTTTTTTAGTTATGGCCAAGATTCAAGTTTTTACACAAAACTCTGCCTGAACGACACCAAGGTTCAAGTTTTTACACAAAACTCTGCCTGAACGACACCAAGGTTCAAGTTTTTACACAAAACTCTGCCTGAATGACACCAAGGTTCAAGTTTTTACACAAAACTCTGCCTGAATGACACCAAGGTTTAGAATGACAACATTTCAACTTTTCTTCTCAAAAATAGATTTGTTAAAACAACACAAAAACATTGACGTCTACAGTGATTTTCTTTGAATTCTATAGAACCCAGTTTAATGACTGTACATGACTTCAATATTATGTATGAAACCAGGCACCTATCTGATACAATATCAATTTCTATAAAGAGTTGCCATGGTTATAGTGGTATATAAAATTATTATGATTTTCTACAAAATGGAAAAGCATAAAGAAAGCTGTAACAATTATACAGATCTGATATTTCATATTTGCTGGCAATCCAATATCATAATCATACATTGTGACCATAGCTGTGCAGTGTAAGTGAGTTTTGTACACGTTAATAAATCACCCTCATGATGTAAACATTCTAATTGGTCAAAAAAGTTTGGCTGAAAGTTGCTCAATTTTCTTTTTCTCTCCAAAGATGTAAAAAGAATATTTTCCTGTTGTAATACTTACAGTTTTAAATATTTGATGATGGAAACAATTTAATTGCTAAAAAAAAGAATTGGCCAATAATTGGTTTTCTTTTTTCTCTCCAAAAATGTTTTCAAGTTGTAATTAATACTGATGATGTAAACATTTAAATTGCTAAAAAAAATAATTGGCCATTATTTCCCTTTTTCTCTCCAAAAAAGTAAAAAGCACATTTGTAAAACATCTACTACATCATCTGATATCATCTCCCACCATGTATTCGTTTCTCTTTACTCTCACCCTGCCAAGACCCAGTGAACTCCAACCAAAAGAAAGATAAACATTCTGACAGACACTGGTGCCAACATAAAGGTGCCACCAGGTTACTCCTGAATTTATTGTCTTTCTTTTTGGATAATTTATTGCCATACATCTTTATAGAATTTCAATAAAATGCTACATTCCAATTTGATTAAATTTCAATTCAAATGCCAAGTGCCAAAAGGTTGTGTTCCCAGTAAAATAACCATGAGTTTTACAGCTGATAATTGTCAATCCTGCTGTGGGGGGATCTGTCAGTTGAATATAAGGGATTCATGCCCAAAGCTGGGTAATGGGATTTAGACCCCTTTTGAAGTTGTATCCAATGTTTTGATGCTGTACTTATAATAATAGTCTGAAGTTAAACGCTCTCAATCATGATAACGGAACTTAAGCTTTGCCCAAAACCCTGGTTACATCCACGCTGCTAGCTCCGTACGAGAAGGTTTTCAGTTGAAATTACAAAAAATCTATACATTGTCCATACAGACATGGTGGACTCATGTGCAAATCTTACAAATGTTTTAACTCATAGATAATTCAGAGACGCAAATATTATTCACCGAGATCCTCGGTTCTCGCTGAGCTTGTAGAAATTTTGTGAGTGAGCACCACCAAAGGGCTTGTACAGGCATCGCAAGATGTAAGTGCCAATAAACACCAGGAGGACTGTAATAGCTTGCCGGTGCTCACAGGACTGTTGTAGGGGAGTCGCAGGGTCAACGTTAGGTGTCTGTATGATGCTACAGACAACCAGCAGGGAACTTTCGAAATGCCCAAACAAGCCCACAGGTAGTTACATTAGCCATTCCTTGAGGAATAAAGTTGGTATAACACCTGAATATCTTTTGAGTTACAAGATTTACGGGGCTCGTGAAAAGCATGTGACCAGAAGCTACAATTGTATGGAAACATACAGATTTTATAAGTTGATGAAATCGTACGATTGTATAAACCGTTTGGTAATCATACTGATATATGATTGAGGTATAGGCTGCCCAAATAAGTTCTAGGTTTCCAATTATATTTATTAACCACTCCAAGATATAAATTCAGATGGTCTTTGTTTGTGTTCTAAATTTTTTGCAATAATTGGCAGAAAGGTAATAAATGTTGTTTTATATAATAAATATAGTTTTCAAAGAAAAGTAAGAGTTCAATATAAAATGTATGTATTTTTAAAAGGTTAGAAAATGCAGTGGTGTATTTTCAAACTTTACACCTGCTGAAAAAATCCAGCTCCAGCCACAAAATTCTATCTGATTCAATCCCCAGACACATAAAGCACAAAAAATTCCAATGAGGCCCATATGTTATTTGTAAATACCACTTGAAAGTGTGTACATGCCTAAATTACCTGTAGTAAACTGTTAGTTCTCTGGAACCATATACAAATTAACAATCCCCTCTCTCAGTTAATGAACACTCCTCCTAGAAAAATTCTGAATCACTTAAATTCCAATTACATGAACACAAACTGGTCTGCCAGTGTAAACAAAATAATTTCCTATGATTTTTTTATTATCCAAATTTGAATAATCTCACTAACTCTGAAGCACTTTTGTGAAAACTTATCAAACGCTCCCTAAACTAAAAACCCTAGAGCATAATAGTCTTAAGCCATTATCAAAATATTCTAAGATTTCAACTCTTATCACATCGTTTTACTTTCAAAATGTTTATCCTGAATTTAATGCCTTATTACTTGGAACTTTCTCAACATACACTGGAAACAAGCGATAATCTTAACCTATAAATACAGAAAGACACATATGAAATTTTATTGTCAGACTTCAAAATAGTTTTTCTTTTATAATCTAAAATCATCAATTTTATTCCAAGAGTACACACACACACATTTGATAGACCAAATGTTATAAGAGAACTGTTTTAATCAGAGGTTGCACAAATCTCTGCAACTGGTAATAATGAGGGAAAACAGCTTCCAGCAGAGAAAAGAAGCCCTACCATAGCTGTTCTAAATAACGAGCACATGGCACCAAGATAAAGGCTATTTAAAGGTCTGGCAGTCTTGCAGGTAAGTTCCTTCATAGACTAGCTGCTGCTCTAAGAAGATATAGTGCACAGAAAACAGGAGCACAAACTAACAATTGTATGATGCTCAGCAGAAAATTAAAATATTAAGGGAATGACAGATCAAGTATGTGGCATGATGGACAATGTTATATGGCATGGCAGAACACATATGGGGCATGATGGGCAATGATACATGGCATAATATGACAAGCAGGGACATGATGGACAATGTTATATGGCATGTGAGAACACATGGGGCATGATGGACAATTCTATGTGGCATGTCCGATTAAGTATGGGACATGATGGACAATGCTATGTGGCATGTCAGAACACATTTGG
Organism: Mya arenaria; assembly: GCF_026914265.1. Taxonomy (NCBI): domain Eukaryota; kingdom Metazoa; phylum Mollusca; class Bivalvia; order Myida; family Myidae; genus Mya; species Mya arenaria. The sequence continues at coordinate 55,825,171 of NC_069136.1, read as the reverse complement.
AGCATGCTGGACAATGTTATGTGGATTGTCAGAACACATGTGGGGCATGCTGGACAATGTTATGTGGCATGTCAGAACACATATGGGGCATGATGAACAATGAAACATGGCATAATATGACAAGTAGGAGCATGATGGACAATGCTATGTGACATAACAGAACACATATGGGGCATGCTGAACAATACTATGTGGCATGTCAGAACACATATGGGGTATGCTGGACAATGTTTTGTAGCATGTCAGAACACATATGGGGCATGATGTCAGAACACATATGGAGCATGATGGAAAATGCTATGTGACATGACAAAACACATATGGGGCATGTGGATTAATGCTATGTGGCATGTCAGAACACATTTGGAGCATGCTGAACAATGTTATGTGGAGTGTCAGAACACATATGGGGCATGATGGAGAATGTTTTGCAGCATGTCAGAACACATATGGGGCATGATGGACAATGATACATGGCATAATATGACAAGTAGGGGCATGATGGACAATGCTATGCGACATGACAGAACACATAAGGGGCATGATGAACAAGGAACATGGCATAACATTACACATATGGATCATGTTGGACATTGTTATGTGGCATGGCGGAACACATATGGGGCATGATGGACAATGCTATGTGACATGACAGAACACATAAGGGGCATAATGAACAATGCTATATTTTTGTTGCATGTCAGAACACATTTGGAGCAGCATGCTGGAAAATGTTATGTGGCATGTCAGAACACATATGGGACATGATGGACAATGCTATGTGGCATGACAGTGCACATATGGGGCATGATGAACAATGCTATGTGGCATGTCACAACACATACGAGGCATGATGAACAATGCTATGTGGCATGTCAGAACACATATGGGGCATGATGAACAATGACATATGAAATAACATAACACATAATGGACAATGTAATTCCAATGGGAATGAACATGTTTGGGATATGACATATTGTTATATAAATGGGGCATAATATATATAGACTTATTTTTAGGGGTCATGACACAATGTCAGAATGCATGTTGGACATGACAGGCATGATATAGGATAAATGGGCATGATAAGACAGGTGTAATGCATGACAGGAAATCTGTGGGAATAGTAGATCACCTTTGAAGCATGAACGTAAATATCTGAGGCATTAGAGAACATGCATGGAGCATGACAGCACCGATTTAAATGCATGATTTGATATATCATCTATGTGATATGTCAAACTGTAATTGAGCATGATAACACCTGTATACTGCATGCTAGGTTATATAGGGCATAACATATTTTTGTTACCATCTATGGGACATGAAAGAATATGTCAAAGGTAAAAGAGAACATGCATTAAGCATGAGAGACCAAGTTTAAGACAGTACATATTAACATATATGGAGTTTGGCATGTGAAACTACATGAATGACATAAGTGCCTTACTTTGCAAAAAAACCCACACCTTACAAACATGTTTTTTTCAGATGTTGTTTGGTGCACTTATTGGAGATGTATTGGTAAATCAGGTATTACTGGAATGCTACTTACCACTAGCAGATAGTGAATTAACTGATGGAGTATTGCTATAGAAACAACACCAAGCACTCAGGTAACTTCTATGTATTGGGGAATAGTCTGCCTATATATTATTGACATAAGCTATGTGCAAGATCTTAGGTAACATTTTTGAAAAATATTTTGTTCAAATGTACAGCCAGATACATTATATTTCAACAAATAACCTGCAGCCAATGTATAGAACTAGACAAGTTACCCTGAGGTTATCTTTCAGATAGTTTGCAAAACAAGAATAACATTTTGGCTAACTTTAATAAAATCAAAGAATTAACCAGTTTTATACTATCGGCTGCTGACAGCTTCATTATTGTGTGTTTTTTTATTTCTATCGATTCATATCTAATACTTTTTTTTATTTATTGGATAGAATAATTTTCAGAGCTGAACACACAAAGAAAATAGACACTGAAACGTGTTAACCTTTGACTGATTATAATTACTTGGTTCAGTTTCAAATTGGTCATGTTTAACCTCTAAAAAAATGATGAAATAGATATGAAAAGCCTTCAGGTTGTAGAAAACACATCAAGGGTTTCTGAACAAAGACATTTCAAAATATTTATATCTATCTGGGCTGACATTTATTTCTTGCTCCACTGAGGAGATTGCCACTGGGTGAAATTGGCTCATCAGTTTATCAATGAAATATTTTGATTCCAATTTTCTAGGTTGTATAAGACATTTTCAGGATCTCCAAACAGATGCATTCAGACAAAGTGATTTAAAGTTGTAGGAGTGCCAACAAATGTCTACCAACCCTTATGTTTATAGACTCATTAGTAAAGAATTCTTTGAAAACATACAGGTGACTAATACATAATATACCATTGTATGAAATCATGGAAAAAAGCTTATATCTTCAGACTCCACTCACTTTAACAGGCCCAACTGCATTCATACCCTGATAATGACATCAATCCCACAATTCCATTATCTCTTAATTTGTAAAGAATTCTTTGAAAATATACAGGTGACTTATACATAATATACCATTGTATGGAATCCTGGGCAAAAAAGCTTCTAGATCACCAGTCAACTATTTGGTTAAATGTTGAGGAGTAAAGAATAGCAACATGCTCAAGGTCATGTCAATGTGACTATGCCAACTTGCAGTGCCAAAACAAACAACAACAAGAGTGTGGAAACATAGAAAAAAATCTTCAATCTTAGCAAAGAATTTTGTTTTGCCAATGGCAAAGGGAAATATGAAGGATAGAGTTTTATCAAAGAATTAATCTCAATAAAAATTCTTAGGTAACTTCCAGAAAATTGCCATAAATAAACTTCAATTACTCATTACCCAACTATTCCCTAACAGTATTTTGGTTTTGAATAAAAATACAAGCTGCCTTGTGCTTTGGCACTAATCAGATAAACTACAGACAGTGTTTGAGCATAAAGGATAAACAGGCATTTCATTCAAGCCACAACTTTTTCTCTGAATCTGTATGAGATATTCCTTGTGTATCTTCTTACAGCACTTCATTGTCCTCACTGTATTCAAAATTTCTGGAATCCCCTTTCAGGAAATGCCCATAATCTTGCTACTTATTGTGACCTTTGACCTACTGACCCCCAAATCAATAGGGGCCACCTTCTGACCATGACCAATGTGTATACCAAGTTTGATGACTCAAATTGCAACAAGTTGTTAAAATGTAATCGATTAAAGCAGAAGAGTGGTGCAGCCTTCTTTGTGGCAAACTCCAAAAAAAATAATCACAATGTGTCTGCTATGCTTCTGAGGCAACACTCAATCCTAAGAATAAACTAGAGATCTTTATGTGTATATTTTTCAGTATCATTTAGAAGTTAATTTAGAGTACCATCAGCCATTGTCAACACCTGGTGTCATTTCTGTAAACTGAGATTAGAAAAAACAACCTGAAATAATTCAATTTATCCTAATATCGGATGTTTAGAAATTGATCATATGTTTTTTTCAAAGACAACCAATTTAAAAAAAATGTTTCACAGGTGCAAAGTAAACTTTCTGAATTTGACACATTAATTAAAAATCTTAACTGAAGCTGCTGCCATGCCAGGAGTGTTACACTTCTACTTTTCCTGTAAGATGTTGAATAGGTTCTGATGCATTCTCTAAATCAAATACACATCTGAGTAAGAGCTAGTTGCGCACTTCAAACAGGTATATATAGAATCTCCAGGCAGGGATAGATTATTATCCTATACCACTACATTATTTTCCCTAGAATATTTTAATTCTTTTACAAAAAGATAAAAAAATATGCTCTGCAAAATCAATCCATTATTTGGAAACCTACAAATGTAGCATTTTGCAAAAGACCTATAGGTTAATGTGAAGACCTCTACTATTCCACAATCCCACTTTCTTAACTAAGCTAACTTGTTATATCTGATTAAAATTCATATCACTTTTCATACTAGAGAGTGTAAGCTTTGGCTAGATTGCAACTAGACTTGCTAGCTTAATAACACTTGTTATATAATTTACAAGACCTTGAACTTCAGTCATGTGACCTTTGACTTACTTAACCTTGTGACCTGTTGCTTACTCTAACTCGTGACCTTTCACTTACCTTAAGTATTTATCTTTGACTTTAAGTTAACTTAACCTCTGACATTTAAATTATGGCCAGTTGCTCAGCGATTTCTTATAAAATCTAGGACTATATAATACAACAGCTGACAGTAAAATTACAATGGGTCTAATCATTTTTGAACAGGGTTGTTTTCAACCCTGTTCAGTGTAGCCACAAACTCGACACTCACAACAGAAAATTCCTATTAATAGTAACAAATGTCGCCAGCCGATTTACCACCAAAAATATAGTTTGAAAAAGTGCAGACTATATCAATTGCAAGCTATGTTTCCTGCAATAACCGAGGTAGATTTGAAAAAGCAAGAAGCAATCATAACGCAATATCTATTTAAATAATTTAATCTGTTGAACTTAGATAAAGATAACATTAAAGTAGTATCCCCGCGCCAAAAATGAATGAACATCGAAACGTAAACAAAGAATTACTATCCACTCAAAGCGCATCATTCAATCACGTAACACAACGATGAAGCCAAGTGAATTTACACTCGAAGAGAGATAATCATGTAATGAGATAATGCAGTTAGTTAATCAGATTTCTCTCCCTTACCATTGTAAAGAAGAAGCGGGGGAAATCCCAAGCTTGATTAATTGTCGTGCACAGTTGAAGCCTACAGAGATGTTTGTTTTACTTTGTTTTAGAAAACTTGATTGTTTTACTTGGAATGTGATGTTCTGCTGGTTAGTATTGATATGCATTTGTAGTCTTTTGTGTTTGTCTTTGGTTAGCAATGGATTGGAATGATCATTCATTTAGCTGCATTTATTTAGTTGTATCATGTATTTTTACGCCACCAGCAGATTTTGTATTTAAAACGAGAATGGCAGTTCCGTGATATTCTTTTAGCCTCTTTCCATATACTAATACATGTGGGTTTGGTTACAGATGATAACATGCATGGATAACAGAAGTCACCATGTAAGTACGAGGGGTTGGAGTGTTTGATTCCATAAATCAGTAAGTTCCATGTCAATGTTTTGTTTTATGATGTTCTGTGTTGTTGTTCTTTAGCCATTTAATTTAATCTGCAACTGCACACAATTAAATTATATAAGATATTAGACTGTTTACGATGTTAACATATAAACATGTTATTATTCATTATCTTATGATTGTTTATATTTATATTTTCAGGACGCTCCGATATTATAGCTACATTCGATAATGTTGAATATAGAGATATTGAAGTACACTGTGTTTGAACTCAGATTAAACAGCTACATGTTGTAACCTGGACATATAGACCCACCCTCGCTTAGGAATTACAAATGTATTCTCATCTTAAACCTGGAATTACCTAGAAAGCAACAATGGTCTCATTGATCTCAATGATCGCACAGTTTCCCTGCTTAAAACATCATGCGATAGGCCACTTGGGAATAACAAACGTGCTAAAGTGCTGAAGAGTTACTTGACGATATTGAAAAAGAAGAGAGTTGCTGACCATATAGACAATGAAGGAAAACAAGTTTTGAAATTAAATATTTTATGCTTACTTTATTTTATATATATGCACTTTCTATAGTGAACGTATAGACGGATGTTTGTGCGTTTATTTTTGAAAATGGAATTTTATTGAAATGAATTGATTTCTATTTTTGCTGGTTTGAAGAAAATATGAGAAAATATCGAGGATTTAATAACTTTTTTAGGTGTTTCATCTACAATTGTTTGAAATAAATCATTACAATTTTCATCTTTTTAATTAAGAAACTATTTCTCTTTAATCTGTTGTATTTTCGAAGTTGTTTTGTGAATAACAGGCAAACTCTTTCCAATGAGGAAAGTTTGATTAGTATATATATATATACTCATATGTAACACCATATGATGGAGTTCTGCTTGGATTATTATAGTTACATTCTCCATCCTTGTTTGCTTTCTTACACAGCGACATTAATTTTATTGTCAATAAAATATTATTTTTTCATTTACCAACATGCTTCAATAAACCTGGGGCGGCCCCTGTGGTTGTTTTACACAGGGACTCTTAGATTCACTGTGCAACATATCAGCACCTTCTTAATACACAAATTATCGTGAATCATAATGGTGAAAACCCGTATAAAACCCTGTTCATGCAGCGCTATCAGCGCTTTGATTAATCCTGTAAACTTGGTTGAGAAAAGTCAATCATATATAACCTGTAAATTCTTTGGTATTGATCAAGTTAACCAAAGTGTTTAGTGATTGGTCGATATTTATCCAATACTTACTGTTGACCAATCAAATTTCTTTTACGTGCACACTAGTAAAAAATTAACCAGTTGATAATTTGTCCATTTATCTATAATTATACTAACTGTAGGCAGGGATAATTCTAGTAATTCTATCGCATCCAAATCACATAAATGCGAGATATTCTCGTGCTTGATAACAGTTTGTGTATTTTGTGCCTTTTCCCTTTGTTGTTTTACAAAATAAAGCATCGTAGTCGCAGATGGCATCTTGTTTATATTAATTGAATTACTGACGAATTGCCTCCCCTACATTGAATGCATTTGTCTTATCAAATGTTTTGATCGATATGGTCCATGCACATGTTTTCAAGCATTTTTGCGACCCGGAATAATTTTGTTTACACTGATTTCACTGCATTTTAAAGGCGTCCACAATATCGGAAGCGTCAAAATGTCTAATCAGAGTATGTTGTTTGCATTCCTTGAAAAAAGCCTCTGGACCAAAATAAAATACCAGCTTCAGATGAAAACAAAAATGGAAAGGCTTCATCTCCCCCCCAAAAAGTCAATGCACCTTTCAGCAAAAATGACTAAATCCTATTTTTTGCTCAAGTATGATGAGTATGAATGTTCATGATGTCTGAACTGTTCACAAGTGTTTTCTTCTAGTCAAACAAGTGTATATATTATATCTATATATCTATATATTGTAAATTTGTAAATTATTGATATTCATGAAACAAGTTACTGTTATGCATTGTTTTATCACTGCGTTATCCATGTATTATAAAAATCTCACTGAAATTAAAATTCTCTCACCAATTTTGGACAAATGGGAGCAATTCTCTCATTGAAAATCTGACATAGAATTATCCCTGTATAGGCCTTTTGTTCACCATTTTACTTACTGGCATCCTCCATCTTCTTGAACAGGTTGACTGCCTGTCTGGGTGACACGACCTCAGGGTCCCTCTCTTCTTGTGGGGCTCTTACTGGGGTCACATATTGGGACTCAGGTTGGGTTGCAAGTGTAGTGGGTGGGGCCTCAGGTGGGGGAGGGGCCTGCTGTGCTGGGGGTGGGACATCGTCTGTTGTTGGCTTGAGGCCTGGGAGGGAATGGTTACAGGTGTCAATTAAAAACAAAAAAAGTGTCAATTTAAAAAAATGTTACCTTGGTTAATTGTTATTGATATACCATGCTATGAACAAAATATCACAGAATTTGCAATGCACAAAACATGTTTCTATAAAAGCAAATGCAGATGTTATTTTTCATATCATAACTATTCCTTTTAATTAAATAATAAGCTTAAGCATTGTTTTTGAGTCGCAAGCAAAATTAATTAAAACAAAAATGCCCTTTTTTCCTATGCCTTGTACAGACATTTCATTCTGCAAAAAAATAATATTAAATTATTTCTTTAAAACGCACATTCAGCTTCATGCAATGTTTTATCTTTGCAGATTTATAAGCTAAAGAATACAAGACGAGCAATTATAATGTTGTGCAATTTAAAATTAATAAGCCATGTCAAAGTATAAAAAACACACATAAGAAAAGAAACACATATACACTGTACCATCTTTTTCTAACAGTTTAATTCTAGCTGTGGTCTGGCGCAGTTTAAAGTTAGACAACTCATCTTTTGCTGACATCATCTCTTGCCCGTCTGCTTCCCCTTCTAACAGACCAAAGCAAAGGACTTGCAATTAAAGCAAATTATGTTAAAACTTAAATATTATTGTTAATATGTTGTTACACTTAAGCTTTTGGTTAAACAAATGTGTTACATCCTTAATGAACCATGCTTACAAATCATGCATTACTTACACAAAAGTTAATTCAAATCAAATTTTTTGTTTAATTCAATTACTTAATAAATCATAGCACAATTGCCTATTAAATTCCTTATTTTCATACAAGCATGGCATGCAAAGATAGAAATGAACTTTGCACATGCACTTGGAATGTTCACTCAATGACTAGTATTGTCAAAACATGTCGCTCATTTAAGCACTTCACAAGGGGCAACATTTCATCCAAAGTCTAAGAGCACATTCTCGCAGAACAAGCGCTTATATTAATTTGTCTGATAATGTCAATAGCCATTTAAACATATCAATAAAAGATAATTTAAGGAATAACAATATATATTAATTTAAAAAAAATTAATAACAATTTTTAGTGAAGGTATACAAAATTATATATAAAGTTGTTCATTAAGGGCTTTTAAATAATATAAAGGAATTATTTACATATCAAAAGTAAGACTCTTTTTTAGGTCAACCTACCCGTTCTTTTCAAATTCACTTTATTCATTTCCTTCAGCATTCCTTCCATAGGTGACACCTCCCTGGAACTTTGAGCTACAGAGTTAACTGCCCTTCTCTGTTCAGGCTGATTACCTCCCATTGCAAATCCAGGGGCAGCCACTGCAACATTATTTGGTCCCGGAGAGTGACTTCCTTTGGCAGCTGGGGGCACTTGCCCTGTCTGTTTCTTTGGAATTGAGGAAACTGGTGGTGGAGGAGGAGGTGGTGGACCAGAAGGCTCAGGGTAATATTGCTGCTGCTGCTGCTGTTGCTGAATGTACTGCTGTTGTTGGGGCAATTGTTGTTGATTGTACGACATGGGAAAACCTTGTTGGGCAGCCATGTTTGGCTGCACGGACTGAGGCACATAGCTGGGATGAGCAGAAATTTGATTAGAATTTGTTGGTGGTGGCAGGTTTTCTAGCAGCTCAGGGGGAGGGGGAGGGAGGGGTGGAGAGGGGGCCCGGGCGCTTTGCTGGGCTGCACCCAGGTAGCTATCGAGGGGCCTCAAAGGTGGTGGGGCTGGTAAATCCACATCCTCAGTGTTATACGGCACTGATTTGCTTCTCTGAGAAAGTCTTTGTGGTAATACAGGTGATTGCACAGACTGTTGTCTTTGAGACATTTCAACATGCGGCACTGAATGCCGCGGTGTTCTTGGGCTGCCATGTGGGCTTGGGTACTTTGGCTTGATTACAGCAGCTGCCATGTACTGTTGACCCTGCATCTCCCCTGGTACAGGGGGAGGAGGCCCATGGGGTGGGGGTCTGTGTGGTTGGGGATTGAACACTGATTCAGTCTTTCCATAATGCATTGCAGGACTTCCAGGCACTACACCTTGGTCCGCATATTGCAACTTTCTGCCCATAGTTGGGCTCGGATGCGTTGGCCTTTGCTGTGCTTGGCCATGAAATTGACCATGTCCATTTTGATTGTAATTTGGCACATTTGGATCAGACACTGTGACCGGTCTTTCAGAATGTTTCAACTGTGGAGACATTAGCGCACCTGGAGCACCATAGGAAAATGGTTGGCTTGTCGCACGGCCTGGATCTTTGGGGTCATTTGGCATGTGTCTTGGGGACTGGTTACCATACTGCTGCTGCTGTTGGTAATACTGATGATTAGGATCATGGTGGTAGGAAGGTGATGTAGGCTGTCCATGGATTTCTTCATACATCCCCTGCGATGTCACAGACTAAAATACAAATACATCTTCTTACATTTTATCATTTTTCATGCCATATCCTGGGCGGGGAAAAATCCCCAGGAACTTTGATCAATCCCACATTCAAATTTATTATATATATTAGCGATTTTGACAATGCAAAAAATCAACGGTCCCAGCATGAAGTGAACATCATGTATGACAAAATCTGTATTGTCTGAACAAGTAAAATAAATTATGCAGTAATATTTCAAAAGTATTGTTAAATTACTGATGTAGTTTTGCTTTTTAATAATAAAAAATAAAGAATTTGAAAATAAACAAGAGGCCCAAAAGGGCCTATGCTCTACTGGCATGGCTTTTGTGGTCATAGCAATCCAGAGCATGTATGTATGGGTAAAAGCCAACAGACATATACTTTATGTTTTGTGTTTGGGTTACCTGAAAACGTAGCATGTTCAACATCTGAGCCCAGAAAGTATTGTAAGCAGATTAGTTGCATGAACTATTTTAATATGTGCCAAGTAAAAGTCATCTGACAAAAAAAAAATGCTTTCAAAACTGTACTCATAGTAAAAATTTCTGTTTTAAAAGTTAAAAAAAGTTGGTCAAAAGGTCAAAGTCAAGGGAATCCTAGGACAACATTGATCAATTTGAACAAACATTCACAATCAATTGTGCTAAGATGGATGCACGAACACACAAAAAGATTTTCAAACCTTTCCAGATTTATGTTTACCAAACCTGTGAACCCTGGGTGTGGCCAGTAATGACACCAGGTGCATAACTTAAACATTCACAACCAATTTTGTTAAGATGAATGTGCAAACTACAGAACTTAAAGCTAAAAAATGGCCTTTGGGCTTTCAACAAGAACAAGGCAGAGTAATTCACAAAATCAACTGCAGAAGCAAAAAGCAAATTGTCTCTCAAAATCCTAGAATTGCAAATTGTCTCCCTTAACTCTAGACTTGAATTTACATGTACATGTAAACTTGGCTAAAATTAGAATTCGCTCATGCAGACCTGGCTAAAAATAGAAAGCATTTCTTTAAAACTTTCATGGCCCATAATCTAGGCATTTATAGAAAGGAACCGAGCTCTAATGGATATCTATATATTGTACAAGTTTCATCGAGATACAATCAAAACTGAAGACTGTATCGTGTTCACAAGCAATTGTTTACAGACGCACGAACGCACGCCCGCACGGAGGCACGACCGCACGGATGCACATACTACGTACACATTACCATCGCATAAGCTCTTCTGGCCTTTGGCCAGTAGAGCTAATAAAACCAGGGTATATTACTACCAGAGTTGCTTTGACTTCAACCTTTGAAAATAAGGAGCTTAAAATGGATAATTCGAAACCTTGGATCACTAGCATCCTCGAGTTATCGCAATTTTACTGTTCTTAATACAATGTTAACAGCAAAATAATCAATGCTAGTTGAAAAAAATGCTCTAAAGTAGAGCACGCAAAAAAAGCCAGAACAGAACAATTCAAAATGACATCCCTCTTGAGGGCAAAATTCCCTTGATAGCTTTCAAGACAATACAGCATATATGAAATAAAAAATGTTTTTTTTTTGCAGATGTGTCAAAATTCCCCTGGGCTCATGTTGAAATCCCCTTGGGTAATGTCAACATAACCTGATTTATCTAATAGAAATCCCCTGAGGAGATCTCTAGAAATCTGACATGTATTGTCAATTTAGTGATCTTTAATTTAGTGATCGTTGTGTACCTAGTTATTTAAAAAAAAGCAGCAGGCTGGATGCATAAATATATCTAAGAAATTTTTCACAACCAAAACTTCCACCATATTGTGTCCCTTGTCCCACCTACCGACACTGAGGAAGTACTAAGTCTTGTGTCCGGATTTCGCTTTGGTGGAGGCGGTGCATGCTTCCTGTGGTCACCATGCTGAAAAACAAAAATTTGAACTATCATGTCATATACACATATTTTGCTTTATTATAAGCCTGTCAATTTCGCTTATTGTGTCCAATAGTGAAAATACAGAGAAAAATCAGTACCATGCAACTGTTGATTACTGATCCTGTATCAATCATGCTTATATGCTGTGCTGAAGTGTGTTGCATGTACACACTGATGTTTATTTAAGTTTATACGCTTCATTTAACCCAGTTGATTCGAACTCCCAAGGACCGGCTAAAATACCTTGAACCTGGGGAAATTCAAGCCAAGCGGCAATGCTATCTTGTTGCATGTTACCTTGAACAACTTAGGTATTGAATCCCTGATAAATGCAACAAATGAATAACAAAACATGCAACTGTTATAAAAAGATTTTTAATATGATAACAGAGAAATAAGTAAACATTAATAGCATATGAATGAAAAGTCTTTATTCATGAGTAACAAATCAAGATTACCTGCGTATCTGCATTAATTTGAAGATTGCATAAAATAAAATATATGTATCATAGAATACACATTGACTGGATGAGAGAAGTCATGTAGTGTTTGCGATTTAATTAAAACTGATTAAAGAATGCTTTAAAAACACCTATATTTATAACTTGTTTGTCATTCATTTCCAATGAATTTGTTAACTTAACAAACTAATTCATGGTGCCCTTTGATGCATCAATTGTCTTTCTTGTTTCATAGTTAAGCATATTCCAATGAAAGCTTCTTGGCATTGATATAACTGTTGCTCACAGTACCTGTTCATTAATGCCGGAGTACATCTCCCGGGGTGTGGGAGGTGGGCGATGCTCGTAACCAGCGTGACCATGGTGTGTAGGGGTCGGGGGCAGACCCCTCTGTTGGATGTGACTATTCATGTCCACTACATTAGCTTGACCATCATCTGAAAGAAATAACATTTATTCATATTTAAACATATAAATATCAAACAAGAGCACAGTATTTAGCACTTTCTAATGCTCATCCAGTTATCATCAAAATGACTAATGATTTACTCTTTTTAAAAGCATATTCTCTAATAGATTATTTTTTGTAAAACTATTTGTTCAATATGTTAAAGAAAAATAATTTTAAGTAAAAAGTTATACTTAAGTCCAGCGTATTGCTCATGAACATGTTTTGCTCCAGAAATAATTTTCTTTAGAATATTGAGCAATGTGATGTTTATCTATATCGTGAATAAGAGAATGCGAAAACATTAGTAATGTGGAATAAAGTCACACTTTAGTGTGGAAAACTGAATTAAGCTTAAGACTGGGACTTCACTGTAAGTAAAGAAATAATCGGTACAGGAAATCCTAGCACAGGTTACATCTTTTTACAGCAACAGCAGATTTCTCATAAAATACATATGCTATTGTTTTGAAACCTAACAACATCCATCCCAAATAATTCATGAATATAACAGGTCTACTGTTTGATAGTAAATTAGATCAGTTATTGCTGTAATTCTAAGTGTATGGCATTTCTGTGGTTTGTTATAAGTTCATGAAACATTAATGATACAACCGTTCTGTTTGCTTCATATTCATGACTAATAGTTGCATTTAGAACAAGACTAATAGATATTATTTTTTGGGGAAAAACAAACTATTTTCACAACCTCTGACACACGCCCACAGTTTGGTTCCAGAGTTTGAAAGATTTGTGAATGCAAATTTCTTGGAGCATTTAAAGGTCCATAAGTATCTTGGCAACAATTTTAAACTGAAAAGTATACGCACATGGATGTGATTTAGACCTTAAGTAGCTGAAGGGCTGATACCATTTTCACTATGGGTTTGGGGGTGCGTAAGGCACCCAATGGGGGCCAAAGAGGGCGTCAACCATTCTGCTGCAGAAGCAAAACTTGCTTTATAGAAGCCCTGTTTAGAGCTCTCTTGATTTCTAATTTGAAGCAAACTGGAGTGTCAATACTTAAACAACAAATAAAATAACAACCAGAGGCAACCAGTCAACTTTTATTAATCAGTCCCTGAAGCCATTAGATGCTCAGTAATTTGGAAACGAAACACATGCCTGTATGTAAAAAAAACAATTTCAAAGTGCTCTTTTGTAGGGGCAATAACTCGGTACAGGAAGTATGCAGAGTAGTGCATCTTCTTGGACATTAACTGCTGATAATGACTTAAGGATATGACTGAATTTTGAAAGGCAAAAGAACTCTTATTAGAGCTGCCATCGACTAGGTCTCAAGAAGGGTTCCAAGAAAGCAGAAGTCGCCAATTGTGATGTTCTGCATGGAACCCTTCTGTGGCCTTCCTTAACTCTTCTGGAAACATTCTCAGCCTTTCTGGCCAAATTGGGATCGAAAAACTTTGTGTACAAATTTTAAAAGTTTAAGAACTGCATGCTATGATATATTATATTATAAATCGAAAGAATGAGTCAGGATTTATACTTTTTTTTCCTGACATATTGTTTACTAAACTATGCGACTGTGTTAAACAATAGACAAAGACGCTTCCTCTTATAACATAACTGTTTTTTTAAGTACTTTCTTGTATCACAGGAACTTAAACTCAAGTGGATAATACGAATGTGAATCAGCTGTAGTATGTTTAAGTTGTTTTAACTATTGTATGAAAAGAACTATAGAGAATTCAGTCTGTCTGCTAAGACGTACATTGCTTTTCTTGTCTGAATAATAGTTAATTTACTAGTAAAATATCAAAATTCATTAAACATATACATGTCTTAAACATTGTATATAGGTCATCCATCATCATCCTCATCATCATCATGACATCCTCATCATCATCATCCTCATCCTCAACATTATCATCATCATCATCAACATCATCCTCATCATAACATCATCATCAACATCATAAGAGCATCATCGACATCATTATCATGCTTAAACATCCATCGTATTTAAATCATCATCATCATCATCATCATCATCATCATCATCATCATCATCATCATCATCATCCTCAACATCAACATCCGTCTTCTCCTCCACCTCCTCTTCCTCCTCTTCCTCCTCATCATCATCAACATCAGCATCATCAGCGTCATCATCATCATCATGATCATTACCATCATCAACATCATCATCATCATCATCATCATCATCATCATCATCATCATCATCATCATTGTGACATCCTCATCCTCATCATCAAAATAAAATCATCATCAACTTCGCCATCGTCGACTTCATCATCGTCGTCGTCATCATCGTCATCACCATCATCATCATCATTATCATCACCAACATCAACATCATCCTCATCATTCAATTCATCCTTGGTTGAGTCATCAGTCTAATTATTATATGGTTTATAAATATGCAAACATACCATATTCTAAAATAACATGCAAAATGTTTAAACCATCTACAATTACAGATCTCTTCAATAAAATGCCCTTTTAATTAAAATTTAATTATGTTTAGTATATCTGATTAATATTTAATTACTGTCCTATTAATGCAGCACTAATCTATTAATTAAAAGAAATCACTCATCTTCATTTAATTAAATGTTTTACATTGCATTAGCAAGTCAAAAAGTAACCAATGAAAGACACATATATATATATATATACCTTTAAAAAGCCAATTCTCAAAACAGTAAACACTTTATGTATGTATTATTTTCTCAAAGCAATTTATCTTTTTATATAACACAATATCCAAGGAACAGTTAGCAAATTTTACATTGTTCTACACAAGTTCCATACCACAGAAAAAAACAAACAATTAATAACAGTTACAGCACAATAACACATCACATTTCAAGGATATGGCCCAGTCATGGCTGCACATGTTTCAAACATCTGTTTTTAACTAGGAGTCGAAGACAAACTTCAAGGATCATGCCTAATGATTTTCCCCACAATTTCAATGATGTTAGCTAGTTCACAAGATGTTTGCTGCATGATTCTGTGAGGAAAATGAATTCATACTGTAATTAAAGCTTGATTCTTACTGATAAAGGGAAAGCGTAATATATACATATTATAACAGACTGCAACTGTGGCTAAGTGTCGCCATTTGGATTGAACCCACGACCTCTCGCTCTGTAGGCAGACACTCTTGAGACTAAGATCAATTTGAAATCATCTTAAGGCTTGTAGTGCATGAACCTGAAGTTATTTATGCTGGGTGCTGAATTAAACAGACTGCACAAATTGTGCCTCTGGTATGGATCGACCCCGGACCTCTTGCTCTGCAGGCAAGCACTCTACCATGTCGCTAAAAAGCAATCTCAAGAGAGAGGCAATACAAGTGCTGCTATATACATATTGAAAACCCCGGTATACTTCCCCTCTTATTTGAAATATGTCCCCAAATTTCTAAAGCTAAGGTCAATTTTTGTAATCACCTTGAAGCTTTTAACAGTGTAATGTGAATTATAAATGTAGGGTATCAAATTTAACAGACTGCAAAAATTGCTATATGCCTCCATTGGGGATAGAACCCATGACCTCTCGCTCTATAGGCGGACACTCTACTACGTCCCTAAATTAAAATAAAAGCTAGCTCAATACATCTGCACATAATTTTGTACATCATCTAACACTCCAATTCAATTAAAAAAATTTGCTAAAACACTTTGGCCTAATATAATCTTCAACAGCAAATGTTTTTTCAGTATCCATTTCATCTATGCAATTAGTTGTAGCACCCTGTAATATCCTGCTATTAAAATAACTTAATTAAGTTCTTTCCTGCATTGTTATCATTTAGAGGCCAAAAGTAAGAACAATGCATGGGGCGGTACATCATTCAACCACTCTATTGGTCAGTTATTAATAACAAGTAATCTGATTAAGACCAATATTGAATACCAACCCAGGAGAATGGCAACCAGCCCCAAACTGTTTCATGATTAAGTGACATGCATGAACAGTACACTCAACGAGTTAGACCCACTTTCCTCGCTTACTCCGAGGGATAAAGTTGATGATCGCGGATTTCCTCCGAGGGTAAAACTGTTGCCCTCGCTAAAATCCCCCAAGTTCCTCCGAGTGGCTGGCTTACCGCCGAGTTAAATATGAATGATCATGAGCATTGAGAATGGTCCAATTTTATGATGCCAACTCCGAATCTAATCAGATAAGCAAGAAATCATTCTTGTTTAGAAGTTATTTATTTTAATGCTTATGCACATTGTTAAGCGTAAAAGATTCTTACATGTGCCAACTTTTAATTTGTATTTGTGTCCGTAAACGCCAATTGAATATTGTCTTGAATAATAAACATTGAATCATTAAAGTATTGCCACTAATTTTATTGCATCATAAAGCAGTCGACTATTTACACGATTCTGAACCATGACCTCTGACATCAAGCACGTGATCAGTACAATGTACGAGGGCTGTCCGGAAAGTCCGTGCACACGATCTATAAAAATGCCCGCTATGGTAATTTTGAAACATTATCTACATGGTTTAAAACAACAAACATATCTGCACCAATGAAGAAAATTTAATTCATTTTCGTTGAGATATATAAAAATAACACTGTATCAAAGTTACCAATAAACACATGGACGGCGCACTTTGAGCACAACGTTAACGACACACGACGTGAAGAAGGCGTTTCATATAATGCCAGTGTTCATTCCTTCTTGAAATATTCGCCCTTGTGTGCGATACATTTCCTATGCCTTTCAACCCACTTGCTGAAAATACCCGAGTACCAGGTTTGATCGTATGATCGCACAATTGAACGGACAGGCCATGCGTAAATGGTCTAGATTTTCATATCGGTTTCCGAGTAAGTCTGCTTTAAGCCTAGGGAAGACTGCAAAGTCCATGGGTGCGAGATCTGGACTGTACAGAGCGTGTTGAAGTCTGTTGAAGCCCAGAAAATCGATTGTGAGTATAGTTTCCTGACAGCGGTGTGCTGGTGCATTATCTTGGTGAAATAACATAGCATCCAAGTTCATCTCAGGCCTTTCCTTCCGAAGTGCATTCATCAGATCTCGTCGTATGACCTAAACATTTACAGACACATTAAATGGACATTGGTACTCGATTTATCAATTTATTCTTTTAGAATATGATTTCTTCTGAAAAACATTTGTTTTTTAAATTACTTATATCTAAATGAAGTAAAAGAAAACATAAACACATAAATGAGTTTAAAACCTTTTGATAAAAAGCCGCATTAACTGTGGAGTCAGCAGGAACGGCATGCTGGAGGAGCATCCCGGCTGAGCCCATGAAGAAGATGAACATAAACTTCTTTGCTGACTTGGACATCTGGGCTTTCTTCGGTGGCGGGGACCTTTTCCATAACATTGATTCAACTTTCGATTCAGGCTCATATAAATGTACCCATGTTTCGTCCGCAAAAGAAACTGTTCCCCTTCACACTGAAACTGGCGCAGATATTCGCCCGACACATACACTCGCTTTTCTTTTTCTTTAGGTTTTAGCAAACGTGGCACCCACCTTGCACACACTTTGTTCATTTGAAGTTCAGATATTAAAATATTGTGAATCACAGAATGTCCTAAATCCAGTATGACACTAATTTCATGTACTGTCCTCCGACGATCGTCGTTAATAAGGGCGGCGACCTGCTGTACAGTGGCGGCATCTGTAGATTTCGGCCGTCCGCTTCTAGGCATATCGGCAAGGTTGGTATCGCTGTGAAGAAAACGGTTGTGCCGCTTAAATACAAGGTGTCAGTTACAAGTACTGCCTGTATTTCCACTGCAAGTAAACTTCCATACATGTGTCAGTAGGAGTCATTCCGGCGTTCACACAGAACTTTATGACGCTACGCTGCTCCGTACGCTCATTCGACATCATTTTTTCAAAAATCATTTGTTAAGCTTAACTTCCATTCAAACACGCACTTTCAATCCGATTGCGTCAAAAATTATACCTGACATCACAAATTATGTATTTTTGACGTCACGTTAAAATCATAGAATTTCCAGCTAAATTAGTGAAAATATAACAGTTCTTTTAACCTTGGTTACTGCAAACAAGAGGCCCAAAAGGGCGTATGCTCTACTGGCATGGCTTTTGTGGTCATATCAATCCAGAGCATGTATGTATGGGTAAAAGGCAACAGACATATAGTTTGTTTTGTGTTTGGGTAACCTGAAAACATGGCATGTTCAACATCTGAGCCCAGAAAGTATTGTAAGCAGATTAGTTGCATGAACTATTTTAATATGTGCCAAGTAAAAGTCATCTGACAAAAAAAAAATGCTTTCAAAACTGTACTCATAGCAAAAATTTCTGTAGTTTTAAAAGTTAAAAAAAACTGGTCAAAGTCAAGGGCATCCTAGGACAACATTGCGTCACCTTAGTGCAAGAACTCAATATCTGCTTTTATTTCTATATGCAGTTATTGAGTTATTGCACTAAGGTCAATTTGAACAAACATTCACAATCTATTGTGCTGAGATGGATGCACGAACACTCAAAAAGATTTTCAAACCTTTCCAGATTTATGTTTACCAAACCTGTGAACCCTGGGTGTGGCCAGTAATGACACCAGGTGCATAACTTAAACATGCACAACCAATTTTGTTAAGATGAATGCACAAACTACAGAACTTAAAGCTAAAAAATGGCCTTTGGGCTTTCAACAAGAACAAGGCAGAGTAATTCACAAAATCAACTGCAGAAGCAAAAAGCAAATTGTCTCTCAAAATCCTAGACTTGCAAATTGTCTCCCTTAACTCTAGACTTGATTTTACATGTACATGTAAACTTGGCTAAAAATAGAATTTGCTCATGCAGACCTGGCTAAAAATAGAAAGCATTTCTTTAAAACTTTCATGGCCCATAATCTAGGCATTCATGGGCAGATCTGGCTGGTTTTTGAAAGGAACCGAGCTCTAATGGATATCTAGATACTGTACAAGTTTCATTGAGATATAATCAAAACTGAAGACTGTATCGTGTTCACAACCAATTGTTTACACAATAGCATTTTTTTTATACTATCAAGGGCCATAATCTAGGCATGCATGGGCGGATCTGGCTGGTTTTCGAAAGGAACTCAGCTCTAATGGATATCTAGATACTGTACAAGTTTCATCGAGATACAATCAAAACTGGAGACTGTATCGTGTTCACAAAAAATTGTTTACAGACGCACGAACGCATGGACGCACAGATGCACATACTACGTACACATTACCATCGCATAAGGTCTTCTGGCCTTTGGCCAGTAGAGCTAAAAAACAAAGTGCGCCGTAAGGTGGGGTTGTTATGGCAACAGAAATATAGCAACTAATTTTAATTCATAATTTATTTTGGTTTTACTTAAAGTGTACATTCAAAATTAATTATGGGGCAATTTTTAAGACGAACACTCCACTATTATTCTCATATTCATCCTTGTGCAGGGACTTTTCGGACAGCCCTCGTAGAATATACTATTTATCATTGGTGATTAAAAATAGCTATGGCGTTTAATGGAATTTTCCACAGAAAACGAGGCAAGAAGGTCTCCAAAACCATGCGTTGTGAACTTTGAACGTGTGTTTCAAGACTTTCTGATTTTCCGAAAATGTGTACCTAGCCTTTCTCGGATGAAATGTGTTTATCAATGTATTCAGTCATTAGCAAAAACACGTTTATAAGATGCATGTGCTACTAGTGAAATACTGCGTTCTTGTGGTAAGCTAACTTCATGCAAAATGGACAGAGGAAAAAGAATAACAGCAATTTACTGGAGCCGTTGTAATCGGTTGAAAATTTTAATAAAATAAAATAACTTTAGCGTAGATTCTTATCAAGTGTCCGCGGAGTTAACCCCTCTGAGGAACGCTGAGTTCGTTATTCTTCGATCGACTGATCACCCTCCGAGGGCCTTAAATTCAAACTTCGAGGAACGCGGACAGTCATAAAAATCATTGTGTTGGCCGCGAAGCGAAAATTCGCGGAGGGAAACGGAAAGTGGGTCTAAATCGTTGAGTGTACTGTACCAGTATAGGGTTTCTATCTACAATGGGTGCATGGGCACCCAAATAAAAAACATACAACACTCAATTGAACAAAGAGTCATTATTCTTCCAGAAACTCCAAAGGGAAGGGCTCTTGTAAACAAACAAATGAATCTTCCATACTGCCAGATTACCAGGAAACAAGGACAGATGCCATTGTGTTACAGTGAGTGTAGGAATTGGAGATTCTGGGAGTCTATGAGCATCTCTGACAGTGTGACAACTCTGGAGACAATGCCATATGTCACAGAGGCATGACAATGCTGGAAACACCAGAGATATGGTTAATGTGGCATGGGAGAAATGCTTGCAATTTACTGAAAATATTGGAGCTTTGAAGGTGGCTATGAACGTCAATAAAATTTAGTTTTAGTACCCACACTCACTTACTGAATGATTCTTGGAAATACTTCAATATGATAATGTGCACTTTAGTGGTAAAAAACAGACTATAAATTCAACCAACAGTCTCCACGTTCAAGAATTGATCCCCAGAACTTTCTACCAACAGTCTGTTTTCAGATTTGATCATCAGAACTCTCAACCAACTATTTTGTTCCAGATTTGAACCGAAGATGACACATGCCCAACAGTATGATGAATTCTATCACTTATTTAAAAATATATGATTGCAGACTCTTCCAATATCACTTAATTGTTAGCTAAAAAGGAAATCTCCTAGCAATTGAACGCTGGGGCTGTCAGCCTACGGTTGCAGATTCGATATCCTGTTTTAGCACTAAAACACTAATTATTTTCCAAGAGGGAATATTAAACAGTCAACCGATGTGACAGTGCTATATTACAATTGCACAAATTAAATAAACAGGATATCTCTAACGAGAGTACATTCTGTCTGTGCAGTATGCCCATCAACATACCGTATTACAACTGACTCTCACCTTAGGGCCAACGACAATGTATACTGGTCTGAGGGACGCTGTAAAATAAAAAATTAGCAATGCACGCCCCCCTCCAGCCCCCACTCTTAAAAGCTACATTAAATTAATGGTAAACTATAATTTTATTCAGGCCCATGCAGGAACAACCATATGCAAGTCTTACCATTACCATATGCATCCCCTGTCTTCAATTCAATTCAAGTCTCTGCCTTTCAAGTCACTATAATGGCCTTGAGACTGCATGATACTCTCTCGACTATAACACGGTGGAGAACCCACGTGACTTATTTGGTAAAGTGCACGGCAACAAATGTCAACAAGTCTCGATTCAGGTAAGGTTTTTAAAGATTTGTAGAACATGAAGTAAAGCGATAGATTTGTCAAAAGCCGTGTACTTTGCCTTAGATTTCAAGTCTGAGAATTCATTTGGTCAAGATTTTCAGGAAAACTTTAGAATATTAGAGAAGGTTCTTTATTACCGTGGATAGAGCTCTTAAATGCGGGGTTTATGGTCTTTATTTCACAAAAATTCTACAAATATTAAGAAAGTTATCTTTAAAAACCTTACCTGAATCGAGACTTGTTGACATTTGTTGCCGTACACTTTACCAAATAAGTCACGTGGGTTCTCCACCGTGAATAACATGGCACACTAACCCAGCTAATGTAATCACTGAGGGAAGTGTTTGTATGAAGACTCACTTGTAATGGACAGTCTCTGGCATCAGAAAGGCAAATGGTTTGTTTACTGTGTTTTGGTATGGCAGAAAAATCAATGGCAATGTTAGTGTCATCAGTTGTTACAATCTGAAAGGGTGCTAAAAGCTTAATGCAAATTGGTTTTCACCATGATACATGACACACAGTCTTAAAGGAACTTGTACACATTTTATAATGTCGAATCATTCATCAAAAAAATAATTTGTATGAAATGTTAACAAAACTTGTTTCAATGAAACACCAAATTTGAGCTCCATAAAGTTTGTAATTTCATATATAAAAATGTACCAGAAAATTAATGCTCCGTTAAGAAATCCAAAAACAATCCAAAAACAATCATTGCCAACATATTATTTGTGAGTCCCATAAAGTAAACTCACAATAATCTGATCTGATGTTGACAAGAAACTAGCATTTACTTTACTATACTGAAATACTCTGAACATTCTTCAGGAACTGTTCCATGGCATCCGTTTAAAGGGGCTAGACACCATGGAGATTAATTGTCCCAAAATCGGCAAATACATTATTTCCTCAAGACAAGCCTAGAATTGTGAATGAGAGCTATATAGAAGGCCGATAATACATCATTTCACATAATTAAAAGAATATTATATGTTGCTGTCTAAGTTGAGTTAACCCATTTAAAATCAGCGCATATGATGGTTTCCCAGTTTATGGTGTGTATATTTTGCATGTGAAAGTCACTCAATTAGTTCAGATTCTTTATCTGATGCTATATTTTAATAAACTGGGATTTACACAGAAGACGCCACCAGTAAATAAGATTCAACGTGTTGTGCACAACGATACCAATTTTATGTAAGTTTTTGACAATTTTTATTTTCCTTCCAATTGTATATCTGGTGTCTTCAGTCCCTTTGATCTATACTATAAGCCAACAACAATGACCTTGTTTAATAATATAGATGCTAAATGAATGTAACTTAACTTCAATGACTCTTTAATCTTCCGGTTCCAGGGCAAACTTCAAAATTTCAATTTAACACTTAATAAACAATAACATTACCCAAGGCTTAACCATAAGTACACCTAACACTTCAGCTTAATTAGGAGAATCTTCAATTTCAAGATGATATTATTTTACCCAGCAGTACCAGAAAATGTTCAGATCAAGTTAGCTTAAAATCATCCCGAATATATCATGACTTTTAACCCCCTAATTTCTATGCTAATTCCTTGTTATTGATTAGTAAGACCCATAAAATCCCAAAGCTGTCCCATTTTTTCTGGTTTTCTCCCAGAACCATCTGTTGTCGTTGAGAACCTGGCTAGATGTTCAGTTTGCCTTAAAATCAATATCAATTTGAAATACAGAATATCTGTTGATATGGGTTGCTTTAATTGAGAAAAAAAACACATGATTTATATATATATATATATATATGGCAGACGCGTACGCTGACACAACATTGCATATCATCTTCCAGGAAGGACGCTAAATGGGGGTCCCTTGAAAAAGTGCTATACACTGGTGTATTTCAAAATGGGGGCCCTAATGTTACAGCTAAGTCAAGGGCCAAGACAGACAGACACACACACACACAGACAGACAGATAGACAGAGACAGTCAGACTGTTACACAGACAGATACACAGACAGGCAGATACACAGACAGACCCTAAGACAGACACACACACAGATAGATAGACAGAGACAGACAGACAGATGCACAGACCCACACACAGACCCGCACACAGACACAGACAGACCCACAGTCAGACCCAAATACAGACACACACACAGACAGACTCACACACAGACAGACACACACACAGACAGACACACACACAGACAGACACACACATAGACTCACACACACACAGACAGACACACACACTGACTCACACACACACAGACAGACACACACACAGACAGACACACACACAGACAGACACACACACAGACAGACAGACACTTTGAGTCTCACAACCATGCCAAAACAATATATGTCGCCCTTCATTTTAATTTAATTATTTTTAATTTCACAATAAAGTGTTTCACTATGGCTTATTATATAATAGAAGTATTTGCAACTAAAAAAAAACTTCCTTGTAAAGTGTCTATCCCCTTGAACTCCTAGAAAACATATCAAATGTCTGTCATGATCACCAGAGGACTTTCAGCTTTCTGCATAATGAAGTAATTTTCTCCAAATAATTTAATATTTCCATGAACGGAAGATAAGAAAGGAACTGAATGGTGTTTATGGTACGAGTTGCTTTAGGCTTGTCCTTTCAAACTAATTCTTAATATTTGAGCCAACTTGTTTACCAATCTGAGGTGACAATACGAAGATAAAAGCAGTACTATAAAAAACT
Source organism: Mya arenaria (assembly GCF_026914265.1). NCBI lineage: Eukaryota > Metazoa > Mollusca > Bivalvia > Myida > Myidae > Mya > Mya arenaria. The sequence goes on along the minus strand of NC_069136.1, from coordinate 55,800,483 downwards.
GAACCATGTTTTCATGTGTTAGTTTAATAAGAAAACATGTAGGTGTGAATTTATTCTACAGTCCTTCAATTGGATGATTTAAAGATGGTAGCATGCATCCAAATAATAGTGTCAATTAACTGAAATGACTTAATTCAAAAATTCAAGGTCACACTATGTTCACAGTGGGATCAATACGATATTAAGGACTACAAAATACTTAAAATCGATCAATACTTCATCATGGAAATTGTCTGCAACAAAGAGATGCAGACGACAATTTCACATTTGAAGCAAAAGAAACACATTTAACCCAAAGAAAATTACAAACCTCAAAAATACAACAATATTGAATAAACTGCATTTCAATAAATCCGAAGCAATAATCCAATGCAATGTTACTTGAAACAATAATAAACTGATATTATTGTTATGTTTCCTTTTTCACATGTATTGGGAAAATATACTGATAGAGTGGATCAGTCCATATTTTCTATCTGAATCAGCATCCGCAACACTGGGGACATTCTATTTCACAGTAGCAGGGGTATCAAGTTGCAAACAATACAATAACGGTATTATTTTTGTGTTATGTTTTCGGCTTTTTTTACTTCAAGGGCACTGGTTTCGTAATTAAAACAGCATGTAAATATTTTCATGAAGTCATAAAAACACAAAGGGAGCTTATTGTTAATGTACTTAAGGTCAGATTGTACATAAAATGCACATTATACTCGTATTTCAGTTAAGGTTATTGAGTCAGATATTTTTGTTTTCAGTATTTACTCATGCATATTAATGAAAAGATAAACATCAACAAATTGGCCCTTGTCATAATTATCCGACATTATTGACCTATTCCACAATGCAACTGCTACAATTATGAACATTTAGTATTTACCATGCTGCTAGCAATATACCTAATACATCTATACAAAACAGAACGACCAGTTAAATACTTATAGCATCAAAATAGGCAGTCATAACAAACTCAATATTACAACAAAAACACACTAGGATCTGTATTCACTTATATGTTGAGGCTGAGTTATAATTTATATTTATTTTACAATGATTGTGAAACAAGTTATTACTAAATTATATTAATCACTCTGGTTGGCTTGATGTAACATAAGAGTGTGGTATTGTGATGTGGGGAAACCGGAGTACCCGAACGGGATACCCATTTGTCAAGCAAAGAGACTATATATACAAACCAAACTCACATGCACCCTGGGACCATAAATCGAACTACTGCACTTACCTGACAACCTAAGGCTGAGAATAAGACTCAGAAAAGTAAATTGTAAAACTCGTAAATTATCTTTTTTTATTTTCTTTGACAATTAATAATTGTTAAACATGGTATAATGCAACATGTATTGCCAGATATCCTATCATCGCTCTTCTCATCAAGATTGTGCATTAAATTCAATATCTTGAGTCACAGACTTAAACATTTTAGACATTAGTAAATACAGATTAAGGGTCCATATAACAGAAGCTCAGTTTTTGATTCCTCAAATTATTCCCTGTTTTTTATAACCCACAATTCCATGAACTGTTGTATTCCACAAGTAGGAAGTGTCATGTTTATTGTTTATAATCAACTCAAACTGAATATGGAAACTCAATGAAAACATCTTTTTAAAGTGCTTTTTTTTTCAAGGAATATTTGAGTTAAAATATATTTAAATATTCTTAAGATTATACTTCTGTAATATGGTCCATGCATGTTGATATAATGAAACGGTTTCCCATAACAAGTTTTTCTTACAAATTATCAGGTCATAATTATATACAAATTAGTTTTAAATGTGCAGTTTTGAATGTGCAGATTTGAGCGAAAGTAATGAGAAATCTGAGTATGCATATTACACCGGAGTATTAAAATTTCAACTGAGTGTAAATTCACTCCTTAAAGGCGCACAATATGGGTTGATGCCATTTTTTCAAAATTTTAATCCATTTATATTATTCTGTTTAACTCATTTTAATTGACTTTAATAATAAAAATCAAAAAAGCATATGATTAAGGTACAGATAAAAATTTTTTAGCCTTTATGAATATATTTTTTTTAATTAAGTTAAGCTACATAGCCTATATTGTTTAATACTGAGCCACAAATTCTTCAGTTAAAAAAGCACTAAAATATCGCTTATACTTTTTTATTTGGTTTCCATCATTAAAGTTAAATGTGTTAAAAATGATAATGCAATAAAATAAAACATTATTTTGCTTTAACCAAATTATAGTCTAACTGCTGAAGCTGTAAGAGGCAAAGAAATGATAAATGGAAAGTGAAAAAATCAAGTGAAGTGGTGAAGTGAAGAAGAGAAAAGTATCAAAAGGCTTTAACCTGACAATCAAATAGATGCACCATCTGTTGTATGAGCCTGGAGTCAGTTGTTGGCAGTCATTAACCCCCTCAACCATGTAACCATGGCCACAATGGGCTTAATGCCTCATTTCAGGTACAATGCAGAAAAGCAAAGCAAATCTAAAGCATGTATACAAAAGCCCCTCTCTCCATGACCCCCCTGGCCCTCCTCCCTTCCCCCAACTTAAATTGTTGAAGTTAATATTTCATGTCAATATGGTGAAGAAATCATGCATACATTGTGTGAAGATGCACTACTTTTGGATTAAAATTAGCCCACATATTTGTAGGGGAGGACCCTCGAACACCTTTTTGCCATGTTTCAAGCCTATTCATAAGATTCCTATGGCAGAGGGCATATGTTCCAATGTGCGCCCCTAAAGTGCGCCCACTTTAACGTAAAATCCTGGATCTGTTCTTGGTATAAATATTAGCTTAAACTTCATTTATTTTATGACGATTGTGGAGAGAGCTATATTAATTTATGCTAAGTCACTCTCTTAGTCACCCTGCCAGGTTGTTGCACGAGAGTGTGGTCTTGTGTTTTTGGGGAAAACCCACTTCTTCGGCATGGTACCCATCAACCAAACTCACAAAAATTGTGCCCACGCCGGAAACCAAACCAGGGTTGCCCTAATGAGCAGCAAGTGCACTGAACCACTGCACTAACAAGACATGGCTAACCATTACATAAATATTATGTACTTTATAATAAAAACTTCATCAGCATTGCTGTACTTTGGAGTATAATTATTATTGAACTTAATTCAGTTTTGCTTTACTTCAAAGGTATTTAAATATTTCAGAAATAAAGTCAGTTTTGTGAACCCCAGTTATAAATATATAATTTTTTATACAGTATTTTAAGTATAAGGGTGAATACTGCAAAAAAAATATTATTTCAAATAGGCTAAATGCATTCTGGTGGAACTTTTAAGTACAATCCTGTAATTGTGTGAATTTACGGGTGCAAAAATTGTCACTTACTGCTAATTGGTATCACGTTTCAACTTATATGTTCAAAATTTGTCTTTGATTAAAACTCAACAGTGCAATAAAAAAGTTAAAGTTGATCGAGTAAAATTTGAAAATAGGATTCAAAAGATTATATACAGGCATGAAGTTATAAAATTTACTGTTGAAAGTCAATTATGTAATCTCTTAGGCTTAATTATGCAACAAAGTAGAATTATAAGACACCTCTATGCATTTCAATGCTTGCATACTAAACATGGGGCCAACTGTTCAGAATTTTTGTAAAACATATCAAGGTGATAATTTAAGATATAACATCAATTTTATATATAAAATAATGATGAAGACATAAATAAATAGAGAACTATTTCATTGGCTGCAACCAATTTGACACCTTTATAAAAGCCTTATAAGGCAAGGCTTCCGTTTAAGGAAGTTTGGAAGTTATTATATTACTACTTAGAAATGGAACAAAACTGAATCCTTTGAAGCACAGCTTCTAAAATTTTAAAATCTCAATCAGTCCTGAGGCTTGTCAACCCTGACCCCCCCCCCCCAAAAAAAAAAAAATAATAATAATAATAATAAAATAAATAGAATAAAAAAGAAATAAATATTAATGAAAAAATAATGGTAAGTCATTGCCCTCAAGGATATCCTTTGTCTTTTTTGGGATGTGAGAATGACAAGCAATGTTTGTGTATTACTTTTTTTTACTTATCATTTTCTTCCTTTTTTACAGACTTGACTGAAAAATATAAAATAAAATGAAAAAAATTGAAACCACTTTTGCTGTAACTGAAAATGGTATTAGACTGGTCCAAATCGGTCCAGACCGGCAAATTGTCTGTCTTCTAAGAAGCCTTGCTTTGTGATATTCAAGTCACTTTCAACACTTGAATAAAACTTGCTTAGGTCTGAAAGCTTGGATGTTCAAAATAATAAAACCTATTGTCAAAGTTATATTTTATAATTGGTAAGTCTTTTATGACAATAAAATTATTTGACTACGACTATCTGTTGATCCAGATGGGACTTTTTAATAGCAAATTTTTCATATTTTATCAATGTACAATAATGGTGATATTTAAGTGTTTAACTGCCATGAGACTTGAACTTCTAGGTTTGGAAGAAAAACTTTCAAAACTGATGGTAAGGAAGGTCATACTTCCAATTTCAAATTCATAATGGAAGCCCTGTTAGTTCTACATTATATACAGCTGCCTATACGCAAGTACACAGCTAAATCCATCTGATTCTGACAAAACAAATCAGCCTAAGTTGCAGGCGTTCTTGACTACATCATCCCTAAACTGTCCATTTTCCAGTACTAAATAAAGCACCTCAGAATGCCCATAATGCACCAGATTGCAACATGGTTTTCAAAGTTTTCTGAGGAGGAATGCCCCCGGACCCCCTAGAACAATTATGAATCCACAAGAAAAGACGGCTAGCTACGGCCCTGCTTATCCATCACACAATGTTATATATATATGCTCCTGATGATTTATATGTAAGATATATAAACTCAATATTAAAAACAACAACATTGAAACAAAAGTTGGCAACATTTGAATGTATACAGTTTTTCTTTTAAAAACTGTTGTTGGTTGATTGAAGATGCTTAAAACAAAGTTATAACAACTGTCGGCACTTCCGAGAGGCCTTATACAACCTATTAGTTTTTATTCTTAATTATAAATTAACAAAGATGACCTTGACCTTTAATGTTAACAATGTGGGTTAGCCATAAATAAAACCTTTAAGAGTGTCCCCCTTTGTTTTAAATACAGCAGGTACCGCTAAAACAGCTGTCTAAAATCATGTTAGAATGACAGATCATAACTGTGTCTTTGAAACATTCAAAAACTATTGAAAACAAGATATTAAATACGTTGTTATTAACTTCAACAAAGTTCTGAACAATTGGCCCAGGGTTGAAATGATAAAACAGAGCCACTTCAATACATGGAAGCACAAATTTATTTGATTATGAACTAATCCATCCTCACCTCTTTCCGTTTCTGCAATAAAAGCCTCATCATAAAATCCCTCCTCCTCTTCAACAGGTGACCCTGATCCTGGGTGACCTTGACCTCCAAGGTCACGTCTGATGTTGGTAGACACAGCATCATCATACACATGGTCACCGTCATCAGAGTGAGGTTTTGACCCCATGTGACCTTTGGTTGTCATGACACTCAGGTAGGGGTTTGCCATGTTTGGAGGGGGTCTGGAGCTCGGCGGGGGTGGGGGAGATTTTTTTGTAGCTGCCTGGATTGAAGATGCTGTCTCGTATTCCGTTATTATATCATCTAGTGTATCAAGTGATTTTGTGATATTCTCTATCCTGAAAAAACAACAACGAATGAAAGAACATTGATGAATCCTGGCAATTCAGAATACATTATAAGCTTAAAGTCTTGTTAAAATTAACGAGTTCAAGTTCAATGTTTATTGGCAGAAATCGGCATACAAATGCCTATGGCCATTAAACACATAATATGCTTAGCAATACAGATTTAAACTTTAAGTTATAGAAGGCGAGGGGATGTTGCCTAAATTTGTATGTCGCAGCTGCCTATATGCCAGTACAGGGCTGAATCAACATCATTCTGACAAAAAATAAAACAATTCAGGTCAAGTATTCGTATTTGACTATACATGCTGTTTTTTGTTATAGACATTGAGATTAGAGATTTTATTTTATAGTTCAATGGCAAACACGACAGAAAATTAGAGTAAAGGGTTTATTTGTTGAATTAATATCATAAAACTGGCCATTTCTCAGTACTAAATACAGCAACTCAGAACGCCCCAAATGCACCAGGTTGTACCACTGTTTTCATAAATTTCAGCCGGGGGGGGGGGGCCCTGCCCCCTGACTAGGTCTTCAAGTGGTTTGGAACCTCAACCAGCGACAGCGACCAAAAAAAATCAAAAGTAGTCTCTAAAAATTGTGTCACATATTTTCGCGATGTGTTTTCTGTCAATAATTTTTAGCCGATTTTAGATTCACATCAAATTCTGCGGCGTTTCTAACAAGAAACACTGCGACTGTAATTAATTGTGACCAACGGAAAGCGGTCAGACGACAAAAAGTGAAACAGTGTTATAATACTAATTTGCGTAATGCTACTTTGGATCAACATTCAACAGAAAACCTTCATTGACAGGTATATCTATATGCATAATTAGGTCTTCTATAAGTTCAATATCGACAAGGATTTCTTCATTACATTTTCTTAAAATGACGTAAGCGGCGCTTCTCAGCTTTCAGACTCTGTAGTTCATCAAGCGTGTCGTTGTTGATATTTAAGCACGACTAGGTGAATTAATTCGGAATTTTAATGCTTTTGCGGATTAACAATGACAATTTCATTAATCATAATGGATTTTTGTACCAAAAGTATGACGATTGATACCATGAGAAAAAAGCTGAGAATCGGACATCACTTGGATATAATGAAAACAACAAAGTCAATTAACACAGATAGTATAATCGCCCTCAAGGATTTTCCCCTAGCTACAATAGGATGTGCCCTGGTAGTTAAGTAAGAATGTGGTATGACAAACGCTGTTTGTGTTTTACAATTTTTTTATTATTTTTTAAATTAGCCATTTTTGACTGGAACTGAGAAAAACAACAACAATTTTCGGATGGATTTTTACAATTATGAATCCACATGAATAGAGGGCTAGCTACGCCCCTGAAAATCAATATTAATTAGACAGAGAAATATTATTCATGAAGGAATATGAAGTTTACCTTTCTCCTCACATTAGAATCCTTTTTTTCATAATTTCCAATCAGACACACAAATACTGAAGCTCAATTTTTCATACTCTGTTTCAATCTACTTTTTTTAAACATTTTTTTATAATAAAATTACATTACCTTAATATACTTAAATACAGCTTTAGATATGATTAATCATAATTTTGATTGCATGTCAGTTAATCCAATATCAATATTATTAATGAATAGGCACTTTGTGACTCAAAAAGAAATGAGGTACAACTATGATTAGAGCCGGAACGTGTTCAATAGACTGTTTGATTTTCAAATATTTTTTCAGTCCTTCAAATAAACCCCTAATTTTGGATCTAGTCGCAGCACAATGGTTTACCTACCAATCCAGGAAGTAAAAATCATTGTTAAACATAAAAAAATAGTACTGTTAGATTATTGTTAGATTTTATCATCATTTAAGTGTCCAAAAATAGTGGGAACATTAAATATTTGTCATTTTGAAACTTAAGGTAATTTGATATAATTTTTGAAATAACTTCTTATAGCACAGCCTTAGCTGGTTTTTACCCCCATATTGTCTTCCAAATAGCATGTTACTAGTGCTTTACTTCTTGCAGGAAGGGAAACATTTAAAATTTTGATAGTTTTGGAGTTTATAAGGTCTGCCTGTATAAGCCTATTGGCTGCATTTAATGATGGCTTTACCACGTCTTTGTCACATGTACATAAATGCCAAAAAGGGAATGAGTTATACATCATAGCAATTTCTACTCATATTACGACTACCCTAAGATTACATATAGAAATGTTTTCTAATATTTTTTATGCAATATTTTTAATATTGTTCTTAAGATAAATTAAGTAATGGTTAAAAATTGTTAGTATTTGCTTACAAAAATAATTGGTTTGATGAGGAGCAGTTCCATAACCATTGATTTTATGTACATACTATTTTGCAAACTACCCACCTACTGGGCCAGCCACTGTTTATATCTACCGCTTCACCTGATTAAATCATTAACATCTGGCTGCTGATTTACTCAAATTAATGTATCGGCAAATTTAAAGTTAAGACTGCCTTCTCATTGGACAAATAAATATGTTGAGGACTAATAAAATGCTACTGAATTACCATTCTTGCTTCAATAATAAACTAATTCTTTCTTACATAAATAACAATCTTAATCTATCTTTCTTACATTAATAATATAATATCTTTCACAGATCTGTTGATAAACTAGGATTTTTGACAGGGTTTTAAAATTCAGAAAAGAAGCAGGGTGTAAAGGGTGAAAGGTCACATTGTTTTGGGCTGTGAAGAACTTAGATATCATGAACTTGATAGACAAAAGTTTACAACTTTAGGGAATGAGTTATACATCATAGCACATCATAGCATGGCCTAGTGGATAAGCGTCCGCCTACGGAGCGGGAGGTCGTGGGTTCGATCCCTGGCCGCGTCATACCAAAAGACGTTAAAAACTGGTACAAGTAGCTCCCTTGCCTGGCGCTTGGCATTTAAAGGGTAGTGCTTGGAAAAGTGGTGTACTCAGTACTGGTTTAACCCAGGAAAGTTGTACCCCGTGTATCGGTGCTTTACACCGAGCACGTAAAAGAACCAAGGGGTCTCTTCGAAAAAGAGCTAGGGTCTCGCACCCGGACTTCCTTGTATCCCACCACTGTCTCTTCAGCGTGCTGTCCCTTCAGCATAAACAAAGGACCCCGTTGGAAATAAGTGCTTGCACTTTCACGGGTTATCCTTGATCGCAAGGTCTAAAGAAATACATACAACTGCCAACTAAATTAAGTTTGTTTTAATGTAATAACAATATAATAAGCTTTTAAACAAAACAAAAGAACTACCAATATTTGATTAGATATCTGATTATCTAAACCGGTTAATTCAATGAAGGAGGAAGGAAACACGCTGGTCTCAATGCCCTGATAAGGATGCTGCCAAAAAGGACAGGATTCCGCACCCTTCTATAACTCTTCGGCTAAAAGGATGTGATTGACCTGGCGGCTGATGCGCTGCAACTATTTTTGAGATTGGTTTTTTTGGGGGCCAATAGGGTTCTAGGGGGGTGGAGCATCCTGCCGGAAAAGCATAACTGGCAGCTGAAACTATTTTGGCAAAAGGTTTGGAGCCCCCAATTGGGGTCAAAGGGGATGGCATCCTACCAAAGAAAGCACAGCTGGCTTTGAAGCTCTACTGACAATATAGCAAACTTCAATGTCAATACTATGAACTGGACATTTATCAAAGGGAGGTAAAACTTACTCTTGCTTCTTGAGTGTGAGTTGTCTCTCTTCCTCTGTCTGTTTTTCCCTCTCATTCAATAGGCGCTTGGATTTCTGGCGCGCAAGGAAACCACGCACCACTGAAACAACCAGTAATAGAATGCTCTACGTAACTACCATCAAAAACTATACATCTACAATCATGAAACTTCAAAATATGTTATCGGCAAGTATCTACAATTCAATTAATGTAATATCATTTATATTCATGGGCATGAAAACCCGTAAATTTTCGAAAAAGGACAATTTCATGGGTACTTAAATATGCGGACCCTCAAATACACAAGGTTGGACATTCAAATACACAAGATTAATAATCAGCTTGCATTTGAAGTAGGTGATCATTGATAATAATGACAGATTTACAAAAATTGATTATTTATGAAAATAACACAATAATCCTTTTCATTGATATCGTCAAAGTTTAAACAGATTATAAAAAAAAACATTAAAAAAACATAATAATATAAAGCTTTCTATAGGCAACTTTCAAGTTATTCACTAGCTATTTTTAGGTAACAATATAAGTGTATTGAATGACCTTGAATGTCATTTTTATATGACACAATGGGTTGATTGTTCAGAATGTTGTTTATAAAAGTTAACAACTTTAAAGTGACATTCATATTTAAATCAATGCATATAGTCACATGTACAACAAACATAAATTTTGAGTGATAAACCTTTAACTACTAACTAAATAATGCATTTATGGTAAATATTAATAACTTAACAAGATTGTAATCGTGTATTAAATAGCTGAAAACACACAAACAATAAATGACTGGTGGCTGGGTCCGAAAAGATTTACAGTAATCAACTATCGTCTCATAACATAAAAATACCGTGCTTCCAGCACCTTTCTTTCAAATTAAACACGGTATCCTTTATCTGAACCATTGTTTTCAGTATTTATTCATCCTTTTTGGTAAATTAAAACAATTGTATTAATTGTGGTATATCTTATTTGGGAGTAAGAGCGCATCTTTAATTATATCAGCACGTCATGAAGTAGTTTTCCATTAACAGTTAACAATGATGCCGTTAACAATGTTGTTAACTTTAACGCAGATCTGAATAATCGCCCTATAATATTGTAACATGTGCTTGGATAAAGCTTGAATCAATTTCAAAAACGAAACTGACGATGAATCAAAAAGGCTCTTTGGATAATTTCTAATAATCATCATGGTTTTTGTCTGGTTTGGAATCCGTTACAATCAGGGTAACCATTTTTGCGAATTCAATTTATTTGTTTAGGAATAATAAAAGAATGATCTCTCTGTGTAGAAATAAATTAGGTTTGTAAATTTTGCCATCTGAAAATACATTTCACCTGCCAAAAACATGGCAAAGGCCATAAAGTCTGATAGCTTCTAAAGCAGGAACGATGATTTGGTGAAAGTGGTGTAACTCACTCAATTTTCTTTTCCCATCTAGAGCCATCACAGGATGTGATATTGTTCCCGAATGATTTAATATTGACAGTGGAGGTTGGGGGGGTGATTGGGTAGGGGTACTTTTGGCGGTATGCTGGCAAGTCAATTCAGATAACTGTTTTAACATGGGCCATGCAGTAAAGTTTTGCAGTTACACCATTGGAACTTGATTACCAATCAACATGCATGTTATCAAATATGGCTAACAAAGATGGGTACGGGGTAACATCATCAATAATAAAACACATGATAAAACACCTGATTCATTCACTACAGCAAAGGCAGGCGACAAGGCTGACATAAAACACCCAAAAGCACTAAATGTTATATGGTATTGCTGTATGGTTTCGTACAGGGTACTTTTATTGTACCCAGATACCAGCCAAAATGTAACAGTCCTGCAGGTAATTGTCCATGCCCTCGATGTTAAACACTACTTATAACTATATTTTCATGATTAACTACATCTTTTCTGCTCATTTAACCATTTACAGTCGAACCTTGTTGGTTTAAATTGGATGTAAAGGACCTGCTTTTATACACTTAAGTTAGCATTCCTGCTTGGCTCTAATTTCCCAAAGCTCAAAGTATTTTTGCCAGTCCCTGGGATTTTGAGCCAACGAAGTTCGACTGTAGGTAAAGAGATGGCATTTCAGACGAAATTCAAAATAACAATTTTTCTTGGATTTCTTTACTGGGTATGCCAGGCGCAACATCCCCTTATTCCATTAGAGACCGCAAACATTTCTTTTTCCATTTAAAGATAATCCACCCACCTGACTGAGCCCTGGTGACCTTGAGTTCAAGTTCAAAGGTCAACTGATCAAGTCTGTCAGCATGATCCAGCTTGAAAAACACCTTTGTCTTCCCAAACTGAAACACATATAAACTTTTAGATACCGTAAATATTTCAGTAAAATTGATCAATCAAATTCCTTCACTATAATAAATGCCATGTTCGATAATATCAGTCTCTGTTTTATTGGGACTATCTATTAACTGTATCGACAAGTGTTCCACTGCCATATTCAATTTTTGAATCCAGATGTTCATTGTGCTCGTACTTAGAGCATCGCAATGACAAAAATCTTAGCTAGAGAAACATGATTCTTCATTCACAATGGATACTGCTTAGAGAACATACATCCCATATTCCGACTGTCAGTAATCACTCACCTGTACTCCAGTGAAGTGGTAGTACTGCAAGACCACCTCACACTTCTGTCTGTCCTGCATGGGGCAGAACTTAGGCAGGCTACATGCAACCAAGGCTGGGTACCTAGAACAGGATATACGAGGGTTGTCTGGAAAGTTTTGAGACTGCGTCTATATTTCAAAAAGTTTTTAATATAAATCAACGAACAATAAGCAGCTGTGTATATAGACTATTCACTAGTTTCCTTTTGAAAAATAAAATTATATAATCTCATAATAAGGAAGAAATGGTTGCCAAGACAACCCATCTAGCGCTTCACGGAGCACTTTGAAATTTACTCTTTCTGAAAATTGTTCACAATTCATGTGTACTACCCAACCTGAATAACAGATGACAAAACGTCACGTCAAAACATAAGACGACATTATGACGTCAGCTGCATCACACCGCAATTTATTAAAGCCATCTAACTGTAGACAGGTTTGTAACGAATCAATGGAAGCAGAGAGGTATTTCGAAGATATACGAAAAAACTGCAACGTTGAAGTAACGCACGGAGCAGCGTGCTATGATCAAACATGGTGTTCGCAGCGGGATAGCTCCTACACATACTTATACGTTTATAACACTAGATAAATCAAAGCCAACATGTTCAAGGGCTTTGGTATTTCGCTGGCATGGATGTTTTTAGTGACGGGCGTGAAAAAGTGAGCAATTTAAAGCAGCAGACTGTCAGTCGTGAGTGAAAGTGGCGTAAATTCAGTGCGGGACAGGTTACAAGAAGACCGGCGGAGGACAGTGAGGGAAATTGGTGACTCTGTTCAGTTAAAATGGACAGTTGTTCATAATATCATGGAAGACTTGTACAGACAAATATTTAAGCAATGTGTTGAACGCCGCTGTGTGTACTTGCAAAAGGAGGGTATTTTGAAAAAAAATATGACGTGAGGCAATGAGGCAAGGAAGTGCTCCGTGGCTTGTGACCTGTACTTTTTGTAATGTTTGTTGTGTTCGTTCACTTCATAGTATATTGTTGAGATTTCAGGATTTGTTTATATTAGATAAAATTGTCAGCTGCTAAAATTTTATATGCATCCTATGACTTGTATGTTTTTAATGAACGAAGTCTCAAAACTTTCCGGACATCCCTCGTATTGTACTACAACAGTACAATGTTGGGGCCAAACAGTTCTCGTGCAAGAAACATGCAACAAACACTATGCACCTACGATATAAGGTGATTTACTATGGCTCAAGCAGAAAATTGGCAAGCATACACAACCAATTTCAAATTAACAGGTGATCGAGCAGAACATTGGCAGGCAAAACACAACAAAAGAATAGTTTACAATCGCTCGAGCAGAACATTGGCAGACAAAACACAATCAATGCATAGTTTACAATCGCTCGAGCAGAACATTGGCAGGCAAAACACAACCAATGCATAGTTTACAATCACTCGAGAAGAACATTGGCAGACAAAACACAACCAATGCATAGTTTACAATCGCTCGAGCAGAACATTGGCAGACAAAACACAACCAATGCATAGTTTTCAATCGCTCGAGCAGAACATTGGCAGACAAAACACAACCAATGCATGGTTTACAATCGCTCGAGTAGAACATTGGCAGACAAACACAACCAATGCATAGTTTACAATTGCTTGAGTAGAACATTAGCAGACAATACACAACAAATGCATAGTTTACAATCGCTCGAGAAGAAAATTGGCAGACAAAACACAATCAATGCATAGTTTACAATCGCTCGAGCAGAACATTGGCAGGCAAAACACAATCAATGCATAATTTACAATCGCTCGAGCAGAACATTGGCAGGCAAAACACAATCAATGCATAATTTTCAATCGCTCGAGCAGAACATTGGCAGACAAAACACAACCAACGCATAACTTTCAATCGCTTGAGAAGAACATTGGCAGACAAAACACAACCAATGCATGGTTTACAATCGCTCGAGAAGAACATTGGCAGACAAAACACAACCAATGCATGGTTTACAATCGCTCGAGAAGAACATTGGCAGACAAAACACAACCAATGCATAATTTTCAATCGCTTGAGCAGAACATTGGCAGACAAAACACAACAAATGAATAGTTTACAATCCCTCGAGCAGAACATTGGCAGACTAAACACAACCAATGCATAGTTTTCAATTGCTCGAGCAGAACATTGGCAGGCAAAACACAACAAATGCATAGTTTACAATCGCTCGAGCAGAACATTGGCAGGCAAAACACAATCAATGCATAGTTTACAATCGCTCGAGCAGAACATTGGCAGGCAAAACACAATCAATGCATAGTTTACAATCGCTCGAGCAGAACATTGGCAGGCAAAACACAACCAATGCATAGTTTACAATCGCTCGAGAAGAACATTGGCAGGCAAAACACAACCAATGCATACTTTTCAATCGCTTGAGTAGAACATTGGCAGGCAAAACACAACCAATGCATAATTTTCAATCGTTTGAGTAGAAAATTGGCAGGCAAAACACAACCAATGCATAGTTTACAATCCCTCGAGCAGAACATTGGCAGACTAAACACAACCAATGCATAGTTTTCAATTGCTCGAGCAGAACATTGGCAGGCAAATCACAACAAATGCATAGTTTACAATCGCTCGAGCAGAACATTGGCAGGCAAAACACAATCAATGCATAATTTACAATTGCTCAAGCAGAACACAACCAGGCAAACACAACGGATGCTGTGTACCTTAATTATCAGGGAATTTATTATGGGTCGGGCAAAACTTGGGCAGGCAACACACAACCATTGCTTGGTACCTTAAAGAAGAAATATGCCTCATCATTCCAGTCAATTACAATAGATCTTTTAAATGGAATTGTAAGTGCCGATAAAGGGGACAGAGGAATCCATTTGGGGTCACAATGGAAATCACAAGAAATCCCTCTGTCCAAGATTTTTATACAAGTAGTCATATATGTCATACATTCTTTTTTATGCTTACTCAATTCCATTATCTTGAAGTGTAAATATTTAAATCCTGTGCCAAATGCATGAACTGAACTTTCCACAAGCAGGCCTGCCTTTTTAATGATTTTGATGCCTAAATTCAGCTCCCTTCCCAACCTAACAAAGTATAATTTCCCCCAATTTTACTCCTTTATGAAGAAAAAATTGATCAAAATTGTACAAATATAGCCAAGATGTATGCATTTGTTCACCTGCAATATGCTATTACTAAAATCCAGTTATCACTTTTTTTAATTATTTCTACGTAATTATCTATATGACACAACAATTCACATTTAATTTCAGATGTTTATTCGAGACTTCCTTTTTCTGGCAAAATTTTCTTTTTACATCTTTACTAAGAAAAATATGAAAAGTGCTAAACCATAATGAAATATGTACCCAAAAACTTTCATAAAGCTCTAAATACTTGTAAAAGATTATAAAAAATACCCTGAGTGGACGTCTACGACACACGCAACTCAAGCAATAGGACATCTAGAGCGACATCACTGACATTGACCTTAAAACCAACTAATTTAGCTGGCCGACCTCGTCAAGTTCATTGCTTAATGAAACAATATTTATTATCCATCCTCTACACAAATAAACTTATCAGATGCTTTCTTGAGCTTAGAAACAAACAAACCTGTTTAGAAAATGGTGGAATGTCAGTCGTAGAGGATAGCCATATTTGCGTATTTTGACAATCTCCCCTACCCCAGTGTACCGTAGCTGGGCCAACACATAATCAGGAACAAAAGTCAGGGGCTTCTTGCTGGTATTGGGCTTTATACAGCGCACAAAGTGGGGCTTGGCTGACTGGAGTTTGTTGATCAGGTCTGCCAGGGAATTCTGAAAAAGATGGATATAAAAAATTGTAGAAGGTATACTTCGATGAAAGTCTGGGGTAAAAATATAAATATATGTTTAAAAATAGTGTCAGATGTAATAAAACAGTACATAATTTTAAACTTTGGACATAACTCAATATTCAAAATATTTAAATTTTCACATTGTTTTTCAAATCACTTTTGTTAAACTTTTAGAATATTTCTAATTGTTGTTGCTGGTTTATCTTTCCTTTTTGTTTTTTAGATTTGACCAAGGTTTAAGTTTTTGCAAGCTGCTTTTGACCTGCCAATAAGACAATATCTAAACCTTTTTCGATACACAGGACAAACTTAAAAGCATAACACTGCAAGTTGAATTGGTCATTTCAAGCTGATATATCTACCTTCATAAAGTGAAAGATTCAATACAGAATTCCTGTTTTACCAATGTTAAAAAGATAAAATGTCTAAAAAATTTTTTTATCTGAAATGCAGGTCTGCAAATGTAATAATATTTTGGATTCATTTAATACAGTGTAATTGATGCTCCTACAATGTTTTTTACCTACCCTAAAATGGTAAGCCATAGTTGACGGCCCTTTCTTTTCAACGGAGACTGTCTTGCCCGCTTTCTTCCCCTCCTTATTACCTCCCTTAAGTTTCTTGAAGAACTCGAAAGGGGAGGCAACCTTCTTTATGGTTGTGCGTTGCTGGCGAGCGCTTGGGGCAAGGGAACCAGTCCGGTTCACCCTAGACTGGAACAGCTCCTTGATCAGTAGTAGGTTACTCGCTGTGAAATGGGATTATATTTTGTCAATTATTACTAGCACATGTTTGTATAATCCAATAAACACTTTGACCACTTCATACAAACAACCATCTACATGTGACAAGGTGGAACGAGGCTCCTATTTGCCTCCTGTTTACTGTATGCAAAACAGGTTCTCCTGTTAGGTGATGTTATATAATTTTTGTTCTTATATTTGAAAGGGAATCATTTCCCTGTTAATCAACTTTTTGTCTGCCTCTGGAATCACATTATTTTATGTACCTCTCTTTCATGGAAAAACTTTGAATTGATGTGCCCAAATGTTTGTAACAACAAAGTATCTTAGGACCAACTTTTTTAACTGAATGTAAACATTACAACTTGGCTCAAATTTCCCAGGGCTCAAAGTCCTTTGGCCGTTCCCTGTTAGTTTGAGCCATCAATGTTTGACTGATTATTACTGGTTATTACATTTTTTTTCAATCACTTTTTTCTTCATAAAGGAGTAAAATTGGGGGAAATTATACTTTTTTAGGTTGGGAAGGGAGCTGAATTTAGGCATCAAAATCATTAAAAAGGCAGGCCATAAATCTATATTGGTAAATGAACTGTTTCAGTATTATGCTGTACCTATTTACCCATTTATTTCATATGGTTTCATATAATAATATCAGCTTACTCTTCATGGTGTACATGATGCTGTTGGGCAGTGTGTCCCTGTTCTTCTCCAGAATCCCGGCCACATCGTACGTCACGCAGCCCGCATAGTGAATGATAGAGAAACGCAGACCACTGTCCCGCGGTGTCTTGTAGTATCTATTGTGTTTCTTTCCTAAAGAAAGAAAAAAGGTAAAGTTAGATTTGATTCACAAAGGGTGTGTTTCCCAGAGCCCTCTGTGGAAGCATTCTCAGGTTAAGTGCCAGGGTCTTAACTTTGTCTTGCGGGAGCAAACAATAACGCCTCAGGTTGAGTTTTCAGGTTACAAAACACCATGTTTTTGTAAGACATTTTCAGAATAACAGACTGAAATTTAAAAGGTAAGTAAACCCTCATAGCTGTTTTAGCTGTTGAAATTTCTGAGCTGAAAAGAAAGAAGAACAGATGGCAGGGATCCAACAGTCCCACAGTAGTCAACCCCTAAAACTGGGACATAACTTAAGGCATAACAAACAGTAATCTTGGGGGCTATTTCATCAGGATCCTAGCGGAGAGTTCACACCTAGGAGTGATTTTCAGCAGTGCAATACTACTGTTGAAATATACATCTTTGGTAAAACAATGCTCCAAGATTCATGATATAACAGCCCTCAGCATTTTATAGATACAGTGTCAGTAGCTTGGAAGCCAGGGGCTTGTTTCACAAAGAATCCTAGGAGTACTTTTGTTCCTATGATAGATTTAAAACAGTACAGTACCACTCAGGTATTGTTCCTAGAAATCTAGATGAAGTGGCCCCTAGCAAATATCCTGGAGGCTGTTTCATCAAGAACCCTAAAAGTGATTCTGTACCAAGGAATGATTTTCAACAGTGCCAGCCAGACTACTGTTGAAAATCCCTCTTAGTTAGTAAACCCCACCTAGGATTCTTGATCAAACATCCCCCAGGTTTGCGCGACAAACTGGGCAATGAAAGTTTATGTAATGGAATATTTCACTTACCAACATTGGTGTGCAGTTTGGAGGCCAGGGATTTGTCTGTTGCCTTGGGAAAATTGCTCTCTTCATCCAAAATGGCAAGCAGTCCAGTCGGTCTCTGTAAGTTCAAGAAATGGTATTTTGAGGGTTGAATGCCAGTGCTCCTGCCTGAATTCGATGTAATTATAGATGGGTTTCAGAGACCCTTGGCCTAAAAATCCGCACCTAATGTATATGCTCTACCATTGAGCTATTGGGGTGGTCAATAACAATAATCTTTTTAATGTCTCCTTTTATACCTGTTAATAAACATACCTCCAAAAACAGATCAAGAATAGCCTGGTTGTTGTTGTATGTGACATCGACCAATGGGACGCCCTCTAACAAACAGTCCTGCTGCTCTCTGTATAAGATGTTTTCATTGGTGTAGAGCTGTATCTGTTCATTGGCCACATTAATGCACATCTGGAAAACATAGATGTAGAATGAGAGATGATTACAACCAGTAAACTTAAGTGTTAGCAAATTATTAAATAAATAAATATTACTTTATGGGTATATTTAATGACATACTTCAAGAATGCTTAAACATTGGCAATATCAATTACATAAATCAATGAATCTTTAATTACACCATTAAAAGACCAAGTGATCACTTCTTTCTCCCAGGCTCAACCTGTAATGCAGCCAATGGGCATGGGCAGACCCTTATCAACCATATAGCGTATGCACAAATATGAATTTCTTGCATAAGCATTGTATTTTACCTTTCTGTAACTATTTTTCAATGTTATATTTAAATGACTTTTTTCATACCTGTTCAAAACTGTTTTGAGGAAAGTTCTCAAATCCAAATATGTCCAATATACCAATCTGCAGATCACTCCTGGAAATTAAAGATCATCTTATGTAATAGTATTGCCTAAAATTATCTTTGCTTTAGTTACTTATTTAGACTTAAGGAAAACAAAAGTACTTCTTACTCCTTAAAATTTTAATTCAGGTCATTTAACTGACTTAGAACACAACCTCATTGGCTGACACATTGTCAACGCAAAATCTGACGCAGGGATTGTGTTTCGGATGAGTGGCAGTGGGCGGACCTTTAAACACCCGCGAAAAGTTGAAATGCTTAATGATTAAGCATAGTACTTAATGATTGCCTATCTGCCATTTCATTGACTGTTAATGTAGGTTGTATTCTAAGTTTTGAATAAAGACATACTAATAATAATAAATACATACATACTTGAAATATTCAGCATTTACAATTCAACACAATTCCTTCCTTTTTTTTAAATTTTATAATGTTCTTTCAAACCTGACACATAATGAACCCCTTTTTCCCCTTAGCACCCAGTCCCTTTACGCATAACCCTGTCCGTTTTAAAACCTAGCTAAAACTGGTTGAGCTCTTATTACTGCAATAACTTACCTTGATGAAAATAAGCATGTCATAATAATAACCAATTAACTTAAAGACACCCTATTCTGATATAATTAGTGTATATGGCAACTGTCTTTGAATAAATATGAGTGTTTTTCATTCCATTGCATATCGATTGTTTATGGGGTTACTGCTAAAAGGTACTTACACCTTCTGTTATTTAATGTTGCTTAGCACCATCTGGTTTTTATCCCACAGATTATATTTCTACCAAGAATACAATGCTACATGCACATGCGCAGTACCAACAATGTTCACATATCAAGTCTTATGGCATAAAAACAATATATATTTTTATGGCCATCAAGTGATAATGAAGAACAAACAAACAATAACAATACAACGATTTAAATCAATGCAATTAATTAAAACATTTAACAAAAAACCACTACACTAAATGCATTATGGTTTATTCTTTGTTATTAAGAATTGATTGAACAGTCGAAACCTGCAATTCAGAAGTTAAAAGGCTAACATATTTTCTAGGATTTTTTTCTTCACTACATAGAATGGTTAAACAAAACACCAAATGGTCACTTATATGATATAGAAGGAAAACCATTGCCAGTGAATTATAAGGCCATCTTTTCTAAGTACTTATCAAATGATTGCTTTTCTGAAAGAATAATTGAAAGTTGTTACAAAATCTATTTTAAAACTAAAAATATTTTTGGTCAGCTCAGGTCAAGTTTTTTGTTTTATTTTGCAAGTAAAACTTTCAATTTGATAAGAGGCACTAACTAAACATTTAACTGAAATTATTTTCACCTTAAGATATTTTCATGTACTAGCATTGCTTGGATGACCCCAAAATCTTTAAGAAAGATATCATTCAATGAGAACAAGAGATTTTTACTGCTCAAGCCAGTAAACACCCGGATACCAACCACCACCTACCCTTCTTCCACCGGCTGTATCAGCTGGTTAATACCATTTACGATCCAGCTGAACAGACGCGCATACAGCATCTTGGCAAGGGCGTCACGACAGTCCCGTGCTCGCTCTACTGTCCGCTCCTTCTTTATCTGCTCACCTGGTCAACAAGCACATGCAAACATGCAAACAACATGCAAAATGCGAACACAAGACGGAATATGTAAATACTTTTAAATACCTCTATAGAGTTCTTTTATAATAGATTTTGCTTCAGAGATATGCAAAATCAATGCGAATAACAATTCAGTAATGGAATAAAATCTTAAAAGAAATGCGCCTTTAGTTTCATAAATCTTCAAAGATCTAATATGGCAATACGAGACTTGGTGGCAATTTTCCAAGATGGCTGCCATTAGGCCATATTAACAGATATAGAATGGGTCCAGGCTAAAATGTATTTAAAATAGCTACAATAACACTTGCTCCAAGTTTCATGCTTTTTTTTTCATTTTCTTATTTTTTTTACATAGTTTGAACTTGACTAAAAGCACAGAATTCAACCATGCATACAACACACAAAAGAATGCTACGGCAATAAACTTGCAAATAAGACTGTAATCAAGCAATGTGGTAATTCTATTGCTTGTACTAGCTTGTTTTAGATCAATAAAGAATTCACACTAAACATGCAAATCTACCTCTGGTCACTGTATAGTCTGCTACCAGTGCTGACCCCAGCTCCTTGGCCGAGACCTCCAACATGTCGGACACAACCTTCAACATGTCTGAAAGCATGGTAGTACCATGGAGTCAGAATAGAGAACATAACCTCCTATTAGTATGTTTTCTCAGTCGATACTTCAACAAAGCCTATTCCAAAATCATGTGTCAAGCTAATTATATAAGGATTGTCATAAGCAACATAGAAACATGTGTTTTACAAAGTTTCTTGTGAATATAAAAAAAAAACAAGATTTAAGTTTTTGCATGTTCACACCAACGCTTTTTTCATAACCTAATTTTTTTCAGTAAAAACAGACAAAATAAGCATAAATAAACATACACAATTATGACAATAATTATAAATTGGGTACAATAATTACCCCCCTAGTTTTTCCATTTGCCATTTACCTGTATTAATCGCTTGAGCTGCATCATCATTGGCCATACCTATTTAACACTATTTACAAGAATTACCCCCCAATATTTACCGACTTTCCATTTACAGGTACCAATTTTGCTGCATTGTTGTTCTCCCCACTTTTAAACTTAATTTCTCCCAAATGTATCACTGTGTACAATAATTACCCCCCTCGTTTCCCCATTTGCCATTTACCTGTATTAATCACTTGTGCAGCATCGTTGTTGCCCACACCTTTGAACTCAATTTCCCCTAGGTGTAACACTATGGACAATATCTGGATCATGCTTTGGATGTCCTAAAAATAATTATCATTGTAAAAAATTCATTATACAATTAAGATTTATTTTTCAAAGGAATTAATGAAATACTGTTCCATATTCTGCAGACCCTAACGAACATTTTGATGTATAAAGGTTACTGTTATTTGACGTAGACCGGTTGACCCCCTAAATCAGCAAGATATTTATTTCTCCCACCTCAGATAAGTAGATCCAATAATTTAACCATGCTTGATATTCTTATCTTGCCCACGGGCGAAAATAAAACGCCTGTATGGAACTCCTTTTTAACGGTCACCACATTATAATTACCTCCCTTGTTGAAGACTGGACCATCAGTAGCACCAAGGAAATCTTGTCTTATGGTAATATTTAGAACGCTAATTAATTATTTCTCGCTTCAAATGTCACCATAAAACAGTTTTCACGCACCATTCAAGAAATAATGCTTCATTTTCCTTAGAACTATTTAAAAAGACCGATTTGACTATTAACATCAACTGGATCACTGCGCACGTATCCATGGTAAACCTCGTTTCCGCAAAACACCCTACGCTCGGTTCGGAATGAACCTATCTTACACTCTCGGCCATGGAAGATACTTATACTCCATTTGCTATACTAAATTAGGTACAAATCCTGAACGGCATTAACTGAAGCATTTCTTAGCAAATCAAGATTATATATCGAAATAACATGAAATCCACTGAATTTCAAGGAATCTGATTTAAAAACAAGGCAAACATTTTTTTCTGTCAATTTCCATAGAAATTTAATTAAATTTTGACATATGCAGCTCTGCATTGGCAATTAGACAAACATACATCCCTGCTCAATCTCATTCAAAAGTTGTATTTGCTGTAAAATTATAAGCCTCTTACCCAGCCTTACATTTCTTTCTAGAGTAACTGCAACTCCTTTTGTATAACCCACTTCCCAATGTATAACTGTTGGTTACACAAAACTAATATTATAAACAATTATATATTGGCTCTTAATAAGGCCGCATAATATTGCCTCTGTCCCCCTATTAGAAACATGCAAGGAACATGTAGTATGAATGATCTGTTTATTTTTTCCAATTTTTATCAGCTTGAGAAATATGAAAGGGTTTCAAGCAAGCGAATATGGAAAATTAAGTCTGTATACATATTAAGTCCTAGAGTACATACAGTCTGTGAGAAGCCAATGTAGTGTAGACAGTCCTTCACCTTCCAGAACTTGGCCTTGTTGTCCGGCTGGGCGTCAACCTTTGTGCCTTGAAGGTACCTGTAGGTATCATACGTATGTGTAAGAAATTGAGTAAATCCTTAAAACTATGACTCTGGCCCCAAATTATTGCCAGTCCCTTATGACTGGATTAAGCTTATCCCACTATTATTGTTTCACTATAATTTGGCTAATATTTACTTTATTTAAGAGATTTTAGACTTCTATGATAATCACAATAAACAATTTTTCATTTATTGATATAAAATTATTTAAGTACGTATAATAGTAAAATAACCTACTTAAGCCTGTCAAACTCATATTATTCGTCCATAAAAAAAACACTTCTGAAAGAAAAAATGTATCTGAACTTTTGAGAATATACAAACTTCACCTCATCTTGGGAGAGTTTGCCCCATTATCAAGTAGGGTATTTGGAATAAAAATCCGCCCCCCCCCCCAATCCTTGATGAACAAGAAATGCCTACCTAAACTTGGCCATGTCTTTGAGTCCGTACAAATTCACCTCCTCTGGTGAAAGTCCCCCCATCATCCAGTAGAAAATGTGGAAGTTGCACTCCCCCCGTCCCTGATGAACAACACGTGATTTCTCCAGCAGATACTCAGATATTTTCCCTGAAGAGTTACAATACAGCAACAGTGATTTTATTTGTACCGTTAAGTTTTGACAATCATCTAGTTGAAAATGTAATGCAAATTTCTCCATTATCCACTGTTATATTCATCTTCACTGCAATATTAAGATATGACCATATTTATTTCTATTAAATCTGCTAAGTTCAGGAAAGTAAAAATAAACAAGAGTGCCACTGAGCTAATACCAATGCTCATTAATTTTATAATTTTAACAAGGGAGATAACTCGACAATTATTCAAGCCTGAGTTATGGGCCTTGCTTAACATGTGTGTATTGTCTCATAAAACTATATCTTCTTTGATAAATAGACAAGCTAAAAGAGGCATATCCCTCATTCATAAAGTCATTAAGTTATTGGCCTTGCTACTTACATAGATGCATATTGTGTGTGGTAAAATTCATACTAAGTTTCAGTTGAATATCTTGTACCGTTTTTTGAGTTATGGCCAAGGTTAATTTTTGCACAACAATACTAAGGCTATAACAAAACACTATGAACTTCATAAAACAGAAGAACGAACAAAATCGGCTAAACCATTCATATATAAATCATGAGCACCATGTGAAACCATTAGTCAGTCTATTTAGTGTTCCAACTCACCGCCAATCACATGGCCCCTGGTGTTAAAGCTGAGTTCAATATATTTCCCGAATCTGCTGGAGTTATTGTTCATCAATGTGACTGCGTTACCAAATGCCTCTAGCAACGGATTCACCTGTAATACAACAACAACAAAAATCAAGACACTTCATCATTCATATGCAATCATCTAGTACCATATTCATTACAAAATAACTTATTTTGTGTCTTTAAAGGTACTTTCATGATCAAAATGGAATATTGTGAAACTATATCAAAGCTGCACTTTTAAATGGCTCACTAAGTCATAATAGCAAACTCATGACATTGTTCCAAGGTTAGAAATGTACACTCAAACACGTTAATCAACGAAAATAATCATAGTTTTAAATCAATCTCTTAATTAACCCATAGTTTAAAATCCAGTTCCTTAGTTAACCCCAAGTTTTAAAACAAGTCTTTTAGTTAACCAGATGTTTTTAAACAATCCTCTTAGTTTACCCAAAGATTTAAACCAGTATCTTTAACCCAAAACTTTAATACCAGTCTTATAGTTAACCCAAAGCTTTAATGTCTGTCTTTTAGTTAACCAAAAGCTTTAATATCAGTCTTTAAATTAGCCCAAAGCTAAATTAATACCAGTGTTTTAGTTAACTCAAACATTTAATACCAGTTTTTTAGTTAACCCGAAGCTTAAATGCCAGTCTTTAAGTTAACCCAAAGCTTTAATGCCAGTCTTTTAGTTAACCCAAAGTTTTAAAACCAATTTTTTAGTTAATCACAGGTTTTAAAAGCAATATCTTCATTAACCACAATAATTAAACCAATCTCTAAGTTAACGCCAAGTTTTAAAACCAGTCTCTAAGACTTTTGCTCCAACTCACTTGGTTTATTTTTGTGTTGAGATGAGTCTCCTCACTCCCTGCCACTCGTAACAGATGCTGGACGATATATTTACACGTCTCTGTTTTCCCCGAGCCACTCTCTCCCGATATCACATGACACTGTGACCCGCCTGCATGTCGCAGGGCACGGTAAGAGTTCTCCGCTATACCGTAGACGTGTGGAGGTAGTTGGTCGTCACTCTTTGGTTTCTCGTGGTACTTGCTTGATATCTGATAATTGCAGAGTAAAATATTATTATGCTAAGAACACTGGTATATAATATCTAAATATTCACCATCTATCTTTTATAAAATGTAAATGAACTAAACAAGATATCACTCATATAATAGTTTTTATTTACATATCAGGAGCAAAGGAGCTGGGGCAGCCAGAGCCTGTGGTTTGAGGCCCCAATATTCAGGCAAGCAAAGGCAACGGGACGATGAATATTTTTTTATTCACTATTATTCACTTTTTAACACTATTTTTATTTGAAAACTGACAATGCATTCTGATGCCATTTAGCAATGGTATCAATCAGACAGAGACAATGGATTATACAGCCTTGTGCTATTATGAGTTGAAGAAATATAACCCCTTTATTGGTCGATTAAATAGGTGAATGACTACAGCAATGAGTTCATTGTAATGAGTGGTACTGAGTCCATGGAATTTCACCTCTAAATCAATATCATAATATTTTATCTCTCTTACCTCCCTTGAGTAATACTCCAACTCTCTTACCTCCCTTGAGTAATACTCCAACTCTCTTACCTCCCTTGAGTAATACTCCAACTCTCTTACCTCCCTTGAGTAATACTCCAAATCTTTGAAAGGGTTCACAGCGACCAGGACATCCCCAATGTAGGTCTAAATGTTGGGAAGTAAATAGCAAAGTGAACTGTCGGGAAGTAATAGCCAAGCAAAATGATGAAAAATGTATGGAAATAAAAAGAAAAGTTAAATTTAGGGAAATAAACAGCTAGGGAAACAAAGTGAAAGTGAAATATTATGCTTTATTTGGAAACTTTTTAAAATATTGCCCCTATTTGAAGATTAGAATATATATATATATGGATCATCACCATTACTTTTGCCCTTATATCGTTTAACAGATAAAATAAAACAATTACTACAAAATACTTATAGAATTAATCCTCAGGTTACTTGATAAGAAATGGTCAGGCTAGAGAACGACATAAATAAGTTTGTCAACTTTCGGTTTGTTCTTCTTTATGCCAACATCTTTTATTAGTTTTAAAACTGAGAGAATGAACATTCCGTACATATATCTGAGCAGCACTGTATCTTCTCTCCAGCTCCTTGAGAATGCCCTCCTCGGATATGGAACTCAGCGCTGTCAGGTTGTCTGTATTTGAACACGTCTTTAACTTGCCCTACAAATTGGGGGAGATGAAATACAATATGTTTCAAAATAAGGAGTTCGTTGTTGTCAGGTTTTCTGTGTTGGAATATGTATTAAACTTGCCATACAAGATATGATCCATCTTAATAATATGGAAATCAGCATGTCAGGTTGTCTGTATTGGAAAACCTCTTAAACTTTCCCTACAAGATATGATAAGACAAGATATGATCCATCTTAATAATATGGAAATCAGCAATGTCAGGTTGTCTGTATTGGAAAACCTCTAAAACTTTCCCTACAAGATATGATAAGACAAGATATGATCAATCTTAATAATTTGGAAATCAGCGATGTCATGTTTTCTGTATTGGAAAACCTCTTAAACTTTCCCAACAAAATAAGACAAGATATGATCAATCTTAATAATATGGAAATCAGCAATGTCAGGCTGTCTGTAACTTAAAACCTCTTAAACTTTCCCTACTAGATAAGACAAGATATGATCAATCTTAATAATATGGAAATCAGGATTAATAGCCTTGCTGTACATGAGTATTTTGCGTCTGGTAACATTTATAACAAGTTAAATTTAAATATGGTTTGGGTGTTTTGCCAAAATAAAAGCCTTTGCACACAGATGCCAAGGTCATAACAAAAATTAAATGTTAACATACAAGCTAGGAATGATAGAGGATGGTTTGGACTTCTAGCTTATAAAACTAGTTTGAAAACATCCTAAAAGTCATGTAATTGTATAAATATTTATTGTAACATAAAATTCATTTTCACACCTTTTTGCTGCTGCCTGACTTCCATATTGCCATGGAGTAATAGTCGCTATCCTCATCTGTCTTCTT
Source organism: Mya arenaria (assembly GCF_026914265.1). Lineage (NCBI taxonomy): Eukaryota > Metazoa > Mollusca > Bivalvia > Myida > Myidae > Mya > Mya arenaria. Next base: position 55,772,947 of record NC_069136.1, on the reverse strand, counting down.
TGGATGTTTTTGTTGTCCTTTCCCAGGTTTATCTGAATTGAGAGCAAATCATCCATAAGTATGACCAAACACAAAGTGCACTAGGACACTGACTGAAGACTGAAAGGCTGAAACCAATTCAATGAGGGGCTGGGAGGCTGCAAAAGAAATCAAGTAGCTTTTTATAAGCTCTTTAAGGTCTTTCCTAACTTCAAAATAGAACCAAGCTGGGGTGTAAATAAAATAACAACCAAAAGCAACTAGAAAACCTTTTTTAGTATTTTTTTAAAGGGGGGAGGGGGAGGGGGGAGGGGGGAGGTGGGAGTAGGGTGCTCATTGCAGCCCTTTGACTCGCAGAAATCCACAAATCCGCAGAAAAATCACATCCCTGATGGACTAGTGGTAGAGGTGTCTGCTTCTCTTAGTCATGGTCATAAGATTAATCACATCCTCACTGCCTCTCATATAGACACCAGGACTGAATTCCGTCCATGAAACAGACTCAAAGAGTGATTCATATCAGCCTTCAGCTGTCTTCACGATAGGGCTGAAGTGAATAAGTACAAACTGAACAATATGTTTGTACCTGCATGCCCTGAGGTGCAATCGGCGACTGCCTCGTACATGGCACGAGCTTCCTGTAGCTCATCTTCCTTTGAAATTGTCACATGTCTTGCTCGCCTGAAAACATACAGAAACCTTTAACAAGTCTCAGATAGAGTCAACAATTTGGTTTTTGCATGACAATGACACTTACAAAACCATTGACAACCACGATATATGAGTCAATGAACAAAATATTGATTTTGTAAATCAAGACTTAGCTTACATTATTTTACTGTTGATTCTGAAGAGCATAGCCTCTGGAGGTGGTGGTGGTAAATCCTCGTTCCCAATGTTTCGAGAACCTCCAGCGATCTCCTCGTACACACTCTCTCCACGGCCAAATAACTCCTCATCTGATGAATGTGTTTCCACAGTGTCTGGTACATCTCTCTTTTCCTATAACAGTAGTACATGTAGATAAGATTTTGAAAAACTTGTATTTTTTCTTATCATCAAGGTTCATATTATACATATTTCATCATAAGGATTCAGGAAATAAATGTTTGAACAAATGTTTTAAGACTGGTAGTTATTTCTTTCCCATGATAGTTGTAGGACAGAATGTTATCAAACTGGTAACTCTTTTTACATCAATATTGGTAAGACAGAATGTTAAAAGACTGGTACTTTTTTTTAAATCTACAATAGTGGAACAACACGATGTTGACAGACAGGCTTTGATAGCATTTTATTTATCTAAGATAGAGGAAAGACAGGATGTTAAAATCTAAGACTGGAAGCTCTTTTTTACCTACAATAGTGAAAGGACGGGATGTTGAAAGACTGATACTTATTTATCTATGATAGAGGAAGGACAGGATGTTGAAAGACTGATACTTATTATCTATGATAGAGGAAGGACGGGATGTTGAAAGACTGATACTTATTATCTATGACAGAGGAAGGTCAGGATGTTGAAAGACTGATACTTATTTATCTATGACAGAGGAAGGTCAGGATGTTGAAAGACTGATACTTATTATCTATGATAGAGGAAGGTCAGGATGTTGAAAGACTGATACTTATTTATCTATGATAGAGGAAGGTCAGGATGTTGAAAGACTGATACTTATTATCTATGGTAGAGGAAGGTCAGGATGTTGAAAGACTGATACTTATTATCTATGATAGAGGAAGGTCAGGATGTTGAAAGACTGATACTTATTATCTATGGTAGAGGAAGGTCAGGATGTTGAAAGACTGATACTTATTTATCTATGATAGAGGAAGGTCAGGATGTTGAAAGACTGATACTTATTTATCTATGATAGAGGAAGGTCAGGATGTTGAAAGACTGATACTTATTTATCTATGATAGAGGAAGGTCAGGATGTTGAAAGACTGATACTTATTATCTATGACAGAGGAAGGTCAGGATGTTAAAAGACTGATACTTATTTATCTATGACAGAGGAAGGTCAGGATGTTGAAAGACTGATACTTATTATCTATGATAGAGGAAGGTCAGGATGTTGAAAGACTGATACTTATTATCTATGACAGAGGAAGGTCAGGATGTTGAAAGACTGATACTTATTTATCTATGACAGAGGAAGGACAGGATGTTGAAAGACTGATACTTATTTATCTATGACAGAGGAAGGACAGGATGTTAAAAGACTGATACTTATTTATCTATGATAGAGGAAGGACAGGATGTTGAAAGACTGATACTTATTTATCTATGATAGAGGAAGGACAGGATGTTGAAAGACTGATACTTATTTATCTATGATAGAGGAAGGACAGGATGTTGAAAGACTGATACTTATTTATCTATGATAGAGGAAGGACAGGATGTTGAAAGACTGATTTATCTATGACAGAGGAAGGTCAGGATGTTAAAAGACTGATACTTATTTATCTATGACAGAGGAAGGACAGGATGTTGAAAGACTGATACTTATTATCTATGACAGAGGAAGGTCAGGATGTTGAAAGACTGATACTTATTATCTATGATAAAGGAAGGTCAGGATGTTGAAAGACTGATACTTATTTATCTATGACAGAGGAAGGACAGGATGTTGAAAGACTGATACTTATTATCTATGATAAAGGAAGGACAGGATGTTGAAAGACTGATACTTATTTATCTATGATAGAGGAAGGTCAGGATGTTGAAAGACTGATACTTATTTATCTATGATAGAGGAAGGTCAGGATGTTGAAAGACTGATACTTATTTATCTATGATAGAGGAAGGTCAGGATGTTGAAAGACTGATACTTATTTATCTATGATAGAGGAAGGTCAGGATGTTGAAAGACTGATACTTATTTATCTATGATAGAGGAAGGACAGGATGTTGAAAGACTGATACTTATTTATCTATGATAGAGGAAGGTCAGGATGTTGAAAGACTGATACTTATTATCTATGATAAAGGAAGGTCAGGATGTTGAAAGACTGATACTTATTATCTATGATAGAGGAAGGTCAGGATGTTGAAAGACTGATACTTATTTATCTATGACAGAGGAAGGACAGGATGTTGAAAGACTGATACTTATTTATCTATGACAGAGGAAGGACAGGATGTTGAAAGACTGATACTTATTTATCTATGACAGAGGAAGGACAGGATGTTGAAAGACTGATACTTATTTATCTATGATAGAGGAAGGTCAGGATGTTGAAAGACTGATACTTATTATCTATGATAGAGGAAGGTCAGGATGTTGAAAGACTGATACTTATTTATCTATGACAGAGGAAGGACAGGATGTTGAAAGACTGATACTTATTATCTATGATAGAGGAAGGTCAGGATGTTGAAAGACTGATACTTATTTATCTATGATAGAGGAAGGACAGGATGTTGAAAGACTGATACTTATTATCTATGATAGAGGAAAGACAGGATGTTGAAAGACTGATACTTATAATCTATGATAGAGGAAGGACAGGATGTTGAAAGACTGATACTTATTATCTATGATAGAGGAAGGTCAGGATGTTAAAAGACTGATACTTATTATCTATGATAGAGGAAGGACGGGATGTTGAAAGACTGATACTTATTTATCTATGACAGAGGAAGGACAGGATGTTGAAAGACTGATACTTATTATCTATGACAGAGGAAGGACAGGATGTTGAAAGACTGATACTTATTTATCTATGACAGAGGAAGGTCAGGATGTTGAAAGACTGATACTTATTATCTATGATAGAGGAAGGACAGGATGTTGAAAGACTGATACTTATTTATCTATGATAGAGGAAGGACAGGATGTTGAAAGACTGATACTTATTTATCTATGACAGAGGAAGGACAGGATGTTAAAAGACTGATACTTATTTATCTATGACAGAGGAAGGACAGGATGTTGAAAGACTGATACTTATTTATCTATGACAGAGGAAGGTCAGGATGTTGAAAGACTGATACTTATTATCTATGATAAAGGAAGGTCAGGATGTTGAAAGACTGATACTTATTTATCTATGACAGAGGAAGGTCAGGATGTTGAAAGACTGATACTTATTTATCTATGATAGAGGAAGGTCAGGATGTTGAAAGACTGATACTTATTTATCTATGATAGAGGAAGGTCAGGATGTTGAAAGACTGATACTTATTTATCTATGATAGAGGAAGGACAGGATGTTGAAAGACTGATACTTATTTATCTATGATAGAGGAAGGACAGGATGTTGAAAGACTGATACTTATTTATCTATGATAGAGGAAGGACAGGATGTTGAAAGACTGATACTTATTTATCTATGATAGAGGAAGGACGGGATGTTGAAAGACTGATACTTATTATCTATGACAGAGGAAGGACGGGATGTTGAAAGACTGATACTTATTTATCTATGATAGAGGAAGGACAGGATGTTGAAAGACTGATACTTATTATCTATGATAGAGGAAGGTCAGGATGTTGAAAGACTGATACTTATTTATCTATGACAGAGGAAGGTCAGGATGTTGAAAGACTGATACTTATTTATCTATGATAGAGGAAGGTCAGGATGTTGAAAGACTGATACTTATTATCTATGACAGAGGAAGGTCAGGATGTTGAAAGACTGATACTTATTTATCTATGATAGAGGAAGGTCAGGATGTTGAAAGACTGATACTTATTATCTATGATAGAGGAAGGTCAGGATGTTGAAAGACTGATACTTATTTATCTATGATAGAGGAAGGTCAGGATGTTGAAAGACTGATACTTATTATCTATGACAGAGGAAGGACAGGATGTTGAAAGACTGATACTTATTTATCTATGATAGAGGAAGGACAGGATGTTGAAAGACTGATACTTATTTATCTATGATAGAGGAAGGACAGGATGTTGAAAGACTGATACTTATTTATCTATGATAGAGGAAGGACAGGATGTTGAAAGACTGATACTTATTATCTATGATAGAGGAAGGACGGGATGTTGAAAGACTGATACTTATTTATCTATGACAGAGGAAGGACGGGATGTTGAAAGACTGATACTTATTATCTATGGTAGAGGAAGGTCAGGATGTTGAAAGACTGATACTTATTATCTATGATAGAGGAAGGACGGGATGTTGAAAGACTGATACTTATTTATCTATGATAGAGGAAGGACGGGATGTTGAAAGACTGATACTTATTATCTATGATAGAGGAAGGACGGGATGTTGAAAGACTGATACTTATTTATCTATGATAGAGGAAGGACGGGATGTTGAAAGACTGATACTTATTATCTATGATAGAGGAAGGACGGGATGTTGAAAGACTGATACTTATTATCTATGATAGAGGAAGGACGGGATGTTGAAAGACTGATACTTATTTATCTATGACAGAGGAAGGACAGGATGTTGAAAGACTGATACTTATTATCTATGATAGAGGAAGGTCAGGATGTTGAAAGACTGATACTTATTATCTATGATAGAGGAAGGTCAGGATGTTGAAAGACTGATACTTATTTATCTATGATAGAGGAAGGTCAGGATGTTGAAAGACTGATACTTATTTATCTATGATAAAGGAAGGACAGGATGTTAAAAGACTGGTCCTTTTGTTTTTATCTATAATAGTGGCTACAGTCATGTTGCTGAAACAATGATATCTATTTTTTTAACAAAAAATAAGTAAAACAGGATGTTTAAAGACTGACAGCTCTTTTTTGGCCAGAGTTTTTGTTTTTGAACAATGAAGTGACATACCTAAACAATTATTTGGTTGAAAATATCCAGGTGAGCTTAAAATACCAAACATTTAAATATTAAAAGTAAACAATATCCCCATACCACAAACTTCCTCTCACATTTGACAAGTAGGGCCTTTAACTCATCTGAGCTTGTGTAGGTGGATGGCTTACAGCCCAGGGAGTCTGCGATGTTGGGGTTGGCATGCCTCTTGAGTAGTAGCTCAACTGACTTCTTCTGCAATGTTGAATATAGAGTTTAAATGATACATGAAGATTAGTAAGGTCATAATTCATCTGAGAGGGTGCGGCTGAACAGTTTACAGCCACTGGAGTCTGTGATGTTGATGCTGGCAAGCCTCTTGAGTAGGAGCACAAAAGAGTTCTTCTATCAGGTAGAATAAGGTGTTCAATTTGAGTATATAAGCATGCATGGTCTTCACTCATCTGAGCATGTGTATGGGGAGAGCATACATTTATTATGTTTTATGAATACGGCCCAGTTTTCTATTGCAATATATACATATATGAACATTATCCAATACCATAACAAAACTACAGCCTACACTCCCAGCCCTTTACCTGGTTAAACCTTGCAGCCACATGTAGAGGAGTCCAGCCATAGGCATCCTTCTTGTTAACGTCCAGCTCATATTTGAACAAGGCCTTCAGGCAGGAACGGTACCCGTTGGCGGCAGCTATGTGTAGCTGAAACAAAAAGAATATTTGTTTTTTTGTTTTTAATCGTTTTAAAGAAGTAGTGAGAAAATCTTTATAAAAGTGTAGGCAGAACTGATGATCGATTACAAAGGTGTATGTCTTTTGTTGTTTAATCCTTTTAAAACAGTAGTGTCTTACCTTGTGATAGATGTGAGAATTTGCATCAAACATGAAACAGAGCAATATTTCATTTCTATCTATATTACTTAACATTGATTTTCAACGGTGTTTGATATTTGTGAAAAGATCAAAAACTCAAAACCCAGCAAAATATGAATGCTATTATTAATTACTTGCCTCACACATCTTATTCAAATTAGATAAAACAAACAAATTTCTATATCTAGATGAATCACATGAAATTAAACCAGTCTACAGTAGATAAGAGCAATAAATGTGCATCTACATCAATTACATTTTGATTGCAATTAAGCTGTTGTTGTTTTTTTCTAAATTCATTGTATTTACCAACAAAGAGCCTATTGTTAAAAACTTTGGTAAAGTTAACAATGTGATTAATGGTATCGTTGTTTACTCTTAATTGTTAACTTTTTGTTGATGTGCTCATAGATTAAAATAACAAAACAAGTACAGCTTAACAGTTGACTAAAATGTTGTTAGAAATACTTTTTTGATCATTTACCCTCAGACGAAACCACGAACACGATCGTAACAATTCTCTTTTTTAACATGTGTGTGTTATACATCCACACAGTAAGTATGAATAAATAAATATTTTTTTCTCAACCCCCCCCCCCCCCCCCCCTACATAACTGAAGGTGCTCATAGCATCACACTCAATGATGTTCTACCTCATCTTTGCCCAAGCCCAACCATCCAAAAGAAAATCCCACAAATGTTGGTACCTACCAAAGTCATTCCCTCTGATGTCAGCTGGTTGATGTCAACAGCCAGTGGTAGGGCCTTTATGTGGTTTAACATTTCTCTGGGGCGAACCAGTCTGCCTTTCTGTAACATCTCCTCTGTCATCCCTGGAGGAAAAGATAAAACTATTATGAGTGTGGGAAGCAAATTTTCTGTAACCAAATAATTTACCAGATGAATTATTTTCATTGTTGAGACTCGCTTTTGTCATTTACAAATAGAATCAAATTATTACGCATCTTGTTTTTATTGTAGGCAGGTATGATTGGTTATTTTAATACTATGTATCAGAAAAATATAAAATAAAGCTAAGGTAATGAAGATTCAATAAATATAAAACCATACCATCCCATTGACTCTTAGCTTTTTGTTTAAAATGCATTGTTGTGAAATCTCAAATCAACTTCCACAGTACTGTGTCCTAAGATCACCAACCCTTAACCTAAACAGGTAATGAGGGATGTTAGTGAACAGTTGTCAGCCTCCCACCAAAGAAGTCGTTGGTTGGAATAACAAATTAACAGACTTAGATATGATAAAGTAATTTATTTTTAATGTAAAAAAGTTTTTTTTCCATAGCTGTTTTACAAAAATATTCATATGTAAGTATTTGTGTACAATAACGTTAGAAAAAGGCTTCCTTAAGTTTTTTCCTAAAAGCGTAAGTATGCTTACATAAGGCATCATTGACCTTGCCAATGACACACTTTTTGGCAAAGGTCTTTGAAAAATGACACTTAAAGTGCTGGTAAACGGATTCAGGTGAGATTTTAACCCGTCGTCTTCCCAAAAGAGCTTAAATAAATTAGTATAAACTAACCTTGAGCCTCTAGGTGCCTGATGCAGATGGCACGAGACTCGGACCCCTCACTTGCCTGGTCCACCGGGAAATAACCATCCACATCTATGGCTTCAATACTCGCACCATTCTGAAGCCAAAGGCAAAGAGTTTAGGTTTATTTCCATTGAAATTCACTTGTTTCACAATTATTGTGAAACTGGTTGTCATTAACAAAAAATATTAAAATCATGTGTGTAATTTTACCATGGAGACAGAACTAGAAATTTGATAAATAAGAATTTAATAGCTAGCTGAGATTGGGACCGGGGAAAACTATTCGACAAAACCAGAAAACAGAGATAACAGATTCCAACATAATGGTGTGTTTGACAGTACTTTCTTTAGTTCTTTCCCTTTATATATATATCAGACCGAAAAGTCAAACCGGAATAACAACAAACCAAGTAGACTGAGAGTCTCAGACTATAAGAATTTGTGAGCCAGCTGATTTTTTGGCTCCTAAGCAAAACACAGACAATTGTAAGAGGCAGAACTTTGTGGAATACAAATCACAAATTAGATAAGATTCATTCAAGTCATTGCAATGGTTTGGACAACCATTAATTTCGTTGAGGGGTTTGAATGACTTTTAAAAACACAAATATCACCTATTGGATTAACACAACAAATTTTGACTGTCACAACATACATCAATCAGCAGCTGTGTAATTTCTACACTGTCGCAGGAGCAGGCGGTGTGCAGGGGCGTCCACCAATCATCATCCCGCACATTCACATCGGCACCCGCAGAGATAAGCAGTTCTGCTGCAGAAGCATTGTCCTCAGCTGCACACTGTATCAATAAATATGATATGATACAAGTGTATACAGGATTTATTTTGGCCAATTTGAATTGGCTTAATATCAAGCCCATACTAAAAGCAATCTAGTATATAACTCATCCTTTTTTGCTTTGAAATTCCCAACTTGGCAGGAAACACCAATATTCTTTTCTATGACTATGGGGTTTTTCCTAAATAGCTGGAAAACTCCCTGGCATACAATGTTACTTTAAGGTGACAACATATGCACAAAAATAATTATAAGAATATGGGTACCTTGAATTCAATAAAGATTTTGTTTATACAAAAAAATCATGATTGTACACAAGCAGGTGAATGTAATGATTTAAGTTACAGCATACCATGTTCCATGAAATGTACATTAGTCATGTCTTCTATAATCTATGAACTTGTTATAGTAAAAACACAATTTTCATTACCTTATGCAGCATAGTTGTTCCATTTCCGGTCGTGAAGTTTGGGTCACCTCCCTCATTTAAATACCTTGACACTGAAAACAAGACATAGTAAGTGTAAGTAGTCCATCTAAGGATATCAAATTGAAATTTATCAATCAATTTGAAATATTAAAGTTTGAATAAAAAAAATTTGATGATTGAAATTAATTTTATACCTTGAGTCTTGACAATTTATTAAATCTGAAGAAAACAAAATGTTTTTGTGAAAATTTACACATGTTTAACGTAATGCTTCATGGTGTGCGTCTTTTCTTATCATAAGATACCATATCAAATAGACTAGATCAATCCTTTTATTCCTCTATCTGAGTTAAAAATGCAAAGTTTCAAATCCATCACTTGAACATGTTATTTTTTACTGTATTATTTGGGTTATGTTACTCAAAAAAATACTGAAAAATAGCTGGTGCCTGTCATAATTGATAATATAATTGGCGCAGAGAAACAAATTCACAGGGTGATAAGTCTAACAAGAGGGCCAAGATAGCCCTATCGCTCACCTCAGTAAAACTTTGTGCTATAGACTTGTTGATAATTGAAGGGCAATAACAGGGATTTGGCTTCTCTAATGTATGAAATTGTTACCTCTAGAGTGTTAACAAGGTATTTCCATATTTGGGCTCTGTGATCTAGTTTTTGACCCCAGATTACCCATATTCAAACTTGAGCTAGATATCATCGAAACAACCTTTCTGACAAATTTCCAGGATATTTGGGCTGAAAATGTTGTCTCGAGAGTGTTAACAAGGTATTTCCATAATTGGGCTCTGTGACCTAGTTTTTTAACCCTAGATGACCCATAATCGAACTTGAGCTGGAAATCATCAAAACAACCTTTCTGACAAATTTCCAGGATATTTGGGCTGAAAATGTTACCTCGAGAGTGTTAACAAGGTATTTCCATAATTGGGCTCTGTGACCTAGTTTTTTACCACAGATGACCCATATTCGTACTTGAGTTAGAAATCATCGAAACAACTTTTCTGACAAATTTCCAGGATATTTGGGCTGAAAATGTTACTTCTAGAGTGTTAACAAGGTATTTCCATATTTGGGCTCTGTGACCTAGTTTTTAACCCCAGATGACCCATATTCGAACTCGTCCGAGTCATTACAGGGACAAACATCCTGACCAAGTTTCATGACAATTGAGGCAAAAATGTGACCCCTAGAGTGATAACAAACTAAGTGGGTGGACGACAGACGTCAGGGACGACGGACAATCATCAAACCTAAAAGCTCACCCTCAGCCTACGGCTAAGGTGAGCTATAAATCTATTAATAAGAATGATAAACGCTTCTGATCTAAAACTATGTTTCAAAATGTCAGGGTGTGTGCTGGTGCATTGAAGACAGACAATTCAATAATCATAACCACTCTCAAAAAGTTAAAAAAACACATAAATATTGATATAAATACAATGATTTGAAGAGCTTCTGAATCATGCAAACTAGATATAATAGATATAATGCTCTCTTTTGATTTCAGTTGCCGACAAGCAATGCATTTCAATAATTTTGCACCTTAAATATACAATGAATCTTAAAAGTATCTTTCATTTTAATGACTGTCAACACTTGAAAGTCCATATTGCAAGGTCGATTTTTTAGATTGATAGAGATAATCGCTTTTGTATTTATTGTTTATTGGACAAAGACATACTAGTTATCAAAGTTGAATATCATGCATTTTTTAAGTGTCCAAGATTTAATGACATCTGTGAAATTATTTGATTTCTTGATTTCTTGGCATCTTGGAAATAGTGACAGTTTTATTTCTATAATCTGATAGCATGGGGAAATTTTGACCCAATTAAATCCAGTGCTCTTTAAGTTCATAATCTCAAGTATTTTTTTTCAAAAACAAAGCAAACCACCATAAACACTTTTTTTAAACATATTAAACTAACATTATTTTTTGACAGAATAACAGCTTGGTAACAATAGAAATATATGGATTACTAATTTGTAAAAAAAAAGTGTTATTTGCAAGAAAATAATTTTGACATAGAATATAATTTATGTCATGCCCACATTCCTTCCTACCCTACCTATACCGTAGTAATTTTGGGGATTTTCCCCTTAGCGAACATTTTTTTTTTGCCTTAACTAATATATCTGTTTCAAAATTTAATTGAATGGCTCATTAGATTTTTTCATATCTATATGCAAATATATGCAAATTCTTATATTCCAAATAAATGTTTCCATAGCTTCCAAGTCTTTTTTAACATTATTGTAACAGGTTTCATCACTGGGCTTTTCCCCCAAAAATATGGAAGGTGACAGGACTTACCCTATTCATTTAGGGAAATTGTAGCACATGAAATTCTACCAATTGGGAACTTTTAGTGCATAAATGCCCCAAACGGGAAATTCCACATGTGCAATTATTAAAGACAACTATAGAATGTAACCATATCATGTCATTGATCGCAGGTTTCGCGGCATTTTGGGTACAAAACTACTCCTTTGTCGAATATCCCATCAACCGATGGGGGTAAAACTTTGGCTTCAAAATTCTGTTAAAGTCACACTTGGGAATGTGACGGGGTCAAGCCATAATGCAGCCATTATAGGACGTGGGCAGACCTTTATAAACTCAACAACAACAACAACAACCATATCATTGAATTATGTTATGGCCAGGCAGATGAACAAATGGCGTGGTGGGCAAAAGGCAGCCAGTACAGGAGTATTAAAGGGGTGGACCTTATTTTGGAAAAGAATGTCTGGAAATTAGGAAAAAATGCCCTTATCAGCAATGGGGAAGCAGACGAATTTCGGCCCTTTCTAAAAAAGGTGAAAAAGCCCTGCTTCACAACATTGTTTTTTTTGGCATAAGTTGTACCTATATTTAGAATGACTTGATGTATATCAGTTGAATTCAGCATAAAATTGTTCAGCTTTGACAATTTAAGCAGCATTTATAATATTTTATCTAGCGTGAACATTTATGTTACCATTTTAAGACATTAATTTTGCACCCATATAACACCAAGTTTTGAAAACAGTGTTAATCAGGTAAAATTGCATTCAAAATTATGTAACTAATACATCGAAATCATTAAAAGTTGCTCAGTGATTAACAAATTGTTTAAACATGATTCGGTAGACAGTTTTGGTATTTGTACAAAATACAATTTCAAATTATTCGGGAATATGAAACTTTTGACCGTACGCCAAATTTCTCAATTGTCATCAGAGTAACATTTAGGCTTAAGGATCTTACTTCATTTAGACAAATTCCCTAGTGTAACCTGGCTGAGCTTACATTTGTTTTTGTCATGTAAAAAATAGGTTCGTAATGAGCATCTCTTCTAAAGGAGAATATTACCAGTACACAAAATACACCAAAACAAACACAGCGTGCTGATGGTGTCCTTTTACCAGCTATAACAAATAAGGAACTTAAGTTGGTGTAACCTTAATACAATGCAGATTGAAACCGAGAATTTTGATTTCAGCTTTCTAAAACTGTCCATAAATACAAAATAAGTGTCTCTTTTTTCCCTTTTGATTATATTTTAATACAAAGGTCTTCTCCATATTAACAGGTGGTATTCATACCTATTCCATGTACATATGTACTGGTATATGCATGGTTATCTTATGTCCTTTAATGTCATATGATTATGTCTATGGTGTTCATCTTTTGTATATATACATCTTAGTTTTTATTTTGTTTCTCTGTGTATCCTTGCAATTTCCTATATAAATGCTATTCTTGCCCCATATGGAGAAAAAAATTAAAGATGTATCTATCTTATCTTATCAGTCTACCTGTAAGCCAGCATGCCTGCGTGCATGCGTGGGTGGGTGGTTGGATGCGTGTGTGTGTACATTATCATATACCAACCCAACCCAACCAAACCTTACCCTACCCAACCCAAGCCTACCCAACCAAACCCTACACAACCTGACCCCACCTGACCCATCCCAACCCTATCTGAACCAACCCAACCCTACACAACCTGACCCGACCTGACCCAACCCAACTCAACCCCATCCTACCCATCCTAACCCAACCCAACCCAATCCAACCCAACCCTACACAACCTGACCTGACCTGACCCAACCCAACCCAACCCCATCCTAACCCAACCCAACCCTACCCAACCCAATCCAACCCAACCCAACCCAACCCAACCCAACCCCATCCTAACCCAGCCCAACCCTACCCAACCCAATCCAACCCAACCCTACCCAACCCAATCCGACCTAACACATCCCAACCTAACCCAACCCAACCCAACCCTACCCTACCCAACCCAATCCAATCCGACCCAACCTGACACAACCCAACCCAACCCATCCCAACCCAACCCCATCTGACCCAACCCAACCCAACCTAAGCCTACCCAACCCAACCCAACCCAACCCTACCCAATCCGACCCATCCCGACCTGACAAAACCCAACCCAACCCCATCCTAACCATCCCAACCAGACCAATATCAACCCAACCCATCCCAACCCTACCCCACCCAACCCGACCTAACCCTACCCAAACCAAGCCGAGCCAAGCCAACCCTATCTAACCTCATCCTACCCATCTAAACCCAATCAACCAAACCCAACCCTACCCTACCTAACCCTAAATAACCCTACCCAACCCAATCCAACCCTACCCAAGATAAGCCACGCCAAGCCAAGCCAAGCCAACCCTACCCAACCCAACCCATTTCCCAACCCTTTCCTATCATATCCTACCCTAAGACCCATCCTCTCTTTCTTCCTTTGTACCAATCTATCTTTAATTGCTTGTTAATATATATTAGAAAGTAGCCAAATAGTTCAAAATATATGAATAGTGTTTCTTAAATAGATATTTCAAAAATGAAATAAAATGGCATTGATAAAATAAGCAATAAACCTTTGAAAAGATTCACAATCTGATCTGTTCAGAAATGACTTAAATCCTACCATCCGTATGTTAAATGATAGCCTGATTATACTTGACTATAATGGGAATGCAGAAAAATATGAAACGCCTTAGGCCATGATACAAAATATTTTCAGATTCCTATCTGCACTGACCACTTTTGTAACCTAAAAATCCAGCCAAAACAGTTTATAAATATTTAGAAAAAAATAAGGCCAATTGTTAGACAAGAGTGTTTTTTCAGAGCATACCCTAATGTTTGTCTACTGTTATTTTCAAGACAATACAATTATTGAAGCCTGAGAATAGGGATTTGATGAGTAATGCATATACTTAGATAAGATTTACATTTTACATTTTTACTTTATTTGGGATTATTGGGATAAGAGTCAGGTAGTGCACAGTCAGACTGGTTTAAACCCCCAGTAAATTTACATTTTACTGACCGTTCCTGAAGGCGGTTACACCTAACAATCCATGATAAACACATCTAGATTTTTATATAGTGTATTTATATGTACTGTGTAATGTTTGTGGAGTTTTGTGCTGTTGTTACATGTTTCTTGTTTGTGATATATTATTTTTGTGTTATTTGTCTTTGACGTTTACCCTGTTCATGATTAAACTTTTTGCTACTGACCTTGTTTCTGTAGTTTTTCATATTAATTTTGCTGTTTACATTTGTTTTGTTGCTGGCAACATGTGAACCAAACTTAATTTCAAGAAGATCTTAACATTTTTCAGTTATGGCCAAGATTATTGAAATTTTTAAATGTCTGTATACTATATCACCAGAATGTGTTCAAAACCTTGAAGCTTTTTAGACGTCATGTTATTTTAATCTCAGATATGAAAACTGCGTAGATGTTCCATCTGTAAGAACAACTAAATATGGGAAGAACTTTTTACGCTTTGAGCCAAGTCAGGTCTGGAACAGCCTCCCATAGCCTTTGAAAGGAAATATTTAGGTTCTCCCAAAACTACCTGAATTGAGAAGGCTGATCTGCACCTGGACAGGTCCCTCTTGTAAATGTTCAATGTGAAAATAATCTTTTATAACTTAAAATTTAAATAGAAATTGAGAATTTTAAGGGGTTTCACTGAATATCTTTTGTCCTTTGTCGCTACAGAAAAAGATTTTTGTTTTCAGTGGGATGGCCTACACCCACTGGACAAGATGTGGCCACAGTGGCATTCAAACACCAACAAAGATTTCAGCCGACATTTTGAATATGAATAAAAATATCAAATTTAAAAGCAAGGGCTATTATTCAGCACATGTTTTAAATTCATAAATTATTAAAATCCGTCTAACACATACAAATTCTTGTGTGTTTTTTAAAGCAAGTATTTGTTAAAGTGTTATGATTTAGCATTTTCAATTCATGTTCTTACACAGTGGTAGGTGCTGTTATTGTCAGGACGGTGGCCGGACAGAGATATGGATGGGGCTACCTGCATGTAGATAGGGATTGACTAAATCATATGGGCCACCCGGTATGATGCCATTGTACGCTACTGTTTCTAATAATATCAGCAAAATCTAGTAGTATTTAAGATAACATGATAAATAAAGCATCTCCTCTTAGCAATACTTTCTAAAGATTTTTATTATATAATTATATAACAATTTTACCAAATACACGTCACTGTACCATGCTGTAATTTCCATGTACATAATTGTTACTTACAATTTTGCTGCTTTGAATGTATTTGATTATCCATAATTTATACTTTTGAAAGAACTAACCATTTTACAGTGACTATGTCAACTAGAGGAACCGTATGCGAGTGGATTGCTCGTACAGTCAGGAAACTAGTTGATGGTAGTGTTATCACTGCATGTATACTGTGCTCTAATCCATCTTAGTTTTTGTAATTTTATGCATAAATATATTAAGAAGCAGCTTTCGTAAAAAAATGTTCCAATATTGTACCAATTTTAAAACAACATGCTTTAATTTCCAGGTCACCAGCTCATTGATATGTTTTGATATGTTATATATATATGTGTGCTTGTTGTTCATGTCAGAAAATAGCTCATTGAGCTTTATTTCTTGTTAGCATATACTGGTACCCAACCTTAAATAAAGATTCTTGTACCTTGTATATCTTGTAAAGTTTTTGCACATAAAAACAATCCTCAAACATTCTCCCTAACAGTATCATATCAACCATAATCTTTAAAAGCAACACCAATGCTATCACAGTACTTGATTTTTTCCAAAAAGTGAAAAAGAACATTTAGATGAGAATCTAAAACTAGTTTTCACCTGCCTTATGACAGACTAGATAGATTTTATAACTGCATGATATTTGATACCAAGTCATGATCACAACCACAAGGATTCATCTTTGTAAATAATATAGGTGTTACTGATTTTATCCATACAAAACCAAGCCAGCCACCGCTATGTAAAAACATGAATATCGGAAAAATTCTATTAAAACATTAAATGTATTTTAAGATTTAAACTAAATCATTGAATTTTATATTATAACAATCTTAAGTTGCATTCAAATTCTTAAAAGTACATGACTTCCAAATCTTTTATTCATACCAGTAAGCGATGCAGACTTATGCACAGTCACATTGTAGACATTAAGATCAAGCACATAAAATGCAAATCCTCGTTAAATTAAAATGTACATAGATAGGCTGAATACAAAAACCAGTATGCGTAAACCACATGCTATTTTAAAGCCCATTTAAGACTTCATAAAGGACTTAAAATTAAACACAATTATTTACAGGGTCATGACTTTCACCTTCTTGACTTGATTTCACTTCCTCCATTGTTACTGCGTGTGACAAACAATTGGTTAACCCTATTCTCACCTTCAAATAATCAGATACGGATGGTTTTCGTGAATAATGGTATCAATTTCAAAATAAACATCCTGAAAGGTGCTTTAATGCATGTAGGTAGATATCATTCTGAACCCCCCCCCCTCCCGATCAATAAGTTTGTACTGCATGTCATTGTCATTTGCATAATTTGCATAGCAGAACAGTTTGCTAATATATTTGGTTGATCCAAAGAGTAGGAATATATCAATCTATTTTAATACTACTTTCAACCAGTATTTATTTAATTGATGTACAAATAAGCTTGATATTTTAGCGGTTCCTGGTTTGCTGCATGGTGACTGCAAGGGGAAGTTTTTTCCCATTAATCATATGTAATATAAATGAAGGCGTACAAAAAGTAATAAAATGTTTGTTTCTGGTATCCTGACCTACCCGTATTATGTTGCCCTGACTCTAGACCCTTTAGTTGCCTTGAGAATTTTTTTAATATTTTTTTTCTTTTTTTCTTTTGAATGTTATACTCTGTTTTCTTTCACCACATCTATAAGTAAATATTTAAAGAGAACATAAGTCATGGATTTTTTCATTTTGTTTAAAACATTCCCGGCTTTGACATTTTACCAGTATTGAGGGCATTTGGGGCTTGTGCTAAGGCCATGCTAAGTTAATTCTATGTGCTTAGACAGGTGGATTTTAAGCCTTCAGAATTCAAAAAAATATTATTTTCTTAAGCTTAGTGATTCAAATGACAATCCTTTGAGTAAAGAAATAAATCATATCCAAAGAGTTCAGATTTCTAGAACTTTGGACCTATACATGTACGTGACACTTTAATTCTTATGATTTTTTCAATCTACGACAATATCTTTATTTTTTTTCTGCTGAACAGGACCAAGGTTTGAAACTATTTTAAATATCTGTAACCAATAATGTATGGCCTAATTTTTAACACTACTAAACATACTACATGTACCTTGTAAATCATCAAATTCATCTACAGCAGCCTGTAACAGCAGATTTGTTGAGAAGGTCACATTAACGCGTCGCTTGTTCTGCCGTCTGGGTTCCGGTTCCCGTCCTCGCTCGGAGGTAATGAAGGCCACATATTTCTCTATCTATAAGACAAGAACACATGAACATAGTGACGAGCACAACACATTTACTCTTCTCATTGTAACAGTGTTTCTTCCTGGTTTGTAAAAAAGGGCATGGTAACTTCTTCTTTGGGAAATGGTATGACTGAAATGCAACACTGTTATCGGCCAATATAAATTAGATATTTCATCCAAATATTTTTTAAATGTGGGTGAGGACATTTTTATCTTTTTTTAGATTACTGTTTCACCACTTAATATGTTTTCATGCTCTTTCTTGCATAAGGGACCATTATATTCAACAACACACACCTGTTTCTGCCTGACCTGTCTGCAAACTTTCTGTCGATGCTGGGGAGGCAACTCCGACATAAAACTCTGGTCAAGATCCATAACTCTAGTGTGTCAGTCCTGCAAAACAATGAACTGAGCACTGATTATGAAATGACCCATTAACACATATTGCAGTTGCAACCAGGCCTGTCCACCTTTATGCACCAGTCAATTGTAACCACAGCCCCCCAGGTCCAGGGACTATAGCGGGGACTTTGACTTTCGGTCCAGCCAACCCTAGCTAAACCTGCCCTGCAGGGATGAACTGATGGTTAAATCCCCGCCAAACGCCCCTGCACCAAAGAGACCTTAGGTTAGGCCCATTCCCCGCTATATTTTGCGCGAAGACAAAACCACTGCATTCACCCAGCACTGGAAGGCCACCCCGGTATACCCCTGGACATGGGGGAGGGGGATGTGGTTACAATTGACTTGTGCATTTTTGTTGCAACTTATTATAGCAAAACTTAGCAACGCAATTATTTCAATACATGTATGTCAAAAATATGTATATACTGTGCAACTAAACATCCCTTCAATAGTATGATCAATCAAATTAAATATTGTATATTATGTGTTATCAATCAAATATTGTATATTATGTTAACCACATTGTAAAATGTAATGAATAAAATGAGAAAAAACAACACTTAAAATAACATTATCAAAGTTATTTGAGATTCGAGTGCTCGACAGTATTATTTTAGTCTTTGTGGGTACGAAAACTTAATAATACGAACTCGGCTGAGTACGAAGATAAGTCAAAAGCTAAAGCATAAAAACAAACAAAATAAATGTTTACCTTTATCATTTAGCGTTAGATTTTAGAATCCTTTATCACAGAGTTTTAACCATTTGTGATATTATAATGAAACATTTATTTATTAATATTAATGCAGCTTATAAAAGTTTAACCATACTTTCCTCTGCTTCCTCAATTGTAAACAAACACCAACGGAATAAGGTTATTTGACACGCATGACTGCGTCGCATTTTATTTCAGATAACCGACTGATCACGAGAGGCCTGTTGTAAGTTTTTCGGTATCGGAAGTAGAGGATTACCTTATATGGAAAATGCTTAAAATAGCACATGACGTATTGCAAAGGTTACGATCTACGCACACTTCTGGAGAAATGACCCGGAAACTGATGCTTTCTGTCACGGAAAGCTCACGAGAGAGATTCGATTCGAATTTCTTGAGATTGAAACTGAGATTTAAGCTTGCTTAGATATCATCGCTGACCAAACTTTAAATCAAAATACTACTCGCGCCTTTTTTTTGAATATAATTGTGACTGAATTAAGTTCCTAGAATTATTTATCGCGTTTTCGCTTGTATTGTGAATCGTCATTTGATTTCGCGACTTTATTTTTAAAAAAACCCAGCAGTATTTGTCTATATTTTCTTTTCTGTCGAGATGCACATCCAGGTCGAGGAGCGTGTGTTTTCTTCCATTGCAGATTCAAGTGGATGTCTTGGTAGTGCGCTTGTGGCAGGTGATTCCAACGTACATCGTATCCAAGCAGCGATTCCAAATTGGTCCACTATTCGATGCCTCCCAGTATCAGGTACACACATTTTTAAAAGGCAAATGGATGTTATTTAAATGATTATGGCGAACTTTTTTGCTTCAATATTGCATAAAGATGTTAGTGAATGTATTATGACCCAAATAATCTGCCACAATATTCAACTTATAGTCTCCTTCAGTTTTGCAGACGACATATTTCATCAACCCGAAGACCTTAGCCTTATAGTATCCAATTTGCCCTGATATATTTGATGGTTATTACTGTAAACACTATGTTATGCACCAGTAAATTGTAACCACCCCCCCCCCCCAGGTCCGGGGGAATACCAGGGATAGCCGGTGAAAAGGGCCATGTTTCTACTTTCCAGGTGGCCCCACAGGGCCGGGTGACTACGGTGTTTTTGTCATAGCGCCAAATTAAGCCGAGATTGGGCTTCATGTAGAGTCTCTGAGGTGCGAGGGCATTTGGCCGGGGTTTAACCATCAGTTCGTTCCCGCAGGGCAGGGATTTTACCCGGGGTTGGCTGGACCGAAAGTCAAAGTCCCGGCTATTCCCCTGACCCTGGGGGCCAAGGTTACAATATTGACTGGTGAATTAGCGTAGCACTATTATCTCAAGGGTATTCTGTGAGGAAAAGTGTGTCCATGCAGTGTTGGCTTTCAACCCAGAACTGCTCGAACCAACTGAGCTTTCCGGACATGAAGGATTTCGTATCCAAACACTCTCTAATTTTCCCCATATTTACATTTAAGGGTGATTCTGGCACTCGGTTCTTTCTTTTCTGACACCAATAAAGACATCCGTGGAGGTAGTGAAAGTACCCAGTGTGGTGGCTGGACACATGAATACCAGAACAATAGCACAGCCCTCTAACCAATTGGCTAGCTGGGCAGCTGGTTTTTACACATGCACACACACACGCATATACACACGCTTCATGCCTTCCACCAATAACCTTTTAGGCTGATCCAGAGATTCTTGCATTTTACTTTTGATATATCAGTATATAAGTAGTCCTGCGAGAAAGAGTGCATCCTGTGTGTGGCTTGAACCCATGATTTGATTGCACTAGCATGGCATTCCAGTGATTAATTTTGTGCAAAGGCTTCTCAAGGCTGTTTCACTGGACCATAAATTTTATTTTTCCCAAATTTTTTTGTCCAATTTCATATTTGCAAATTATGTTGATTTATACAAATTGCAGTGAATTTTATAAAAAAAATCTTGACATGACAAACTTGTTCACAGCATAATGTTTGCATAAAGAAGTGATAACATGTCTATTTACCATTACCCACACACTGTTTACTCCACTCCGCCATTTATTTTGTAGCTTGTTCTTGCTCACACATTTTACACTCCTTGGCCCCAATTAACCTATAAGCTGATTCTGGCATTTTTACCTTTTATTGACACAAGTAAGGAAAACAATTTGGAGGAAATATTGTTTGTTTGAATAATAGCCTTCTTTTGGACTCAAACCCATGGCGGCAGGAACATTAGCACAGTTCTCTAACCTATTGAGCTGGGCTGGTGGTTCTTACCCACACAAGGTACAGATACATGTAGGCCAATATATTGCTAGAAGTAAAAATGTCATATATTGCCTTGTTTCTCAGCCATTTCATCTAAAGGTCCCTGTTAGCTCAAAGTACTTGTTAAAGTGATTGGTGTATACAAAATGTTTTTCTTAAGTTTCTAGTTAAAGACCTTCTTTCTTTTCACTTTTCCTGTTTAAACATCCCACATATCAGTCAAGCTAAACTGAATAAATTTTTTACGTATATGGACAAACAAGAACTCCACACGACCACTTTTTAAACAGTGTATTATGTGAAAAGAAAAGGAAAAATGTTTTTTTATTTAATACCAATTAAATTCCATGCGCCAATCATATCACAAGATATGGTACTGCATATTCCATTCCATATTAATTATTGAATCAAATGTTTCTTGATTGATTTGAACCATCCAATACCAAAATAATATTATTAATACATCAGTCAATTGTAACCACGCCCCCCCCCCCCAAGAAATGGTCCTTACCGGGGTTAGGGTTAGCAGTTTGTCCCCACAGGGCTGGGGTTAAACCCGGGATTTGCTGGACATGGTTTGACTGCCCCCTTTGCCCAGTGAAGTGTTCTAGAGAAGATTTCCTACTGGACCATTTCTGTCGACGCCATGTACCTGGAGGGACCAAATACAAGAAGAACACTGACAATTCTTTCTGTCATCGGGTATGTTAGATATTTACTGAGTAGTACGGTAAACAAGTTTTTTTTATATCAGTGAATGAGTTTTACCTCTTAGTTTATAATTATACATTTTATAATAAATTTTTCATAGTCCTTGGCATCTTCATTTCTTACATGACTACTTTGTAAGTTTTAATAAGTCGGCTATGATTAAATTGGTATATTTTGATCCCCCACCCCCTTTTCGGAAATTTCCCCCTGGCCCCTTAAATTTATTGACTGATATAAAAATGCTCAACACGGGTCTAACCGTCTTGCATATTTGTCAGGCATTGGAAACAGCTTAAATTGATACCAGCTGGTGTTGATGTAAACATTTACATGTAAAAAGGGAGGATTGTTACATTGTGTTATGCAATAAGACAGAGCATGAACACATATCCAAATGTGATACAGTCATTTATAAAAAACACACAACCCAAACCACTATTTAAAACAAGAATTTGATGAAAATGTGGCAATAAATTCATATTGGCGTAAGATACATTGGATTGTCTACTTTCTCTATGTGACATTCCCCCCATCCCCAGTGAAAGATATGTTTATAATTGTATATATGCATTAGTTTTGTTTATTTACTGAATCTTAATGCTCATTAGATAATCAATGATTCTTGCTTGTCAATAATTGTCAATTCATTGTAATGTTAATCAAATTTAATTGAATTAATGCCAAAAATGACAGATTAATATGTAATATTCATTATGTGCTTTCTGTCTAATAAAAGAAATTTATCAGTAAAACAAAATGGTTATTTACACTGTTCTGAATTTTAGTCAGTTTTAATGTCAAAACCATACTTTAGTGCAAACAGGGTCCAGGAACTCAAATTATAAATTTATGATATCCTTTCTGAAATGACATTTATCTTGCTCGTTCAGTGAAATAAATTACAATATTACATTGAAAAACAAAACAAGCATCATCTATATATAATGAACTTTCCATTAGGGTAATTTTAATGTTAAAATAATAAAAATGGATATTAATGTTTAATGAAATTATTTTATTACAATTTACGAACAAGAAATCAACGAAGAGCAGCAGAAGTCAGCCAAACTCGAAGAGCACCATTTCAACATCCAGCCTGAACCCTGTAGAAAAAACTTCACCTCCCCATCAAGGTTTAATTTCTTTCTTGGGTACTAAATCAAACATTGTTTATATAATTTTTTCATGTTATTCATGCTTCTTTTTGTCAACACTTACTTATCAACTTAATATCTGTGTAAAAATAAAAGTTATTAAGGCTCAAGTGTACATGAATTCAGAAATTTGTGATTTTCTTACAGATGAATTGGATATCGCAGATCACGCCGATTTCTCCAAATTAAAATTACTTTTATCAAATGATGTTGAGCAAAATCCTGGACCTGTGAGTTATAAAATATGTTAACATGAAAATAACGAAGAGATCAAAATTTATGAAATATAAAGTTACTATTATTAAGTTAAGTGCCAACCTTCATCTTCTGCATGTTATCCTAAAGTTTGTTTATGACATTTAAAAAAATAAAACAGTTTAAACTGGTCTTGCTTTAATGACTAATATTAAGAAACATGCAATATAACAGATTTGTAATAAAAATTTTGCATTTTCTATGGTCTGAATGAAGGTAATAATTCAGAAAAATATTAAATGATTTATTTACCATATAAACAAATTTCTTCTGTTTTTGTCCCCAAGACCTATCACTGTGGATGGAATAATTGTGGATTCATCGGGCTAACAACAACCAGAATGGGACAACACCTGCGACAACATGGACGAGAAGAGGAATGCAAATGGGCGCAATGCAATGGATTTCAGCGAACGAGCTACGAAGACCTGGAGTTACACATTATACACGACCACTTCTTTGATGTATGGTGCCAAAAATTTTTTGTAATGTTTAACTTTTTTGCATGTTTATAACACTAAATAGAAAATTAAAAATGTAATGACAGGGTTTATCAATAGCCATGATGATCTCCTTAACCTACTGAGCAATAAATAATTAGCTGTTTCATTCCCTTGTGTTCATGTATGACACTGTTAGACATCTTTCTGTCAATTTTATTTCCCAAATGATTTTTTATTTAGGACAGAATCACCTTTCCTTCCCTAGATGATTGGCTGGAATATCTCCCAGAAAAAAGAATCGACCCAGAAACCACTGATTTACGCTTCTGTCCAAAGGCCAGAGTGAATCAATTCATGTTTTTAGTAGTAAAACAGCTGCAGGTGACGAAATAGGATGGGAGTTTACATCATCAGTAATGAAAACTGGTTGCACTTTTTCAGCATACTGTCAGATGAAGGATGAACTTTACAGAACTCGTGACCCAAAGGCCAAGTTTATGGATGCAACAGTTTTTTTAAAATGGTGGTTTAGTTGGGCAGCTAATATGAACATTGATTTCAGACAACCATGTGACATTTGTAGGTATGAGCCTAATAGACTGTGCTGTGATGGAACCAGAGTAGGCGTAGGTTTCCGTCATTCAAATTTCACAGAAATAAGTAAACCTGATAGTTCTTTACAGACACAGCAAACATTGCATCGACGGATGGACAGATGTTACCTGAAGAATAAGCCTGGAGTTGAAAAGAGACAGATGATCGCTTATCGTGAAGCATTGGATAATATAGCCCGAACTACAGTTGCAGAATTTGAACCGTTAGATATTCCAGAAAATAATGATAGAATTAATTTACTTATGCAGGCTCTACCTGAGGAGGCTCATCAATCATTCCAGCGATTTACTCGAGGGATGTCAGAATTTGAAAGAGTAGCTTATGCATCTGTCCTTAAGATGTTGGCTACAACAGCATCTGTGACAAGCATTTTGTCACCAGAATATGCACTTTTCTTGCAGGAATTTCTAACTAATGAAAATCTTTCAGATTTTGAGTTTAACAGACAGATGTATGAGATGAGATCATTTGCTCCAGAAATACGGGACTTGATTGCAGAATCGATGTTGAACAATAACAACATTCTACCTGATGACATTAAACTTTTTCTAGTTCATCTTACTAATGAGTCTCTAAACTTACCAGTTTATGCCCCAGAGGATGCTACTTTTCAATTCGGAACATACAACCCTGAGAAGCTGGGCCGGGCTTATTACTTCAATGAACATGGTGTTAAACTGAGGAATGTACGCAAATTTCAGATAGATGAGGACCGAGCAGGCAGAAACAATGACCATGATGATGAAGCTATGGACTTTGAGCGATGCAGAAAGATTTACTCAAAAATACAACAATCAGCACCCGGCACATCTAACTTGTTTCTTTGGTTTTGTCCAGATCACGGTCATTGCTATGGATTCCACATGACAGTGGCTGAAGGCAGAAAAGATCCATCAGCTTCATTATACTCTCATCTAGCCAAACCTCCACAAGCAGTGTTTTATGACTTTGCCTGTAACTTACAGGAATATTGCCTCAACAGAGAGAGTGGGTACTACAAGAATGTTAGATTTTTTCACGATATTTTTCATGGTTATTCACACAAATGCTCTACTTCTTTTAGAAGCTCTCGACTTCAAGGATTTGAAAGTGTGAACTCAGAAATCTGCGAACAGTTCAACAGCTTCATCCAGATTCTGAAGAAATCAGCAAGACAAATGACACAATCTCATTTCTGTTTCTATCTTCAGTTCTTTATTCATGAGTGGACCAGGAGAAAAAGAGTTGCTTACAAGAGGAAAATCAGCACTGCACTAGCTGGGCTTTTATGAAATGTATAACAACTTTGATTTTCAGAGAGCTGTGCATCATAAAATGATCAAATGAACTATGTTTAATTTATATTTCATTCACTTCTTATATATATTTGTTTGACTTTCTCATTTGCGTATACTTTTGACTAGTAATTATCACTGCATCTGCAATTGTTTTCGGTTTCTGCTGTGTTTGTTAGTATGTTTCAGTTTGAGCGAACAGACTCCAACTTTGGCTTCCAGCTTTGCTGTTGAGAAAGGTCAACAAGTTCCACCAGAAGTTCCACCAGAAATACATCACGTCTTTGATTTTAATGTATGTTAATAATTATTTACATGGTTGTAAACTAAAAGTTCAAAGCATAAATATCTTATATATATAATTACATAAAGAAAAATGTTGATTGTTTATAAAGCTATGAATTAATATGTTTGTTATAGAAATTCATATCCCTCTTTCAGGTTTGAGGCAGATTTTCCACAGCGTCTTCATCCAATCTACTTGTGTCGGCATGTGCAACTACTTAATCTGAAGGCTTGGAGGGAATTGTAGCTCAGTGCTTCATCCTTTATGTGGATAAACAAAAGGGAACCAGAAGGATCGATCTAAAGACATTCTTTTCATAAATCTGTTGGTGTCAAACAATATAATTTTGATTGATCAGTCTTCTTAGTGCCTGTAGTGAACAGTATGTATTGTATTATATGTAGTATAATAATCAATTAAGTGTTGATAAATGTCTTACAATTATCGTATAACCCTTTATATCAAGTTTTGTTATTTAATTGTAGAACAGCAAAAGAAACATTTGTGGATTTTAAAAGATAAGGCAGAGACTATGTTTACACTGTAAATGTTCAACTGGTGAATTCCATTATTTGTTGCAATATCTAGATTTTGATAATGTAAGGAATGATTTCTGATTAAAGTATTACAATAGGAATCCAATCTCTGTTATGCTTAAAGATGCACTTTTACTCCCAAATTAGATATTCCACAGTTTATATGATTGTTTTTTATATAAAAAAATAAGATTCTTATGAAGGATACAGAGTTGAATTTGAAAGAAGGTTGCAGGAAACATAAAGATCATAATCAATCTTTTAGCACTCACCAATCATTTAATATTTTTAATTTTAGGAATTAAATACACAGTTACAATATTGTTATCAGGAATCAATATTTTCCATAAATGCATTATTTAGTAAGTAGTTAAAGGTTTATCAGTCGAAATGTATGTTTCATACATGTGTATATTTTGATTTTGAATAAGAGTCACTTGAAAGATTTAGCTAAAAATGTTAGAAGAAGAAACTGAAATTGCCCAATTCTGTACAAATAATTAAGGTCATACATTCGCTTATACACAATTTATCAATGTGGAATGTTAACTTAAATTGTTTCTTAAGTATGATATAACAATCTATATTGCATAAGTAATTGAAGATATTGTTAAATACCACTTGTATGTGTACATACTGGGTACCCCTTGCACATAATGAAAGCTAGGTATGAATAATATACGATTTTAAAATAATTGCAGTAAAAGACGGCAGTAAACTGAATGGAAGCTGTACACACACTTATAAGTACACATTCACGTGCTGTTTCACAACATCTCATGTAACTACTGAGAACACATGTTTACAGTACATATATTACACTGTTTTATTTGGACTCATTTTATAAAAAAAACCCATTTAATTCCTGTTTTGTTATTATTTGTTATAAATCAAATGCTTGAAGTCATGTTTTATGATCTTATAATAAAATTTTATTACGGGTCTAGTTGTTCGTTGTAGCATTGTTGAGTGAACGTCTCTGATTTTGCCTCATAATTAATGAATTTCACACGAACATGTGTATGGAACCTTCTGTAATGTTTGTGATGTATGAGATTTGCTGTTTGGAGACTTTCAGACGGAATTCTTTCCTTAGAATTAGAATGTACCATTGTTTATTATCGCAATGTCTGTTAACATTGCCAGCAAAGCACAATAGTAGAATATGGAGTCTGCAAAGAAACTGGAGCAAGTAAATGAAATGCTAATTATTACAAACTTTCAGTCGTTTATGGAACAAAATGTAATAAATGCCTCATTGGCCAAAGTCAAAAGCTAATACACAAAAAGGTAGAAGGTAAGCCTGATAGATACTTTTTATTCCTCCATGAAATGAAGAGCAAAACATTGATATATATACTAATAATGACACATATTATGAATTACATTTAACACAATAATATTCAAACAATACGAGTAAACCAAACATGCATATTATGTACACAAGTAGACAAACAGAATAAAATATCAAGTACTCTCGAAAGACAACAAAATTAAGCATTGGTAAGAAATATTTAGATTTAGAGCAGCCCTCTAATCCTAGGTATAATTACACACATGAATGCAAAGCTAGTACGAAAAACGAAATAACTAGGAAAGCAAAGTGTGATTTTACAATTTACCTAATTCTGGATCAACTTAATTCAACAAGTTATTGACACAAGCTACATATGATTTTAGCAAGGTACAAATTCTGAAAATTGATATCCCAATGTCCGTTTTGATCAGTCTGGTCCCTCGAGAGATTGTTTTGAAACTTACCATAGGGAGGTAGATCTAGGGTTTCTCGACCCTTAAAGTCACGCAAATCACTTCGATCCGAGTAAACTTCCCGCTTTGTGGTAGATTTGTCATATTTGACTAACTCCTTTTTTATTAAACTAGACCCTCGATCAGATAAAGTAATGGCTGTGGTCATGCTTGAAGGTCAATATAACTTGACCATGACAACATTCGTGACCTTGACCAACTTCCATATTTATGATAAATATCCCACGTTAAAAAAAAATCAGACTTCGATCCAAGTGTATATTTTGTACTAACTAAATTCTGCTGGTTGGAAATGTGTTCACCTATAAGGTTTGCACTGTTCAAATATGGCCATTTTGATCTCAAGACTTGTGGACGGACGCACACTCTTGATCCGTGTCATCTCAGGTGCCGCCGCTTTAAAATATTGAGAAAAAGGTGTTTTTTACGTCTTGTGTCGGTATAATTGACATACACGGCAAAGTCCCGATAACGGTTTTTAACTTTTATGGCCAATTTGAGGGATAAGCACACGAATTAAATGGGCTAAAGTATGGTCTTACAAGATGCTTCGAATGGTAGATTGCTAAAAGTCGTGAACACCCGGATCGTGCAGAAAAGGTTCAAGAGCGGGTTCTAAAACCTGGCCAATAAACGGGGGAATGGGCATTTTGGAAATGTATCGTTTAACTCATAAAGAAGTTTAAGGCTAATCAGTGATATGCTATCGGAATGGTTACAGCAATAACAACTGAGTGAGGGCTATCCGCTTTTCCTAGGCACCAGCTAAAGAGTAGAAACGGTTTAAACCGATGTACCATCTCGGTGCGTATTCAAGAGCGGTTAAGAACACATTGGACAAAAGATGAAAGCCCAAATAGCCTTAAATGCTATAATATTTGGCATTTTCTCTGAGAAAAAACAACATCATGTTACAAAAACGTTCATGTCTGCTTAATTGAAGTGCGGTCGTCCGTCTGTACGAGTAAAATAGGCTTTCAACGCTGACTGCGCTGGTGAAAACCCTTTTTTGTAATATTGTTCACTATTTTACACCTGGATTTGGACAAACTGCCAGGTCTTAATAGATATGATAATCCAATGCCGACAGAAAGGTCATTTGGACGCTAGAAAATCCGCCGTTATGGATTTTGCAGAAAAAAAGTGCAATGAGTTTTACCATGAATGCCACTTTCTCTTGGAGTAACAACTGCTACCGGGAACCGGGTTATACACATTTACCTGAAATTCTCTGTATTTTTCGGTGTCAAAAAAGATCATGAAAATCTGTTTTATTCTGTTCTGCTGGAAATTTCAATGAAAAAGGCTGTGGTCGGTCAAGCAAAGATTATACAAAGTATAATTCCACGTTAGATCGACCCTCAGCGTACTCGCATGATGAATTGGCCGACAGAATTATAAAATGAGGTTCTGTATACACAACTTTTCACAAAGTTACATTACATTACCTTATTTTTTAAATAAAATATTCTATTAGTCTATGATTTGCAAATTGTTATTTGTCAGTCAAATTTGTACCTATAAGTAAAATCGTTCGACTGCCAAATTCATGTAGCCATAGGTACAATATTGTCTTCTTACATTGAAACGGGGGTTTAAGTTGAATGCCATTTAATCACTTTTATATATAAAGGCAGCAATTCGTATGCAGAAACTGTAGTGTCATTTCAGAAATTATGTCATCGACATTGTGTTTAAGCTCTGTGCTTACCTCTCTTCTTCTTTCAATAAAGTGTGTCACCAATTAATAGGTATCACTGCACTGTTTAATTGTCACTGAGGGGATTGAATTTCATAAAAATGGAAATATTTTTTTGATATTGTCACTTTCTCAAACAATGAAATATCATATTCAAATGATATTCTCAAAATTCACTTCTTTCACAAGGTGAAACATCATGCAACATGATATTGAAATAAACATTTTTCTTTTACTATATCCACAAAAAGATGGCTATAAAATGACTTAATGTACATTCTATATGAAAGTGATTTTATTAAGGATATTGCACCGATGATATTGTATCCCAGCCCTGTACATACTAAAGTTCAATATAATGCGAGAACAGGAAAATTTTCGAAAAATTATCTTTTATATGTGCACTGTTTGAGATGATCAGATATCTGTTTTATTTCATGGAAATATCTTTTTAAAGCATTGGAAAGCACTCGCTGTTATATACAATGTAGATATGAAAAAACCTCATGGTATACCTTTTCAGGTTCAGTGGGAATCTAAATATGACTATAAAAATCCCTCAACTACTCAATGATCAGCCAAATTCAAACATACCGTAACATGTTCAGTATTTTATTCAATAATATAACATAGTACATTATAATAATTTTTCACAGGTCTATCTATGGCACAATGATGGTTAATGATTACAGAATAACCTAGAACTTAAAAAGAACATATAAAACAAGTTTGATGCTAAAATCACTAATGTTTCTCTTAAAGCTACACTCTCACAGATTTAATGTTTTTACAACTTAATGAAAGTTTCAAGTTACATAAAACATGAAAATCGATAGGAGATAAATGCAGTACTATAAATAAAATATGTATTAAAAATAATACATATTTTTAATACAAAGACACAAATTAAAGAAAGCAGACTGTCAGGCCATGATAAAGATTTGTGGAGACATAACCTCAAAGGCATACAAAGACATAAGACTGTGAGATGCCTTGTTAGTACATTTCAATGATTAAGAATGGATCATTAGTTCCACTAACTCTGACAGAATTTACTTCATATCATCTAACTACTACATAAAATATCAGAGGTCAAATTCTTAGGCAATACTAGCAAGTGCATACGTGCAAAGACACATAGATCATAATATATCCACATTAAACACATTTTTTAAAGATGCACTCTTACTCCCAAAAAGGTTTACCACTACTAATACTATTGTTTTAATATTGTGAAAAGAATAAATGAATGTTGAAAGCAATGGTTCTCATGAAGGATACCGATTTTGATTTGAAAGAAATGTGCATAAAACAACTCGTACCCTACACATAAAAAGTACAAGTTGTATTTAAAGATAAATTCATGGTAAGTAAACAGCTACAAATTTAAAAGAAGTGACACTCTTATTCAAATTAACATTTTCTGTTGTTTTTTTAACAATGTATCTTCTTACATTATGATGTAATATGTGCTTGTCAAAAGCAATAGAAAAATCAATTTAAAAAGTAAACAAGAATCGTGATGTGACAATAATTGTTTTGTTAAGGATTGGCAGAAGAAGTTCAGTTTCAACTGCTGTCTTCTATTTTTATAACAGTGACCTAGATCCTATGCGCCCAAAACACAATCTCATGAAAGTTCTCAATAAACTCTTCCTATATATCAAGTTTGGTCACAGTATATCAACCATAACTTATGGTATTCAGTACCAAAAAGTAATATTTTTTTAGTAACAGTGACATTGACCCTAAGGGGCCCAAGGCATTCGGAGCTCCTCGGCCATTTTTTCAAATACAACCTCGGATGTATATGGACGGTTTACATACTTAAAAAGTGGTACGTTTAAGTCCGCTGCAAATAGATCGCGTAGTAATCTTATTTAGTAGTTAAAATTTATGACTTAACTCTTGGGAATCGTAATTATGTTTGCAATAATACACTTCACTGGCAATCAATTTAAACTGAGAGCAATGAATAAAACTCTTAAACACTACATTTAATTAATGATTTTATTAAAAAAAATACGGACTACTTCAACAGATGTACCGGCATACATCCGAGATTGTTTTTGAAAAAATGGCCGAGGAGTTCCGAATGGGGCCCAAGGCATTCGAATGAAAGCTCTTCATTAACTTGTCATATATACCAAGTTTGGTCACACATTGTCACCCCTTACTTATTCAGTACAAACTATAATTGTACTTTTCAGCAATACTGACTTTGACCTAGATCATAACCCAAAACACAATAAACAAGAGCTGTCACAGTATGTGACGAATGCCCCCGAATGTGACATTGACCTACGAACAAGGCCAGTACATGAAAAGTTGATCTTGCCTTTATGTGTCAAATACATATGGCAAGTTATTTTAAATTTCCTCTGAACATAAAAAAATACCACCCATACTTGACAACCTACACTGTTATGTCCTTATATTCAGAATTCCCTTGTGAATAAACACTTAGTGTATCTTTCACCTTAGAGGTAGGGTCATGGGTCTTGCACAGGACACGTCGTCTTCGTATGTGGAACACGTGTGGCAAGTTATTTTAAAATCTGTCCATACAAGAGAAAGTAACAGCCCGGACACGACAACCTATACTCTATGTCCTTATATGCAGCACTCCATTGTGAATAAACACTAAGTGTGACCTTGACCTTTGAGGTAGGGACACGGGTTTTGCACGCGACACGTCGTCTTGGTATGTGGAACACATTTGGCAAGTTATTTTAAAATCTATCCATACAAGGGAAAGTTACAGCCCGGACACAACAACCTATACTCTATGTCCTTATATGCAGCACTCCATTGTGAATAAACACTAAGTGTGACCTTGACCTTTGAGGTAGGGACACGGGTCTTGCACGCGACACGTCGTCTTGGTATGTGGTACACATGTGGCAAGTTATTTTAAAATCTGTCCATACAAGGGAAAGTTACAGCCCGGACACGACAACCTATACCCTATGTCCTTGTATGCAGCACTCTATGGTGAATAAACACTAAGTGTGACCTTGTCCTTTGAGGTAGGGACACGGGTTTTGCACGCGACACGTCGTCTTGGTATGTGGTACACATGTGGCAAGTTATTTTAAAATCTGTCCATACAAGGGAAAGTTACAGAGCCGGACGGACGGACGGTGCAATTTTAATATGCCCACCTTCGGGGGCATAAAAAGTCTGTATGAACTTTCATATAAACCAAGTTTGGTCACAATATGTCGACCTTTAAGTTAATCAATACCAGTTCTTTTGCTTTTAATAGTAACTTTGACCTTTATATTGATCCCAGAAGCCTAAAACGCAATCTCATGAAAGGTCTTCATAAAGGCTTCCTACATACGAAGTTTGGTCACTATATGTCAAACCTAGCTAAAATTATTTTACACATAAGGTGACTTTGAAGACCCTTCCACCAGCCCGCCCAAACAATTAGCTTTCAAAAACCCTGTTAAGAATATATAAATGTGCCTGACATAAGAAATAAAAATGAAAAAAGGGCAATAATTTGTATTTAGTTAAAATGGAGTTATGTCACCTTATTGTAAGATGTTCATCATTAATTGTGCAAGGTATTAAGTCCATTGAATGAAGGCTATTGAAGTATTAACCTCATTATGTAATGACCCTGAACAACTGTATGGAGTATTAAGTGACTTTAATGAAGGGTTTTGCAGTTATGAGTGAAAATCCCTATGAGTGAAAATCCCAACTTGGTCTTAAACTTTAACCGGACGCTAAAGCCAAAGCAGATGCTGAGGCGAGTGGTATAACCCTCCTTATTATTCAAATAGTCCAGCTAAAAATGTTGATAAGGTACATACCAGTTTGATATTTTGTCCATTTAAAAATATAACCACTGGAGGGAAGGCATTTATTAAGTTTTTATGCCAACCCCATACAAAAGCAAATGTGCCTTTTGGGGTGCAAATTAGCAAAAAAGCCCAACCATATATTATTAAAAATCTGCCAAACCCGGTGGTTATATGTTTTAGGAGAATAGCCCTAAGTGTTAATTACACTAAATATCGCCTTATTACAGCTTTGTTATTGACTTAAGACATGAGATGTTTATAATGTGTATTAGAGAGGTCCAATATCTATCGTTTTTGTTTAAGTTTAAGTCCCAGTCTAATCAAGATATCAAACTGGTATGTACCGGTACTCCCATATTTTATTGAAATGATTCCAATAACACCCTTATCTCTGTTACTTAAAAATACAGTTGTCATAACAGAGCCCGTCCTCTTTAAGTCCACATTGGCAGTGAGATTAAATTAAAATGTGATTCTGTTCATTCTTCTTCAAACAGCATTCATCGTGAATCTCGGACATCTTTAATCTATTGGAAATAGAAAGAAGACCTTCATAGAAATTATTTCCATTTTCAGTTTTATGTATTTCATCATTATGGCAATTAAATAATAGTACAAATAATATCAAATTATTATAAAGATGATTTTGACTTCTGTCATCTTCATTGCATCTAATCCATCTACATTATACTATCCTTTTACAATTGACATCTTTTTTAAATATATATATATATATATAAATACTGAATGTCTAATAAACATTACCTGTAAAAGTGTCATGACTTGCACCCATATCTGTTTTAACTGAGTCTGTATCTGAAAAGAGTGCATAAAATCAAAGCTTCACATACAAATTAGCTTCATGTAATAAAGAAATATATAATGATGCTATGAAGACAAACATGCACTTATAATAAACTAGAGGCCTATGTTCTACTGGCTGGGTTTGTGTGGTCAACATCACTGTTTTCGAAAAGAACCAACCCCTTATGGATTCTGAATACTCATTTTTTCATAAAGGCCCATAATCTTATCATTTCAAGGTTTTTTGAAAGGAACCAAGCTCTAATGGATATCAAAATACTGTACAAGTTTCATCAAGATACAATCAAAACTGAAGACTGTATCTTGTTAACCAGCAACTGCTTACTGACACACTGATTTTTTTACTATCAAGGCCCATAATCTAGGCATGCATGGGCGGATCTGGCTGGTTTTCAAAAGGAACCAAGCTCTTATGGATATGTAGATACTGTTCAAGTTCCATCGAGATACAATCAAAACTGAAGGCTGTATCATGTTAACGAGCAACTGCTTACTGACACACTGATTTTTTATACTATCAAGGCCCATAATCTAGGCATGCATGGGCGGATCTGGCTGGTTTTCAAAAGGAACTGAGCTCTTATGGATATGTAAATACTGTACAAGTTTCATCAAGATACAATCAAAACTGAAGGCTGTATCATGTTAAAGAGGAATTGTTTACAGACGCACGGAGGCACA
The DNA here is from genome assembly GCF_026914265.1 of Mya arenaria. Taxonomy (NCBI): domain Eukaryota; kingdom Metazoa; phylum Mollusca; class Bivalvia; order Myida; family Myidae; genus Mya; species Mya arenaria. Next base: position 55,737,238 of record NC_069136.1, on the reverse strand, counting down.
TACTACGTACACACTACCATCGCATAAGACTAAATGACTAAACAATAAACCAGTCCATTAGTTGAATAATTAAATTATATGATTTGTAATGTTCAGTCAACATTTAATGTATTGCACAAGCTCATGGTTGTTTAACATGTTAAACTTGTTAGGAATTAAATATCCAGTTAATAAACATATTATTCTTTGGGTTTAATTGCTGTAACGTTTGTTATTCAAATTAAATGACGCAACATGTTCAAATGGTCAATTCAGCCCATTTCTAAATTTACCATTACCTGGTATGTTTGAATTGTGTTGACCAGGTGGATGAGGTTAATGGAGCAATGGATGATAAAGCGGCTGACTGCGAGTGCTGACATCTCTAGGCTTCAGGAACTGATTCAGAAAATTAATTGAAATTAATTCTTCTTGTATATTTATGTTTTTTCCCATTAATGATTTTAAAAAAAAACATAATTTCATTGCTTTTAAAGTATAAGCATGACAGCAAAAACAAATACTATAAATAAGCATATATATGAGAGACTGTCCAAATTTCATTAATCTGCACATTTGTAGAATTCATCATGAAAAATGGGCACATAATATTTGTTCTTTCTGAAGTTAACTGTATTACAAAAATTGTAATCAGATTTTGACTAGATTATGTACTGAACACATATGCCATGTAATAAAATAAAACTATGCCCTACATTCCTGTTTCAGTTCTTGTTTGGAGCACACCCAATATCAATGCAAAAGGTGCATCGCACATTTTTGTTCAAGATACATGTTTACAAGCGGCGCCATGTATAAGGCATTTTGAATAAAAAAAAATTTCCTTTTGTAAGTAAATGATTGAACACATCAATGAAATGACATACAGAATTATCATATCAACATTACAACAAGTTTATAATACTACTTGTTTTCCTACCACAGATTCTTCATGTTCTTTATGAAAAAGAAATTAAGAAAGTAGTGTTCATACATTTTGAATTTTTAATCCAGTGTTCTTTCTTACAATGAATGTAGTCAAATTATGTAGGGTTGAAGTATGTAGTTGCATTGAAAACATGAGAAAAGTAATGGGACATAAATCATTCAAAAAATTGTGTGCCTATGACAATCCTTTAAAAGAAAGAAGTTTGGAAGAAATTTATATACATAGAAAAAACATGATTATTTCATTTGTAGTACCGGTAATTCTTTTGCAAGGCCCAGAATCACGCAATGCATATCATTTGGTAAACAACACATTTTTCAGGCATGTGGGAAAAGGCTGTGACCTGTACTTTTGTTTTTAAACTAATATACGATACATTTAAGGAGGTTGCAATTATAAGTAACTTCTACTTCAATGAAATCGGCTCGGGTTCATATAAATCAGAAAAAGAAAGATACAGAAATCGAAATGTTATATACTTAATACTCTGTGTACAGCACTGATGATGATTGAATAACTGGTTATATACAAAACATTCCATATAATTTACATTGCATCAGGGACCCACCATCATCTTCAGTTTAAGGGGTTTCATGCGCTGCAGATCCTTGACGTGTGCAAGCTGCTATTGCCCTTCTCTCCATTTCTATCTCATTGGCTGCAGGCTGAAATTTTTTAGTCTGCTTAGCACATCATAGCCACTTGGCAGAAGGTGGAATGAATTAATATTAACTTCAGTTATTATTATATGCAGTTATGACAGTATACTATCCAATGTTCTTCTATTACTTTTGATGAAAGGTTCTCTTCAAAGGACAAAAATGATAATCACAATTCTAATTGAAAAATATTTGTAAGTCATTACATGTATGTGTACCTTTTTTTCTCACAACAAGAAGTCTGCACAGTTCAAACATTTATACGTTCTTAATGTTGTTACTTGGGATGCCTCCTAGGATGGCTCAAGGCACCTGCAGAGAAACAATACTTGTCAGATAGAATATGCATTCATATAAAACATTGGTTTATACACTCTTTTTTTATCTCACTATTTGGACCAGATATAATACCATAGTTTTATGATAAACATTAGGTTTATCTTTAAAGATCTTCCAACATATATTTATCCATATAAAGCACATAAACAAGGCAACCTGAAACTTAAGGATTTGATAAGAAATCCTCAAGTTTGTAAGCAGACAAAGTTAATTTGGCAATATTTGGACACATTGGTTAGAGTCTCATTGTCAATTAATGAAATAAACAAATGTATGGAATAAAAATACTCTGTCAATCAGACAACAGGTGGGATTTTTCTTGTTGCTTGTGAAAAAATACAAAGTACTTAACTGTTGTTTAATGAAATACCTTCTTTTTCATCAGAGGATTGATAATTATAAATCTAAGACAATGTTAAACATTGCATTATCACTAGTGTACGAGAATGATAAAATATATGCTATATTTCAAGCAACTCCAGTTATACCCCATCCCCTAAAGATCAGCCAGTGTTATATACTAGTACCTCTTCTTGACTTTAAGCTGAGAACAGTCATTAACTTTTTTTTCCTTTTCTTCTTTATGCAACAAAGTTTAAAATAAAATTAAGTGCACATTACACATCATTACAAAATATTTGAATTAGCTTGACACATCTACTCTAGCTGTTAAATAGATACATGTGGTTTACTTGTAACATTTTTGCTACCAGTAATAATCAAATATATTATCAGCTTTGACAGGTTATAATTTTCACCTACTGTAAAACCATTTTCAATTTTGTGTGGTATGAATCTCATTCATAATCCCTTGTATTTCCCACGTTTTTACAAATGCATCTAAATCCCATCGGAAAACATCCTCTTGTATACATTGATCGTATACTGAGGGCAATATACCAGTACTATTTTGCAAATATGTTGGTCAGTCAATAACAGTTGATTTGCACTACATCTGAGTGCAATTATTGTTTGTATCAGAATTTTAGGTTTTTATTTTTGTCTTCTTTGATCCAACAATCTGATCAATTCATCAAAAAATGAAAAAAGAAAGATTGAATTAATGCAAGCCATTTAAGTTCAAATTCTATGGAGATTAATTCTGTTACTACTATATATTTTAATGTTTAAAGTAACACTCTTATTCAAAATCAATACAAACGCATGTATAAACAAAAATAAAGTCTAAGTGATAAATCTTTATCTTCTTTCTAAATAATGCATTTATGGTGAGTGCTAAAGATTAACTGTGATCTACTATGGTCTCATTGAAATACTGTGATTTCTGCACCTTTCTGTTAATTAAACTTGGTACTTTATACATGAAAACCATAGATTTAAACATTTTTTCATACATTTGGTATATAAAAACAATTGTACCAATTGTGATAAATCTTATTCGGGAGAAAGAGTGTGCCTAGTTTATCATGCAGATTTTTTTTCAAAAGTTTACAAGCAAACTTAAGAGAAAAACATACAAGTACTTTACATAAATGATAAGCATTCTTAGGATAGCAGTAAGCCAGTTACTATCCTCACAAGAGACAATGCTCATCAAGGAATATAAATGCATAGGAGTGATTCAATAAAGTTAGCAACCATCTTTGATTTTGTCAAATCAAATATAGAAATCTCACTTTCAGATAGCTTTGAACATAACTGTAAACGAGAAGTTGAGCTAGACACAGGAAAGGACAGTGCGATTTTAATTTTTTTCACTCTCGGGGGCATAAAAAATACACCTCAGAAATCAGTGAGATAAATTGGTTTTACTTTAACTTACCCATAAGAACTCGATTAGGCCAAAGAACATTTGGATTCCTCTTCACAAAGAATGGTGGGAATGAAAGATGGTGTGTACTGTCCCTTCTGATGCACTGTATACAGGAATGATACATGTCTATTAATCATTGTTATCACTAACTACATGAAACATGGCTTGAAACGGGCCAATTTCAGCACAATTAAGAGAAAATAAATAATATTTATATGACCATAGAAAAATTGTTTGTATTTTGAAAGTCATTTTGAAACTCATATTCTTCACAAAATTGCAGTGTCCATTCATTTTCACTTAAGGCTTGATGGGATAAAATAGTTTTGAAACTATACCATTGAATTGCTTTCAATATTTTGGCTTTCCATGTCAAATATTTATTGTTATCATAGATGCAAATAAGTCATTGCCTTAACACAAAAGTAAGTACCTAAACAAGTAAATAATCAATTGAAAAGAACTCATATTGATAATTGGCTCCAAATGTAATCTTCTGTAAAAATCAACCTTGCCTTTGTGAGCATATCCCTGGATCTTTCCTGTGATGTTCCATCCTGAACATACTTTGGCTTTCACCATTCTGGAAATGCGGACAATGGGCCTGTAACAATTCAAAACAAAATTTTACAACTATAATATTAAATTGGGGTGGGGCATCATTTCAAGATCTGTTCAAAGACACAATTAAATCAGTGCCTGAATGTACAACAAGGCAATCCAAAGGACAGCTATATCCCCTGCAAATAACATTCTCGGATATCTGAACATAACGATATTTGTTATTCATATTGTGTGTACTAAGTGTAGGACCTTTAAATGTTAGATGTGACCTTGACCATTGAGTTATGGACACAGGTCAAGGTCACTGCAAATCATCCCAATGAGGACACATTTCTACCAGGTAATATGGTAATCCATTCCTGCAAGTTATACTCCAGACACGAGCATGTGTACTATGGCCTTTAAATGTCAGATGTGACCTTGAACATTGAGGTTTGGACCTGGGTCAAGGTCACTCCACATCATCTCAATGACAACATTTGTAAAAAGTTATATGGTACCCATCAATGCATTTGAAATATGGACCCGGATCAAGTTCACTGCACATCGTCTCAATAAGGACAACATTTGTACAAAGGAAAATGGTAATCCATTAATGCATAAGTAAGTTAAAGCCCGGACACGAAATGTTATGGACAGACAGACGAAATGCATTCCTATAATCCTCTCCCCACTCTGTTGCGGGGGAATAAAATCAGAAACTTTTTAACAATCATCATTCAATGTCCGTGGACTGGAGTTACAAATTCAAAAATATTACAACTTAAAGCTGCACTCTCACAAATTTACCGTTTTTACAACTTTTTTATTATTTGTCTTGGAATTAGCAAACTTTTGTGTCAATATCTGCAAACCAGTGATGAAAGACCGTTGGCAAAATGTCACATCGCAGATTTTCATATTTCCATTCCAAATTTAATGTTTTATGGCTTAGACGATTTAAAAAAATGCATAAACATCAATTTTGGAGAGGAAATATGAAAATCTGCCATCTGATCTTTTGTCATCAGTCTTTTATTACTGGTTTTCTGATATTTACGCCAAAAACTGCTCGTTCCAAGACAAAAATAAAAAAGTTGTCAAAACGTTCAATCTGTGAGAGTGCAGCTTTAAGTCAATTTACAAACTATCAAGGTACTGAGTATCAGTGAAAGTGGCTTAAACTTTGGCTTTCAAGGGGCTTTCTCACGTAAGAAAAGTAAGATGCTGGGTTTCAAATTTGGCCACGCGGGTTTGAACCCAGTCTCCGACACATTTTTTTTTATATCAAAGCGTTACACATTCTATTCGATAATTGTCCAGACATCAGATGGTCAAAAAACCCAGTAACTTCTCAAAAACAGCATAGAAATTTCCTTGTGAGCTACCATGAGGCAGATCATTTATAATGAAGATAAACCCAACAATTATGTCACATCACTGACATAAGCACAGTTTACCTGTTTAGAAATAGCACATAATGGGTTCCCAGTTAAAAAAAAGCATGGAATGATATGACCTTGCAAGTCATGTGATCATTTCATATCTTAAACTCAACTTTAAAGCATTGTAGCAATACATATAGCCCGGAATTAACATAACTGAGTTTTCCCATGCCGGTACAAATAAAAGGTGAATTTCAAGCTATTGAAATGCATGTAACAGTCCAATGACTCTATTGTTTCCAAAGTAACGTGTATATATTACAACGGTTTAATTTTGTTTGTACCGGAGGATTAGGTTGGGTAAACCAGAATAGCTATAATTCCGGGCTACAACTATTTGCTGTGACTTTCAGCAGAGTTGACCTTCACTGTGTCTATGTCGTGACTAGCCTTTCAGTATACTAACCAAATCTGTGATATTTATATATATAATATATGCAAATTATATAGATAAAAAGCATTCCTTTGGCTGCCATTTTAGAGCACCTGCTGACACTGTATAGAAACACCAAACCTAATTGTACCCAAAGACAAAGCAATAATAGTTCCCATAATTGGGTATTGGAACCATGAGTTCACTGGACCACTTTATTGACTTTTACAGCAGGGTATGTATTGATCTGTAATTCATTTTTTTTTCACAACAATATATAAAAGTTATGTAAATTCTAGACAATATTTTTAATTGTGTGCAATTGTATTATGCGGTGTCCCTTTAAAAGATTAATAGTTTCATATCTAAATCATGCTCCAGTAAGAGTACTTAATTCTTTTAGGTATTGGATTTGTATCAACGCTGTTAATAAAACAGTACTGTCATATAATGAATACCACTGACACCAAAATGTGTGATTTAGGTGTATAAAATAGTGTTTTTGTTTACTAAATATGTGTCTGTTTTGATGGATTTCTCCAACTGTTTGAACAAACTAGTTTGGTCGTTAGCTAGTGAAAAGGAGTATAAACATTGTTTCACTAAAAGCAATATATAGGTACCCTATGACTTGATATCAATATTATTCATGTTTGAAGTGTGTGTGGACATTTTTTTTAAAAAAGAAAAGATTACTATTACTATCTTTTGACTTTTCAATGTTATAACCCTAGAGGGTATTTAGCCTTTCTCGTATGCAAGGCTCACGCCTGTCATTTTTCGGCTGTGAATTTTAACAAATTCACAGACAGGCTGAAAAACAGACATTTTTTTCAAGTATTCTGTTTGTCATGTATAGTATACTATGAGAAATTCGTCCCTCAAACTGTCTGAAGAGTGACAATATTAAATTTTTGAAAAAGATGATCACACAAGTTAAATTGCACCAGTCAATTGTAACAACAAATTCCCAGGTCTGGGGGGGAAACCAATAACTGGTGCATTGCATGCCACTTCCATGAGACAGAATTGTCATATTCGGAGGCAATTGTGCAGAGACCATGAAAAATACCGTCATGTTTACATGTTGAAATTAGACTTGGAAGATAAACAACCCTGAATGCTTTATTTAACATGAACACCTTGAGACAACCACCTTATAAAATAGAAAAAAAATAGAAAAAGATGTAGCAAAAGGCAGATGTGGTAAACAAGAGTCCAGGTGCAATACCCTAGCTCTTTTACAAAGAGACCCCTTAGTTCCTTCACGGGCTAGGTGTGAAGCACTGATACACAGGGTGCAACTTACCTAGACTAAACCAGTACTGAATACACTACTTTTTCAAGCACTACACTGCCAGGCACCAGACAAGGGAGCTACATGTACTTGTACCAACTTTTAAAGTATTTCAGTAAGAAGTGGCTTGGGAGTTTGAACCCTGACCTCCAACTCCTTAGGCGGACAACTTTACAACTGGGCATCGGAGACAGTTATAGATATCTACCGGCAGTATTTATTTACTGTGACAATTCACAAACATGTCTTTTTCATTTCTTAACTCCTGTGTACATGGTTGTAAACATCAGTTTTTTGGAGCATTTTAAATGTTTGACAACTATTTCCTCATGATAAATTTTATTTTGTCCCATTACATGACAAGCAACCAACAATGTGGCTCTTACTTCTAAATAGAAGATTCTGATGTTGGTGATGAAATTCACATACCGTGACGTCAACTTTCATATAACCTGTTCTAATAGCCCCACAATAACTTACTGAGATGAAAAGAATTCAAACAGGAGTTATAGCAGGGCAGCTTAAAGAATAATTATGACATTACTGGTTGACCATACGTGGTATATTTCCAAACAGGGCACAAATACTGATCACCTACTAATTGTAACCAGCCCCCCCCCCCCCCCAGGTCTGACTTTCGGTCCAGCCAACCCCGGGTAAAATCCCCGCCCTGCGGGGACAAACTGATGTTTAAACCCCGGCCAAATGCCCCCGCACCCCAGAGACTCTAAATAACGCCCAATCTCGGCTTAATATGGCCCTATGACAAAACCACCACGGTCACCTGGCCCTGCGGGGTCACCTGGAAAGTAAAAACACGGCCCTTTTCCCCGGTATACCCAAAGACCTGGGGGAACCGTGGTTACAATTGACTGGTGCATTATTTGATGAATACAGTTCATTAATTTCATCTTGTTTGTTGAGTACTTTTAAAAAAAAAAAAATGCCATTTAATGTAAATACGCTTAAAAATCATAATGTAGCACACGCGGGAATGACCTCAGAAGATTCATGTGCATTTTTGAGGTTTTGTGGTTATGTTAACTTCAAGATATTTATAAATATAAATAATCTTAACATTTGAATTGCAATTGTTCCAAAAAACATTTGAAACAATAAATAACTTGAGTGAGGCTTATGCACCAGTCAATTGTAACCATGCCCCCCCCCTCCCTTTCTGGGGGATAGCGGGGATTTTGACTTTCAGCCCAGCCAACCCCAGCTAAAATCCCCGCCCTGCGGGCACAAACAGATGGTAAGATCCCCGACAAATGCCCCTGTCCGCCAGGGACCCTAGGTATATTTAAAGCGAAGACAAAACCACCTCATTCACCCGGCACTGTGGGGCCACCTGAAAGGTAAAAACACGGCCCACTTCCCCAGCTATCCCTGGTATATACCCCACCCACACCCCCGGACCTAGGGGGGCCGTGGTTACAATTGACTGGTGCATTACAGTAGTGTTTATTCAAAATAGCATCGGTATGATTTATAATTGTATTACCATGCAAGGAAACAGTATATGTGCCCTCCATAGCATAATTTTAATGGTGTTTTTCTTTCCATAATATGAACGATTTTTTTACATAAAAAAATATTAGGACGGGAATCTGTTGTCACATTAACCAAAGATGTTTCATACGAAATTTTAACTTACAACAAAAAAGATAAGTGTGAAAAAACACTTAAAAAGTGTACGGATTTGTATCCTTAGCCTATATGTAGTCAAAGTAAAAACATAAAAAGAACTAACAAATATTGAAATAAAAAACATCAATTATTATTTTGGAATTGGATCGATGCCATTTTCACCGTTGGCTACGACGCTAAACTCAATTGAACAAAGTATTTAAATTACACACATTTAACACCACTTATCTTCTCATGATTTCATACAAACATGCAACCAAGTATGCGTAAGTCTCGTTACCGGCAACACATTTCCTTCTTCTAGGCAGCCATTTTTGTTACAGTCAGCATCACGGTAGTGTAGCACCGCGCATGCCCACACCACGTGACTATTTTAATATTCCATATATGGTAAAAACCGAAAAACTTACCACAGCCTAGTGGAGAGATTGTCACGACTTCAGTCAGGGTATTACCACAGGCATCTGGATCATTGTTTGTCACTTAAATGTTGTTTAAAACCATTTGGGGTAGATACAATGAGATAAACAACACATCTGAAGATATTTAGTCTCTTTGATATACAAAAAAGTTTCTTTTTTTGTATATCAAAGAGACTAAATATCTTCAGATGTGTTGTTTATCTCATTGTATGTACCCAAAATGGTTTTAAACAACATTTAAGTGACAAACAATGATCCAGATGCCTGTGGGTATTACCCCTTCTATTAAACACGAAATATTACGGATTCAACATTAGTCATTTGTATTGTTATGTTAACGTGACTCTCTTATTCAAAATCAATACATGAACATAACAAACATAAATTTTAAGTGATAAACCTTTAACTACTTACTCAGGAATGCATTTATGGAAAGTTTTAATAACCGATAATAATATTGTAACCGTATATTTAATAATTGAAAACGCAAAACTATTAAATATCGTCTCATAAGGTATAAATGCCGTATTTTCTATATACCTTTCCTTTAAATTGTATTAAACTCGGTACTGGCTAAGGTCACAAATCCGAACACTTAGTTTTTACAGTATCCTTCATAAGAATCATTGTTTTCGATATTTAGGTAACTTTTTTGTATAATAAAATAACTGTAGTAATTGTGGTAAATCTTATTCGGGAGTAAGAATGCATCTTTAATGACGAGCATTGCGATGATCAGAAAGTTACACGTATGCAACAAACTGATGGTAAAATCCCCGCCAAATGCCCCCGCACCCAAGGGACCCTAGGTAAGGCCCATTCCCCGCTATATTTTGCGCGAAGACAAAACCACCGCATTCACCCGGCACTGAGGGGACACCTGAAAGGTAGAAACACTGCCCATTTCTCCGGCTATTCCCGGTATACCCCCGGACTTGGGGGGGGGGGGGGGCGGGGGCGTGGTTACAATTGACTGGTGCATTACTTACTTCGATCGGCGTTTGAAACGGCCTGTTCTTATTTGTTCATTCCAGTCCACCCCAAAAGGTTGGAGGGAGTTATGGCGCCAGGATGTAAAGAACATTAATTTGTGGAGTTTGTGGAGATCACCAATAATTGTTGTGTTTTTATTATGTAATGTGGTTGGCTTCAGAGTAAATGTGTTACGAAATAAATATTTTAAAACATCGTTTTTCTTTTTCTTTCTGATTATTATCCTATTAAGGTAAGGCTGCGCCCAGTGGCTGCATTATTGATTGACCCCACCACGCCTTAAATCTATCTATCTGTTTAAATGAGTCAGTAGTTAGAAGTGAGATATCTCGCTCTTTGCGAAGATACCTCTTTGGTTCTTTAACGTGCTTGGTGTAATGTACCGATACAAGGGGATACAATTTTCCTGGGTTGAACCAGTACTTAGTGTAACGAGCTGCACACATTGATATATGCACCTGTAGGGGTTTAAACCCACGACCTCTCGCTCTGCATGCCACAACTCTAACGCGTCGCTGTAAAAGCTAGCTCTATAACGAGGCAATATAAATGCCGCTATATACATATCGTATACCCGGTTACACTTGCCCTCCATCTAGAAATTTGTCCTCGAATTTCGGAGACTAAGGTCATTTTGCAGTGACTTTGAGGCTTATCGTGCGACGAGGTCCCCTGGTGTGGCGCCAAATGTTACAGACAGCACACATTGCTATTTGCACCTGTCGGGTTCGAATCCACGACCTCTCGCTATGCAGGCTGACAGTCGACCGCGTCGCTATAAAAGCTAGCTCTATAGCTAGACAGTATTTATAGAACACCATTTCCCAGTACTACCCTTTAAACACCGAGCGCTGGTAAGGGAGCTAAGTGGCACCATAGTTGAACGTCTTTCGATTTGACACGCTTGCGGTTTAATACCCGACCTTCCGTACCCAAAGTGAACGCTATACGGGGCTTTTTAAGGTTTAGGAATGTCTGGCTTGTTACGTTAATATGCTGGCGCAGCAGGGTGTCAAATTCATTATGTTCTGTTTATGTGCTACTTGCCAATACAGGCTGTGTTCAAAGAAAATGGGCTGTATGGCAAGCTGTTTGAACAATAAGAATGGCATACAACCTATTATATCTCAGCTCATGCTCTGAGAATCTAGGTAATGGGGAATAATTGTGAAAAAGGCCCGAGAAACCCACAGTTACTTGGTATTTGGACAGCATTTTTGGCCAGTCGAGCGACCTAATTCGAGCGATTTGGTCCTTGAGAAACCTACGGCGAGTGAAACTTGTGTTGTCATAGGGTTCTCGCGCCGTTTGCACAATGCAATGTAATTCATCATTACAAAGGTGAGCAGTCCTAACAGCTCATGGCATATCGACAGTCACCACTCTCTTATGAGATATATCTGCTACTTACTTAAATGAACACATTGCTTATAAATATTCAGACAACTACAAGACAAGGTACACGAATATTTTTTTTATTCTCTATATTTTATAAAAGATATTAAGTCGTTTTTAAAAAGAGAAAAAAAAAATGGACATTTATGTTCAATTCCATTAAGTGGGTTGAAAAGGGTTATACAATTTCATTTAACATAATGATTTCCTCGCGGCGATTACACGAAAAATAAATTAATGTTGATGTTGATTTAATGTCACGTTAAACAGCATCTTCTGATGTTTATATACGGCGTATGTCTAAGCATTCGTAATTCCATTCCTGGTCAAGGGTGTTAAGGCAACAAAGTTGGAACAATCTAGTCAATGAAGCCTTGGAACTTACTGCCAGATCAGTTTTATACGTTGATTATGATTTCACACTTCGTATTCCAAAGTCTATTTCGCTCCAAAAACTCTCGTGAACACCAAAAGTACGGTGTTTCTACAAAATATACAAAATATAAATATCGCTTTTGGTGCTTACCTGATAATGAATTAGACATCTCACTAAAACACACACGAATCGTTTATTGACTCGAGGGGAAAATGAAACGCGCGTTTTAATACATTCTCATTAACCGCAAATATTTGAGATATGGGCTTCCTTGTCCCGTGCGTGAATAACATTTGAACTGCCTCGACAGCATAATGGTATATACGTCAAGAGCTAGGGTATCGCACCCGGATATGCTTGAATCTAAATGCGTGTGTCTTTAAATTATCTGATGTTTGGTTGAAGGGAACGAGAACATACCCGTATGGGTGATGATCACTCCTCAATCTCCTGTCAATTACGGCATTGAAAAAAAGCGTAATGCCGTCTAGGTGGTGTCAAACCATTACGCTACCAATGGGCGTTGGCCTTTCTCATGCATCGGAGCTTTGATAATGATAAATCTGTGGTAAGCTTAGCATCATCCTTCTAGTGAACGAGAATGGCATTGGCATACTTTGATATACATTATGGCGAAGTATGCTAATTATTGAATGATCAATATTTTTGTTTGATATCATCATTCTTCATTGTGTTATGCTGTACGTCATGCCATACTTTGGTTAAAATTGTTTTGTTAATTGAAACCATTTTCATAATTTCAGCGTTGGGTTATGTACAAATTATTTGTTAGATGTTTTTACACCTGTTTTTTGAAATATGCAACTGTGTTTGTAGCAGGTTGGCAAACGCCAACGAATTAGGATGTTGCTAATTGCCAAACAAAGGAGGTGTCATTCGAAGCCATATTGACTTAAGCTAACTGTTTTATTGTTCATTTGTATCTAATTTAACACCTTTACATATGTTTTGATTAAGAATTATTTGAAATCAGAAGTAATTAGTTTGAGCTGAGCTGACAGTCTTTATGAAGTATTTCCTGTTTTTCTATTGGTTTAATTTATGGTAGGCATGACCGGGCTGCACAATATATGGTAACATATTTTTTAATTGTAAAAAAGAGAGGAGAAAAAATGTAGTTCTTCATAGAAAACGGACTCTTGAAATTTGTCTGAGCTCGAAGGTGGTTTAACCACAGTCCAGCAAACTATAGCGTTGTCGCTGTTGTACAATATATTTGGTGTTAATTTTTGGACTACACACACTGTGTTATTACATCAAGTATTTGTTAATGAAAGAAGAACATAATAAAATCGTGAAAAGAACTTGGTGTCGTGAAAAGGATTTTGTTTTGGACTTCAATAGCTAATTCCCCATAGGTGTCAAATAACGCGTTTATAGTTAAAAACGCACGGCACAACAATTGTGAGCCTTTCATGTCTAAGTTATCGACCTTTGGGATTGTGTGTCCAACTTTACTGACCATGCATCATCCACATATTCGGCAATCGCTCCAAAGTTTTCATATATGGTGTTGATATATGGGCTTATATATTCCACAGTGGTATTACATGAAACATTGTATGGTACAAATTACTGTGAATATAACTTTAGAAAATGCAATAAACAAAACTAAGTAATTAAATAAATACACGGTCCGTATCCGGGATCGAATTAACGTTACAAAGCGTTTGCTTATATGTGTTTTCTTTTGTACCGTCATCGTCAAAGTTCATAACGCCGGTGTCTTTGAACACTCCCTTTTTCTTCTGGAAATGTCTAATTTGTAGTTGGTAGGCATTTTCTAATGCCATCTTGTCACAAACACGAATCACTTGAAATAATCACAAGGCAATCCAAAGGACGGCTATACCCCCCGCCAACATTTTGTGTAACGGTCCGCTGTAGGCGGCATATGTGCGTTCATAGTATAACATTCCGTTATAGACGGAAGTACGTTCATAGTACGTATGTTTACTTGGTTGGTAATATGCAAATAAGCAAAGCACGGGTTCTATATGGATTGAGAATTAACTGTATATAAAGACCAGCGGACCCCTTCACGTCTCCGTGGGCTTGTGGTTAAGGCGTCCGCCTACGGAGCGGGAGGTCGTGGGTTCGATCCCGGGCCGCGTCATGACGAAAGACGTTAAAAGGTGGTACAAGTAGCTCCCTTGCCTGGCACTTGGCATTTAAAGGGTAGTGCTTGGAAAAGAGGTGTACTCAGTACTGGTTCAACCCAGGAAAGTTGTATCCCGTGTATCGGTGCTTTACACCAAGCACGTTAAAGAACCAAGAGGTTTCTTCGCAAAGAGCTAGGGTATCACACCCGGATATCTCAGAATAGATTCAGTTTTGTTTCAACCCCGTTTTTTGTCATATGTTCACAATTTCCTCCTTATCAACAGCCACAGCCACCAATCGTCCTTAGTCTGACCCTTTCTTTTTGATTAAATCTGAAATTCGTATGAAGAAATAAGTATGCCCCCCTTCGAAGAAGATGAGATATATTGCTTTGCACATATAGGTTGCTGTGTCCGTCGGTAGACGAAAGCTTATCCGGGTGATAACTCGAATAAAACAAAAAATTGTAGACTGTTATAATATTCATAATGACTTCTCGTTCCATGAGTCCGATCTGGACAGCAGCTGTTTAAATGCGATGATCACTCCTCAATCTCCTGTCAATTACGGCATTGAAAAAAAGCGTAATGCCGTCTAGGTGGTGTCAAACCATTACGCTACCAATGGGCGTTGGCCTTTCTCATGCATCGGAGCTTTGATAATGATAAATCTGTGGTAAGCTTAGCATCATCCTTCTAGTGAACGAGAATGGCATTGGCATACTTTGATATACATTATGGCGAAGTATGCTAATTATTGAATGATCAATATTTTTGTTTGATATCATCATTCTTCATTGTGTTATGCTGTACGTCATGCCATACTTTGGTTAAAATTGTTTTGTTAATTGAAACCATTTTCATAATTTCAGCGTTGGGTTATGTACAAATTATTTGTTAGATGTTTTTACACCTGTTTTTTAAAATATGCAACTGTGTTTGTAGCAGGTTGGCAAACGCCAACGAATTAGGATGTTGCTAATTGCCAAACAAAGGAGGTGTCATTCGAAGCCATATTGACTTAAGCTAACTGTTTTATTGTTCATTTGTATCTAATTTAGCACCTTTACATATGTTTTGATTAAGAATTATTTGAAATCAGAAGTAATTAGTTTGAGCTGAGCTGACAGTCTTTATGAAGTATTTCCTGTTTTTCTATTGGTTTAATTTATGGTAGGCATGACCGGGCTGCACAATATAAGGTAACATATTTTATAATTGTAAAAAAGAGAGGAGAAAAAATGTAGTTCTTCATAGAAAACGGACTCTTGAAATTTGTCTGAGCTCGAAGGTGGTTTTACCACAGTCCAGCAAACTATAGCGTTGTCGCTGTTGTACAATATATTTGGTGTTAATTTTTGGACTACACACACTGTGTTATTACATCAAGTATTTGTTAATGAAAGAAGAACATAATAAAATCGTGAAAAGAACTTGGTGTCGTGAAAAGGATTTTGTTTTGGACTTCAATAGCTAATTCCCCATAGGTGTCAAATAACGCGTTTATAGTTAAAAACGCACGGCACAACAATTGTGAGCCTTTCATGTCTAAGTTATCGACCTTTGGGATTGTGTGTCCAACTTTACTGACCATGCATCATCCACATATTCGGCATCATCCACATATTCGGCAATCGCTCCAAAGTTTTCATATATGGTGTTGATATATGGGCTTATATATTCCACAGTGGTATTACATGAAACATTGTATGGTACAAATTACTGTGAATATAACTTTAGAAAATGCAATAAACAAAACTAAGTAATTAAATAAATACACGGTCCGTATCCGGGATCGAATTAACGATACAAAGCGTTTGCTTATATGTGTTTTCTTTTGTACCGTCATCGTCAAAGTTCATAACGCCGGTGTCTTTGAACACTCCCTTTTTCTTCTGGAAATGTCTAATTTGTAGTTGGTAGGCATTTTCTAATGCCATCTTGTCACAAACACGAATCACTTGAAATAATCACAAGGCAATCCAAAGGACGGCTATACCCCCCGCCAACATTTTGTGTAACGGTCCGCTGTAGGCGGCAGATGTGCGTTCATAGTATAACATTCCGTTATAGACGGAAGTACGTTCATAGTACGTATGTTTACTTGGTTGGTAATATGCAAATTAGCAAAGCCCGGGATCTGTGTGGATTGAGAATTTACTGTATATAATGACCAGCGGACCCCTTCACGTCTCCGTGGGCTTGTGGTTAAGGCGTCCGCCTACGGAGCGGGAGGTCGTGGGTTCGATCCCGGGCCGCGTCATGACGAAATACGTTAAAAGGTGGTACAAGTAGCTCCCTTGCCTGGCACTTGGCATTTAAAGGGTAGTGCTTGGAAAAGTGGTGTACTCAGTACTGGTTCAACCAAGGAAAGTTGTATCCAGTGTATCGGTGCTTTACACCGAGCTCCTTAAAAAACAAAGAGGTTTCTTCGCAAAGAGCTAGGGTATCACTCCCGGATCCCTTGTATCTCACTCTGTTTCTTCAAGTCTTCCAAAGTCTGGATTTGACTGCGAATTGCTTACACTTCTATCTCATGTCACTTAAGGCGTTTAAACACAATTTAAGTCGTGATGGCGTCACGGCGGGGTCAAGCCATAGTGCAGCAAATGGGCGCGGGCAGACCTTGATAAACTCAAATAAACAAACAAACAGGGTCGAGCATGCTTTTCCCTGAATGAATCTGTTGGTGTTTGTTTGGCGTCGCATGTAACATTTGTACCTGACTGGCACGTTGAAGCTGACCAAAAGTGTACACTCTCACTGGTCAAAAGTGGAAAATTGAAGTTATTTGATCGGTAACCTAAAAAGTCTTGGATATATGAACATGTTATAAAGGGATATTTGATATTCAGATTGTGTGTAGTGTAGGTAAGATCAATGTCAAGGTTATTTTGGCTAAAATTAATATGGAAATGAGTCTTGGGGCAAGTTAAGGAGCCCGGTTTATCCTAGATAAAGACAATTGGGGATGCAAGAGTTCAGGCATTGTGACAGGTATACATTTTAATTAACGGATTAAAAAGTTTAGGACGGTTATTTCAAACAACCTTACCTTAAACTATATTTGCAATTGTACCAACTATTTTCTAAAAAATAAGATTTAACTGCTTCTGTTAAGGCACAAGTCCGCAGATAACCGATTTGACCGTTGTGTTATTATCCATCTCGAACAGTATTCAACCTTTGCATAAAGTAAGCCCGCCGTAAACAGTGTTTCCCGTTGTGTTATCGTCAATCACAAACAGTATAGTTCACTCTTTCACGCTATAGTAGTGTAACAGTGGTACACTGTTTATAGCGTTATATTGTGGTTGCGTAGGATTAGGGTTCTCCATGGCTGTATAAGATCCTGGCCCAATATCACGAACATACTTAAGTCAAATCTCAATCTCAACTAATTTTGCCACATAACTGTATGCCAATACTAAAAAATACTTATGTTTAATTATTTTCAAAAGCACACTCTCACCTACATTACGTTGATTAACATGATTGTTTAATATTCTAAAAAATATTCTACAGCACAAAATGTGTTTGAGTAAAACTCAAAACTAAGAAATTGGACTCAAGTACAAATTTTGCTCTCAATATCTTTTCTCTAAAATATTGACATGTTTTTAACAACATAATTAATGAGAGAATGCGATTTTAAAAATGGTAAAACATTAACAGTTTTGAATCGTATGATGCTGTATTTTGATAAAAAGAGTTGAGACTGAGATTTCATTTGAATAGTTTCTTGATGTTTTCAAAATCGAGAATGCAAGATACAATAACTATGAGCTTTGTACAGTCACATCATTATTCAGATGTGTTTCACATGACTTGCTATCCTTTGATATGAATCGCATAAATTTGGTTTGTACATATATATATATTGCATAATTCCATTAAAAACGAAATACAGATATTGAATTGAATTGATCGTACTGTTTTCACCATAACAAACAGAAACAAATACGAATAACAGACTGAGAACTGGTTTAGAGAAGTGGAGATGTATAGGTGTCACCCTCTTGCTCAACAGTTTGTGGTTTCGATCCCCACAATGGATAATTTGTCATGACTTCTCGAATATTGCAATTAATTGTTCGTGTCCAGAAAATGCTTATGTGCTATGCGGTAAGCATTAAATATACATCGATATACACAGAAATGTATCCAGGTATGTAGTATCATATTTATAAAACAGAGAAATATGTTTAAAGCACTTGTTATAATAAAATAAGTATTATTGGTACCTTTGTAACTACCTTCAACACTGACGTGTCAAGCTTTTTCCACAACAACTTAAATGTAACTTGGATCATTCTCAGAATAGATTCAGTTTTGTTTCAACCCCGTTTTTTGTCATATGTTCACAATTTCCTCCTTATCAACAGCCACAGCCACCAATCGTCCTTAGTCTGACCCTTTCTTTTTGATTAAATCTGAAATTCGTATGAAGAAATAAGTATGCCCCCCTTCGAAGAAGATGAGATATATTGCTTTGCACATATAGGTTGCTGTGTCCGTCGGTAGACGAAAGCTTATCCGGGTGATAACTCGAATAAAACAAATTTTTTTAGACTGTTATAATATTCATAATGACTTCTCGTTCCATGAGTCCGATCTGGACAGCAGCTGTTTAAATGCGCACTAATTGAAACCGTTAGTTTTTCTTTCGTATCTTAAATTTAACGATTACGGTTTTGCCTATTCCTTTCAAGATACACATTACTGACATCCATTATTTTAGTGATATGGTGCGTACATTTTCTAGTAAACTTTGCTTACTATTTCAATTTCAAAACTCACAAAGGCATTTTAGTGACTTTATTTCAGAGCTGGAGGGGATGTGCCCATGTTCTCGGTCTCGAACTTAAAGTTGACGTACTGGCTGACCAGTGGACTGCAAGAAGTTCCAAGTGAACCAGCCTGTCCCTCAAAACTGCAGAAATGGGACAGGCCAAGGGGGCGTAAAATCCCTACAAAGAGTTTCCTCCACGATAATCAGTCGGCCGGTAAATGAAGACCGAAAGAACCGCTGAACGCATACTTTACTGACAACAGGTATAATATTGAAAAAAATGAGTAGTGAATTTCAACACTTTAATCAATATACTAGGTTTATTACATACAAAGATTATGAATAAGTTACAATGCTAAGCAGAAATAGTGAATACAACTTCTTAAAAAATAATTGAAGATATTTTCAAATTTCCAAAATTACCCTTCATATATACACAGCATGAAAATACAATATAATTCGCTTCATTTCAGGAATGTTCAGCTGCCGGAGAGAGATGTAGAGCTTCTGGTGGCTTTGAGGGGTACACTACTAGGGTACTTAACATCCAAGCAATAGAAGACAGTGGCCACCAACAGCGGTGAACATAATTCAGGCTCAACACTAGAACATCAGGTTAGTTTTCGTCTTGAATAAGAAATGGCATGAACAGTTAAAACAGATTTGTTTTAGCACTGTAAATAGACTGATCTCTATGTTGTTGTTAACAATTTTGAACTTCTTTGCTCTAGATATTGCTCGCTAAACATGCACTATGTGTTTTGTAATTTTCTTGGTTAAAGTGACACCATCATTTGTCCGGCTCCAGGCGCATATGATGGAACAATCAACTTTAACCCCAGAGCTTCAATTTCATATTTATCAAGAACCCTTGATCTACCATGATGCCATACCATCCCCTATTTGTAGTCGTTTGCAGTCTATCAGATTTCTCAGTAAATTTAGCAATGATCCACTTCTCCTTGTTATGTCCTTGTCAGATATCGAACCTGAGTAAAACATATAAATATATGTAAATGAATCGCTTGAGTGTCTTATAGTCGGAATAACATTGGCTTTGAGATCTCAAAAAGCTTGGCCGCTCAACTTTTGACTCAGTTCCATCCAATATTAGCGTTGTTGTTTTTAAATTTAAGTCGCATACTATAAATAAATATTTCTCGAACTGGCCAAATAGGCACATATCCAAATCGATAGAACATGTGGTTTATCCATACTCGGAAAACCACCCCTGCGTCTCTAGGCGAAATGTTGAACAAGTGCCAAAGGTGTTTAAACTGGTGATTGAGTCTTAGTTTCATCATGATTAACAGTAACTAGTCTTGTAGTTTCATTACTTTTACAATCGAAACTGTTCTTCTCCAAATGAATGGACACTCCAGTTTATTCTGCACTAGAAAGTAAAAAAATGGTCATACACTGAACATGAACAAACCCAGTGTAAAACTGAAAGTTGTCTCTTATTGGACTACCCCGAACCCTTTCAACTGAGAATATAAAGTCATTCCCAGACAACGCGAACAACTTTCTTTTCCCAGAACATAGCGACAGGTAAAATCTAAAATCTTACCTGTCGCAACAAATTTTGCAGGTATATCATTCATAATAATATTGAAATAATACATGTTGCATTGGTATTAAGGCACAATTTGACGATCTAAACAATAGGGCTACCAGCAATAAAGCCTTCTTTGAAATACGCAGTATCCCACACTTAACAATATGTAAGTCAGTATAAATCATACAGGTTGTAGCAATAAAAGTCTAAAAGGAAACTATGTTTTAGTTTCCCTCAAAAACACAATATGCCAGTATACGTCATTCATATTTCATAATAAATTATACATTTGAATAAGCAGTTTCTCACAGCGAACAAAGGGTCTGTTAACACCAATTACAGAGCTGGTATGTATGGCTTTGCGGTGACTAGGATTCAAAATCTTCGATCTTTATCACTTACTTGTGCTAACTGTTTACATTTGATGTATACAATTCCTGTTCATTTTATTCAAAATGCTTAATGTTTCACCTTGAATTTAATATTGATCTAGTTGAATAGTTCAATATTGGAATCAAATATCAAAACCCATGCGTGAGCTATGCTCGTGATATCCCCAGAAAGTTAAACGTTCCGTCACCCCGCGCTCTTGAGAAATACTGTAGTATCTTCCGCCAGGAGTATTGCACATACGCTTATGAAACTTGAAAGGAATATTGTCGTACACCTGCGATTTCATTACACCTATTTATAGTTAGGGTCATTGACTAAGTAAAAAATACTCATAATTATCGCACTTAACACGTACTGAATTCCATAGGAATGTTGGTCAGTTTAGGTAGTTTCTGTACCTGTGTTGTTGTTGTTTTTTACTTCGTTTAACAATAGTTATGGCCCTTGACTTAGTAAGACATATACTGAAAACTCCTTTTACTTACAAGGATTATGGGTAGGATTGGTCAATTGTGCAACTGTGATTTCTTTGACCTTCACTTCTACTTACAAAAATCATGGTCCACAGGGTACTGTAATGTTATACATTCTTGTTGCTATGATGTGGCTGGAACAGTTTTCATAACGATCTACGTCCCATAAATGTGCAGAAGTCATCGCTGACTTTAACTCATCCTGTGGAGGTTTTCACGTAAATTACACAAATTATATTTAAGAAAGTAAAAGAATCACATGACACACTTGTAACAAGGTGTTAAATCGAAATCAAGACCTTTGACCTCCATGGATTGCTTACCTAGCAATCATCATGCCTGGAGAGTTTGTTATCAAATAATGTGTTTTTGGAGTCTGGGCAGAACAAGGGCATATAATTTTAATAGTGAAACTATACCTGTTCCCAAGGAAATTGTAGGGCAAGTTTTGATTTAATTCAGATAATAGGGAAAAAAGTCTTTTCCCCACCACTCGTGACGTCATAGACGTATCAATGCACTTACGAGTGGTGTTTGGACCACTATATAAAGGTGTTTTCGATATACATGTATATGTATATATATAATGTCCGCCCGGTTAGCTCAATCGGTAGAGCATTGGACTCTGAATTGGACAACCCGGGTTCGATTCCCGGGCGGACCAGGTCACTTCTGTTGTGATTGGTTATGAAATCCTTTCTACGGCCATTCGCACTGTACCACTGCCCCTGGCATGTACAGAAGTTGTCAGTTCCTTGCAGAGGTGAAGGCACCCAGCACTGGTTCTGCCCAGGATAGGTGTGCGGTGGTTGAACTGTCACTCTGGGACCCTTCAATGTGCTCACGCCGGGACCCGGAGTATAAACTACTAACACCACCACATGTATATACAAACAATGTAGACCGTTGGAATTGGGATACCTTTTACTACCTGATATAAGGGAAATTATGTAATAATCGGAAATGCCTGTGGGTTTCGGTAAACATTACCACCACGTTAGAAGTTCGCATCTGTCTTTTTTATGTTTTGCATGGCAGTTTTAGTTCACGTGTTACAGGCACGTGTAAGTGTCTGTATTCACAAATAGTGTTTTAAACAGGCAATAACCGGGTTTTTTATTCAGAAAAGTATTATTCGTAGTAAATTTAATTTTTCTGTCGTTTTCCAATATGCGACGATAGGTACGCCTTCTTTTAACACTGCGTACCAATATTTCCACTGCAAGTATGTTATATATGTCACGTGATTATGTTTCAATCAATTGGTTCTCCCATCTTTAAAATTGCAAATACAGACTTTAAATGTTTGTTAAAACCTACGTTCTGTTTTCAAGTAAAGAGGTCCATTTCAAATAAAGCGGCAACCCTTTGAATTCGTTGGTTAGATAACTAAAGAACACTTGTGACAGTACGGATATCTTCTGAGTACAGTCGAACCCTCTTGGCTCTACGTTAGCTCGAACTTGATTTAAAGAACCGATATATTTATCCTGAATGTAAGCAATCCCGCTTTGCTTGAGTTCCCCGAGGCTCGAGCTATTTTCGCCGGTCCCTGTGAGTTCGAGCCCCTGGGGTTCGACTGTATAGGTATAGTGACTGAGATTAGCTAACGATTCATAACATTGATAAGAATTTTGTGTGATGTTTGGTGTGCTATTTTGTATTGATGGACAGTCTTTAAATTTGTTTGAATGAGTTATTCAACTTCTTTTTGTTGTTTTATTTTCATTTTATCGGCAAATAACACACTATTAGTACTATGATGGTTTGGTGTAAGCCTCTCAACCAAGATGTCGTGGATCGACCCCAAAGATTCCCTGGCATCTCAAAGAAGACACTAGCAGTTGTTTCTATCCAGGAATCGGACCTGAGTGCTAAACATATCTTGATTGACAATACACATAACATAAATACGTATGAACTATGACACACACATCAATGTCGATGTTTGTCTAAACTATTGCTGTAAGGACATAAAAAAAGGATTCCACATTCACAAATATATTCTAATTTTTAACATAAATCAGAGTAAGAAACAATGAAAGAAATACGTTTGAAAACCACATATTCAAAAAATTGTTCATTTTTATAGTGAGTACAAACATTATGCCAATGTGAAATTTAGTTCGATAGATATTATTATTCGTTGAACAAAAATATTAATTACAAATTAAGTATGGGTCGTATGCAAATTGTCGGGATAAGACTTCGCGTGCTCCGGCGATGTTTTATAGTAAAACATTCTGGTGTTACGTGCTGAAATTGGAATTGGTACAGTTGTTTGAACTTTATTATCATTTTAAAAAACCGGACGACAAAGTCACACTTGGTATGATCTTTAAAATGAGGCGAGAATGGTTCACAATGGCGATAAATGCACTCAAAGCAAAAACTTTAGAAATGCGACGAACTTGAAGAGTAAGCGCCAAGGTGATGTGTTTACAGAGGCGAGATTGTATTAAACTATTTGTTAGTTCAACACAGACGAAACTATTCAGAGGAGTTGCCGATTCGTCAACAATGGTGGTGGTGTTTAGAAGAAGAAGATTTATACACATATGCGATGCTGTTAAGGGGTAGGAAATAAATTCACAAACAAGATATTATTTTTGAGAATTCGATACGTAAAT
This sequence comes from Mya arenaria, assembly GCF_026914265.1. Lineage (NCBI taxonomy): Eukaryota > Metazoa > Mollusca > Bivalvia > Myida > Myidae > Mya > Mya arenaria. The sequence continues at coordinate 55,713,075 of NC_069136.1, read as the reverse complement.
AAGGGTGACATATGTAGGAAAAGTCTATGTTTAGGAGAGGTCGACAACTCAACAAGGGCAATTGTGTGGTAGAAGGCGATATCTGCACAAATGCGATTGTGTTTATAGGATTGCAATAATTTAAAAAAAAAACGATTATATTTTTGAGAAGTAAAAACAAAAAAAAACAAGGGTGATACATGCAGGAAAAGGCGATGAATTAACAGAGACGATTTTTTAAAACTACTCGATAACTTCTGTTAATAACTTTACAAAGGCAGTGCTTTGCGGTGAAGGCATAGTAGAACATTTCTTCACAAAGACGATACTATTAATGAGTCGTCCATAACTCAAAATATGCGAAATTGAGTAGTCGATAAAGCGTTGATGCTTTATATTAGGCGATAACTTCATAAAGACAATATTATGTAGAGTTAGCCGATATATCAACAAGGGCGATACTATTTAGGAGTAGTCAATTTCTTCCCAAAGGCAATCATATTTAGGCAATTACCTCGCTTGGTCGATACTCTATATGAATTTACGTTAACCTTGCAAGGTTCGATACTATTTTGAAGAAATCGATCACTTTGAAGAGAATACACTGTGTTTGAGTAGGCGATATCAAAAAGCCGATTTAGTTCATGGGTATTCGTTAACTTCACAAAGACGATACAAATAGGACAAGGAAAACTTCAAAACGGGACAAGGTTTAAAGGTAAATGATTATGCTCAAGGCGACTTTTTAAATGTTTGCTATGATAATTAGAGAATTTCACACAAAAAAGAGAAAGCGATACAAATAATACGCGACACCCATTCACAGGCGATAATCTACATCTGCAAGAAGTTATTCAATGATCGCCTTTTAAGAGTAGGCGATAACTTCACATAGTGTAAGGTAGTTGCCCGGAGGTGGCGTCACCTGTCGCAGACGGAGGAACCGCCCATTTCCGACCTTATCACACGTGATCCTCTGCGGCAGGGTGGGGTTGGAGGGAGGACCGCCGTAGAAGGCACAGAGCGTACCCGGGTTTCCTGCACATTCGGCCTCCGTCTGACACACGTAAAGCCAAATGTTGACATTACGTTCATCTGTGGAATTAGAAGTTGAACGACTTGAGTTTATAAAATGATTGAGATGCCATACTATGCTTTACACCAACAATGGAAATTTATAAACGAATTGATCTTTAAAATTAACTTTCATATTTCATAAAATACGAGAACAATGAATTATTTTTCCTTATTTTTATTTGGCAAAGTCGGGTTACCATTGTATAAAACAATTCACAACTTAATTATCTAGTATTTTAGATTGAGTTCACAAATTTAACGAAGTTGTCATATGTGTTTTTATATTACAATTACCTTATAACTGACCTATTGAAATAACACGTTGTAAGCTAAATACACTTTTTAAAAACTATTTACATGCCATTTCAAACAAAATATAAACTACATGACAATTTTAAAATTTTGCTAAGAAATTCCGATCCACGCACAAAGCTATGATTTATTTTTTTGCAACTATCATGGCGAATCTAGGCTATAATGCATAGTTCAGGGGTCAAAACACGCTTCCAAAAGCTATTTACATGCCACAAACTAAGGACTGTACGTACGTTTTAAGTTTTGACTATGGTACACTTACTGCAACACCCAGCTCGAAAATAGATGTCAACGGCCGTGACAGGAACAGGCATATCAAACTCCATCTGCCAGAAGTTGTCCGTAGATAAGTTGGTATGGGCACAATGCGGTGGTTTATCATAGCTTGTCGACAGTACACCGTCGTTGGCTCTATAGGCCCCTGCTATATTTTCTATAAAACTCGATGATGTTGCGTTAATACCAGTGAGTTGGTGTCCTGAAAAGTTCGAACTTCTTTTATAAGAAAATAAGATGACATAAATTCCTCTCAAAGGTACAAAACCAACAATCTCGGTTTAAATGAAATTGTACATTGAAAGTTATGATAAGTTAACTAGAAAAAACCTTAGCACCAGAGTAAAGGGAATATCTTTGAGAATGGTTATTCTTTATAAATCTAGTATATGATAACCAATGTATTCAAACTTTTCGCGGTTGCGACAAACTTCGCAGGTCCAGAAGTTTAATATGCTGTTGCAATAAGACTATTATTTGCAAATTTTGCGTTTACTTACACGGATTTTCAACTATATATTATCATTCCGAACACATATTGTTTAAACCGGTGACGTCTGCAATCGTAGTGTTGTATTCGACTAGGAGTCAACAAAATCATATATGAACTATGAAGTGATTTTTATTTTCGCGCATTATTATGATGTCATATGAGATACTGATTACGATTTATTTAGAAATCATTTTTGAAATGTTTGCGTCGACTAAAACGAAATTTCAACTGTTTTTATAGCGCCTAATGCGTTCATGTGTTGTGAGAAAGCAATTTCTCCAACCACTGATAAGTAGACCCAATAATTTAACTACGCTAGAAATTCTTATCTTGCCCACGGGCGAAGACAAAATGCCCGTATGGAACTTCTTTTTAATGGTCGCCATATTGTAATTACTTTGTTGAAGACTGTCGTCTGGAGTATCGTGCAAACCTTGACTTGTGGCAATATTTAGAATGCTTATTAATTATTTCTCGCTTCAAATGTCACCATAAAACAGTTTTCACGCACCTTTCAAGGAATAATGCTTCACTCTCCTTAGAACTATTTAAAGACCGATTTGACTATTAACATCATCTGAACCACTGCGTGCATATCCATGACAACCACGAATTATTGGATATCAATATGCAATTATTTTCACTAAGCGCAAAGAGTTCCAGTAAAAAATATTTTTGCTCAATTTTTGTTTAACTGATGTGGAAGAAAAAGCATCTACCATAGCCGCTCGTGTAAGATTATAAGTATCTTCCATGGCCGACAGTGTAAGATAGGTTCATTCCGACCCGAGCGTAGGGTGTTTTGCGGAAACGAGGTTTACCGAGTTTCTGCAAAACACCCTGCGCGAGAGTCGGGATGAGACTATCTTACACGAGCGGCTATGGAAGATGCTTTTTCTCCCACCTTAGTTAAACAAAATTAATTAAAAATGTATTTTTTGCTGGAACTTTTTTGTGCTTAGTCAAAATAATTGCGTATGGATATGCGATAGCACGTGGTTTTCATGGATACGCGCGCAGGGATCCAGTTAATGTTAATAGTCAAATCGGTCTTTTTAAATAATTCTAAGGAAAATGAAGCATTATTTCTTGAATTGTGCGTGAAAACTGTTTTATGGGGACATTTGAAGCGAGAAATAATTAATTAGCGTTCTAAATATTACCATAAGACAAGATTTCCTTGATGCTACTGACGACAATCTTCAACAAGGGAGGTAATTATAATGTGGTGACCGTTCCATACGGGCATTTTATCTTCGCCCGTGGGCAAGATAAGAATATCTAGCATGGTTAAATTATTGGATCTACTTATCTGAGGGGGGAGAAAGGTTTATCCTGACCCTCGCGCAGGGTCTTTTGCGGAAACCCGGTAAACCTCATTTCCGCGAAACACCCTAAGCTCAGGTCGGAATGAACCTTTCTAACACTCTCGGCCATGGAAGATACTTATAATATATATGTTTAGATAACGCGAGAATAGTATGACAAATTACCACAAGATACATTACCACATCAGGTACAATATATATATATATATCGATATATCCGACCATCTTACATTTCATACACATTGGCTTACTAAATATTTAATAATTTAAATACACAAACATTAACTGTCCTTATTCCCATTTCGAATACTTAACGTAAATGGTAAGCAAAAGTTAAGAGTCTTCAATTATTGATATTCAAACAAGTTTATTTGTTTGTTTGAGTTTACAAAGATCTACCCGCGAGAAGTGGTTGAGAATCCGTAAAAAAGCGCCCAAGCTCAAATATAGCACGATTATAAATACATTTTCTAATTTATTTAAAAAAAAACCACACTAGATTTTACAGGAATTTCAAAATGTTAGAGGAAACACTGTCTAAAGCGATGCTAAGCGTTGAATTTTCCGCATATTCGTACGTCATCCACGGATGAAATCAACGTTTCGTTATTCAACAACAATAAAATAAAATATTAATGTTGTTTTTAAAGACTTATCTGCTGATGATTATTCATGTCACTTGAAGTAAAATTGACAACATTTTATAGAGTTTTTGATAGAAAGCCATGCTTTTGATGGATGTCTTAAAACTGACGTCAGTGGTCTACTTTGAAGAGTTATAGCTTCAGAAGTGTTATGGAAAGCTCATATATAAATAGTTCCCAACTGGGCATATGCTCCATTTTATGAATATAAATTCGAAGACAGTTAATGTTCGCGTTCTACCTTTATATCATTTTTAGATTCAATGACTGGAAATCCAAGCACATCTGGTAACTCTCTTAGTTAAAGAATCAGAGTGAGATACAATGAATTTCGGATTCGATACTATAGCTCTGTACGAAGAGATTCATGGTCCTTTCACGTGCCTGGTACAAATTGATTAGATATGGCTTACGTGGAAGCATGTTGAATTCCATACAGTCGACGTATTCTAATGTAAATGCAATAATAATATGAGTAAGACATTTTCGTGCCATAAAGGAACACGCCAAGGCATATTAACACATTTAAGCTCTAACTCTTGTTGTATTTTTAAGATACCGAGGAAGACGTACGAAATGGGTTAAACATTTTCAAAATTATCGTCAAAAATGGAAATAAGTCGTTAATAAACCTAATGGCATGGTATTTAAATAAGGATGAAACTTGTAATTGAAATAGTTAATCAGTAAACATACCTTGGGATAAAGTTTTTCAATTTTGGCTCATTTAACATAACCATTGAATTCTCAAGTGACCAAGCACTAAAAGCTGAATTTGAAAACTTAAAATAAAAATGCCTCACCAAATTTTCTTCTTATTGTGAGACAAACTAATAGTTTTGATACTTAATAATGTTTCAGAATATTATTTTTTTCTTCGATAAACATATGGACCTCACCTTTATATTTTTAATTAAACAACAATGTCCGGTGTAAAAATTGGGCCAAAACAGAATGATTCTGTACACGGAAAATTAGCTAGAATTCACTTAATGTCAGTTGCTTGTCATCGATCATTTGATTAAGGTTAAAAGTAACAAAGACGAAAGAAATAAAATAAATAAAACTTACATACAACGCAATGTTAATTGGCATACAGATTCTTGCACAGTAACCAACAGGGCAATAAGAGTTGAAACGTTATTTGAATCTATGATATTTTCTGATGTTTGGCTTAACCAAGCGACTGGAAACAGAACATATCTTTACACATATACTGGGAACTAGAAAGAGAACTTGGTGTAAACATGAAGTCAAGAGCTACGAGAGTCATGAAGAATTTCTACAAATATATAATAAGGAAACTTTATTTTAAATCATTTCAGACAAACTAAAAAATAAGAAATTCAAATAATTTTCTCAAATGAAAACGTAACAATAATACGAAAACTATATTAATTAGTTTTTGAATGTTTTATAAGGTGTCAAAATAGATACTTAGATTTTTTTCTTCTTCAATACGATCACTTAAGCTGTTTAGAAATTAGTGTTATCTAGTTATACTATAAACAAAACTGCTATTTAAATTGTATAACCATTCTCGATCTTGAACATAAATATGTTAAGTTGATAAACAATAAAAGTGTTCACAGTAGCATTGCATATTTTTTAATTTAGGTTAAGAACAATGTTTCACGTCTATAAAATTGATTTATTACTCGTTATTAAAACTTACATGTAAACTTAGGTACCCGAAGCGATCGCTCAACGGGAAGGTTACAAGCTAATTTGATAAAAAGATGTTGTTTGTAGGCAATTATCATTCGGAACTCCTTGGCCATTTTTATCGAAAACAACCTGGGATGTACATCAGTCCAAGTATTTCGTAAAATGGTGAATTATATCATTAATTAAATGTTGTGTTTTAGAGTTGTATTTATTGATCTAAGTTTAAAATGATTTCCAGCGAAGGATATTATTGCATACATAATTACGATTCCCAAGAGTTTAGTCATTAAGTTTAAATGCTAAATAAAATTACTACGCGATCTACTTGCAGCGGACTTAAACGTACCACTTTTTGAGTACGTAAACCGTCCAATTACATCCGAGGTTGTTTTCGATAAAAATGGCCAAGGAGTTCCGAATGGTCAATTATAGCCCCAACATACACATTATGTCAAAAATTGACTGCGAAAGTCGAACAAATGAAAAGCATTTGTTCAACTTTAAATTTTAACATAAATTTTTCTTTAGCTTACGTAATAAGTCTGATCGTTAAAAGACTAATGAACTTTTTTTCTTCTAGTTTATTGAAAGACAATTTGCACCAAAAAGACTGAAATGACGATTAAAATTTTATCTTAATTGTAATAAATCGTATACAGAAATAATTATCCTGTTTCCTATTATGTACAGTAAGAACTGCGGTTACAAAAAACACACAATCAAAACGGTAAGAAAATACCATAACTATGTATGGGTCTATCTTTAGGAATTTCTTACCAATTATAAATGTTAATAATTAAAAGAATTTCCTTGTCAGTATACGATGAACAATTGTAGACGAGTTGGATGCATATATGTTCTCGATCTGTTTACCGTCCAGTGGCTAGAAAAAAAATAGGATATTCATGTTCCCCAACACCAGTCTATAATTGTAAACTATCTAATGTTTTGTAAATTATAAATGGCATCGGTAGACCGTTACAATACCTGGTGGACTGTCGAAGAAGTAGGTAGACCAGCTGTCATTGTGGTCAAACGTCGACCAAAGCGATTGGTCAAATGGGCTTGTGTCTAGCAGATAACATGTCCGTAGGTTGTGGTCATAGTTCATGATCTGACAGCCGGTGTTGGAACTGCAACGTATTCCACATCGTGCCAGACTTATCTGGCTGTACGTCTTCAACGGGGACACACCTGTGCACCGAAGGTTTTTTATTTGATTGAATTAAATTGATTTAACGTCTGTTAAAATGGCATGTTGGTATAACGATGCTATAACACACAGCATGAACAAACTTGTTACGTTTGTGTACATCTTGTCTTATATATCATTAACTTACATATATATACGTATCTGTAGTGATATCACTTCATTCACCTATCTTGGTATCAAGTAAAATGCTTACAGCGATATCAGACCAGCTCATTAGAATATTTCTAAGCCTTATGGGAATACGCCTTGACACGCCTTTTATAAAGTGGAGTCAAACTTTTAAATCATATATTTGAATCTGCTTGCACTTTGAACCTCTGTATTCTGAAGTTCGTAGCGGAAGCCTGTCTGGTTTTGTTTCCTTTTTGTCAACACACGTTTCCTTCACAAAGCCTTTTAAAAGCAAAAAAAATGGCAATTTCATTGCACGGCGACATGCCATTTCCGGTACGCAGGTTCTTTCAGTAGTTTTTTTTTTCGTACTAAAGAATCATTTAAGTTATTCATAGTTCCAATATTATCCCGCAGAGTATAACAAAGTGAATATACTAGTTAATGGAGATACATGGTTGTCACCGACAACATTAGGCTCATGATTGGCCGTATCTTTGATCCTCCATGCAATGCATCAGTCCGTCGAGGCAATGTCATGATGTTAATTTTTTACCTTAGCTTTAAGTAAAACGTTTGTTGAATTATTTTGTAATACAGTATACTGTATGTATAAATTGAATTGTTTGTATCATATGACATATGCACGAATCCGTGTAAACCCGAATGATTTTGACTTCCAAATAAACCCCATTTAAAATGTTTCATTAAATGAAGTCAGCATTGCAACTGCCACAATTGCTGTTGGAATGTATATATAGGAACTTATTCTTTAACCTGTGACGCTTTGTTCTCCCATAACGTATAACGAAAATAAGAAATATTTAACAGACTAGTAAAAAAGTTTTTGTTGCAATAAGTTATTATCTCGAGCTAATGTTATAGACTCGGTGCCGTCGACGACATGTGAAAATCCAATACGCAAAAACCCATCACGCTAAAATTCGACGCGCAAACACACAAAAAGTCGTCATTTCGAGAGCGATAACTCGAATGTTTACACGCAAATGTGAAAACCCGCTAGATTAATGTACTGTGTTTTTGCCCTCGATTTGGCGGATTTTCGCCTTTGATTTGGCGTATTTATGCTTGACTTGGTGAAAAACTGGTCAAATTACTACATTGTTGGGTTTTTATCTTTTCAGTCCGATAACTCACCAAAACGAACTGACAGCCGAAATACAAAAAATATCAAGCTTTTCATCATTTATAATAGCTAGTTTTAAGTTTCATGAAAGAGGTGAGGTATAGTTCTCAGAAAAAAACTATGCAAATTTCTTGCAGTACATTTGGGCGATAGGTGGCAATGTCGGCAATGAAGTTATTTTAATGATTTTAAGGGCAACATACTTACACTGTTAATTCAGAATGTCTGCAATATGCAGGAATGTCTGTGATATAAGGGAAATATGTAATAATCGGAAATGCCTGTGGGTTTCGGTAAACATAACCACCACGTTAGAAGTTCGCATCTGCATGGCATATTTTTTTATGTTTTGCATGGCAGTTTTAGTTCACGTGCTACAAACCCCTGTAAGTGTCTTTATTCACAGATAGAAGTTCCTAAATCCGACCATTACCTTTTGTTTCAGAAAAGTATTATTCGTAGTAAGTTAATTTCTCCGTCGTTTTGCAATATGCGACGATAGGTACGCCTTTTCTTAACGCAGCGTACCCTTATTTCCTCTGCAAGTATGCAATGTATGTCACTCGATTATGTTACAACCAATTGGTTCTCCCATTGTTATTCTCTATCATTGCAAATATAGACTTAAAAGGAGTGTGAAACATACGTTCTGATTTCCAGCAGAGGTCCATTTTAAATAAAGCGGCAACCCTTTCAATTCTTTGGTAAGATAAATAAAGAACACTCGGATATTGTCTGAGTACAGTCGCCCCGTTGGCTCGAACTCCTCCGCTCGATTTCTTTATACTTAATGTAAGCATTCCTGCTTGACGCAAATTCCCCGAGGCTCGAGCTATTTTCGCCGGTCCCTGTGAGTTCGAGCCCCTGGGGTTCGACTGTATAGGTATAGTGACTGAGATTAGCTAATATTGATAAGAATTTGTGTGATGTTTGGTGTGCTATTTTGTATTGATGGACAGTCTTTAAATTTGTTTGAATGAGTTATTCAACTTCTTTTTGTTGTTTTATTTTCATTTTATCGGCAAATAACACACTATTAGTACTATGATGGTTTGGTGTAAGCCTCTCAACCAAGATGTCGTGGATCGACCCCAAAGATTCCCTGGCATCTCAAAGAAGACACTAGCAGTTGTTTCTATCCAGGAATCGGGCCTGAATGCTAAACATATCTTGATTGACAATACACATAACATAAATACGTATGAACTACGACACACACATCAATGTCGATGTTTGTCTAAACTATTGCTGTAAGGAAACATAAAAAGGATTCCACATTCACAAATATATTCTAATTTTCAACATCAATCAGAGTAAGAAACAATAATACACACATGTAGAAATACGTTTAAAAACCACACATTCAAAAAACTGTTCATTTTTATAGTTAGTACATACGTTATGCCAATGTGAAATTTAAATAGATAGATGTTATTTATCGTTGAACAAAGAATATTCATTGGAATTAAGAATGGGTTGTATGCAAATTGTCGGGATAAGACTTCGCGTGCTCCGGCGATGTCTTTTAGAAAAAAAAACCCTGATGTGATGTGCTGAAATTGGGATTGGTACAGTTGGCTGAACTTTATTATCATTTTAAAAATCGGACGACAAAGTCACACTTGTGAAACCCGGAGGAAACTAATCAGGAGTTGCCGATTCCTCAACAATGATGGGGTGTTTAGTAGAAGGCGATTTTTACACATATGCGATGCTGTTAAGGTGTTGCCAGTAAATTCACTAAAACGATAATATTTTTGAGAATTCGATACCTAAATAAGGGTGTTATATGTAGGAAAACTCTATTTTTAGACCGACAACTCAACAAGTGCAAGTTTGTGTGGAAGAAGGCGATATCTTCACAAGGGTGATATATGCAGGAAAATGCGATGAACTAACAGAGGCGATTTTTAGAACTACTCGATAACTTCTGTTGATAACTTTACATAGGCAGTGCTTTGCGGTGAAGGCATAGTAGAACATTTCTTAAAAAAGACGATACTATTTATCAGTCGCCAATAATTAAAAATATGCGAAATTGATTATGAGTAGTCGATAATCTTACAAATGCGGTGAAGCTTTATAGTAGGCAATAACTTCATGAAGACAATATTATGTAGAGGTAGCCGGTATCTCAATAAGGGCGATACTTTTTTGGAGTAGTCAATCATTACCCAAAGGCAAAAAATATTTAGGCAATTACCTCGCTTGGCGATATTCTATATGAATGTACAATAACCTCACAGAGTTCGATAACATTTAGAAGAAAGCGATCACGTTGAAGAGAAGACACTGTTTTAGAGTAGGCGATATCAAAAAGCCACTTATGTTCATGTGTATTTGTTAACTTCACAAAGACGATACAAATAGGACAAGGAAAACTTCAAAACGGGACAAGATTTAAGGGTAAATGATTATGCTACAAAGGCGACTTTTTAAATGTTCCTTATAAGAATAAGAGAATTTCACACCAAAAAAGAAAGCGATACAAATAATACGCGACACCCATTCACCGGCGATAATCTATATCTAATAGGAAGTTATTTAATGACCGCCATTTAAGAGAAGGCGATAACTTCACATAGTTGTAGGTAGTTGCCCGGAGGTGGCGTCACCTGTCGCAGACGGAGGAACCGCCCATTTCCGACCTTATCACACGTGATCCTCTGCGGCAGGGTGGGGTTGGAGGGAGGACCGCCGTAGAAGGCACAGAGCGTACCCGTGTTTCCTGCACATTCGGCCTCAGTCTGACAGACGTAAAGCCAAATGTTGACATTACGTTCATCTGTGGATTTAGAAGTTGAATGACTTGATTTTATAAAATGATTGAGATGCCATACTATGCTTAACAACAACAATGGAAATTTATAAACGAATTGATCTTTAAAATTAACTTTCATATTTCAAAAAATATTTCAAGAATACGAGAACATTGAATTATTTTTCCTTATTTTTACATGGCAAAATCGGTTTACCATTGTATAAAACAATTCACAACTTTATTATCTAGTATATTAGATTTAGTTCACACACCCAACAGATTTGTAATATGTGTTTTTATATTACAATAACATTATCGCTGACATATAATAACACGTTGTAAGTTTAATTCACGTTTAAAAACTATTAACATGCCATTTCAAACAAAATACGAACTACAATTGACAATTTTAAAATGTTGCTAAGAAATTCCGATCCACGCACAAAACTATGATTTATTTTATGCAACGATCAGGCCGAATCTAGGCTATAATGCATAGTTCAGGGGTCAAAACACGCTTCCAAAAGCTATTTACATGCCACAAACTAAGGACTGTACGTACGTTTTAAGTTTTGACTATGGTACACTTACTGCAACACCCAGCTCGAAAATAGATGTCAACGGCCGTGACAGGAACAGGCATATCAAACTCCATCTGCCAGAAGTTGTCCGTAGTTAAGTTGGTATGGGCACAATGTTCTGGGTTGTAAAAGTCTGTCGACAGTACACCGTCGTTGGCTCTATGGGCCTCTGACCATCCTGCGTCTATAATGCTTGATGATGTTGCGTTAATACCAGTGAGTTGGTGTCCTGAAAAGTTCGAACTTCTTTCATAAGAAAATAAGATGACATAAATGCCGCTCAAAGGTACAAAACCAACAATCTCGGTTTAAATTAAATTGACATTGAAAGTTATGAAAAGTTAACTAGAAAAAACCTTAGCACCAGAGTAAAGGGAATATCTTTGAGAATGGTTATTTATAAATCTAATATCTAATAACCAATATATTCAAACTTTTTGCGGTTGCGACAAACTTCGCAGGTCCAAAAGTTGATTATGCTGTTGCAATAAGACTATTATTTGCAAGTTTTGCGTTCACTTACACAGATTTTCAACTATATTTTATCATTCCTAATACATATTGTTTAAACCGGTGACGTCTGCAATCGTAGTGTTTGATTTGACTAGGAGTCAACAAAATCATATATGATCTATGGAGTGATTTTAATTTTCTCGCGTTATTATGACGTTATATATCAGAAATTGTTTACGATTTATTTAGAAATAATTTTTGAAATGTTTGCGTGGACTAAAACGGATTTTCAACTGTTTTTATAGCGCCTATTGCGGTCATGTTTGTGAGAAAGCAATTTCTCCCACCTCAGATAAGTAGACCCAATAATTTAACCATGCTAGAAATTCTTATCTTGCCCACGGGCGAAGACAAAATGCCCGTATGGAACTCCCTTTTAATGGTCGGCACATTGTAATTACCTTACTTGTTGAAGACTGTCGTCTGTAGCATCATGGAGACCTTGACTTGTGGCAATATTAAGAACGCTTATTAATTATTTCTCGCTTCATATGTCACCATAAAACAGTTTTCACGCACCTTTCAAGAAATAATGCTTCACTCTCCTTAGAACTATTTAAAGACCGATTTGACTATTAACATAATCTGAATCACTGCGTGCATATCAATGACAACCACGAATTATCAGATATCCATACGCAATTATTTTCACTAAGCACAAAGAGCTCCAGCAAAAAAAACCCACTTAATTTTTGTTTAACTGATGTGGGAGAAAAAGCACCTACCATAGCCGTTCGTGTTAGATAGGTTTATCCCGACCCTCGCGCAGGGTGTTTTGCGGAAACTCGATAAACCTCGTTTCCACGAAACACACTACGCTCAGGTCGGAATGAACCTATCTAACCCTCTCGGCCATGGAATATACTTATAATATCTATGTTTAGATAACGCGAGGATATTACCACAAGATAAATTACCACATCAGGTACAATATATAATCGATATCGATATATCCGACCAACTTACACTTCATACACAATGGCTCATCATATATTTAATAATTTAAATACACAAACATTGACTGTCCTGATTCCCATTTTGAATACTTAACGTAAATGGTAAGCGAAAGTTAAGAGTCTTCAATTATTGATATTCAAACAAGCTTATTTGTTTGTTTGACTTTACAAAGATCTACCTACGAGAAGTGGTTGCGAATCCGTAAAAAAAGCGCACAAGCTCAAATATAGCACAGTCGATTATAAAAACATTTTCTTATTTATCTAAAAAAGAAAACACACACTAGATTTTACAGGAATTTCAAAATGTTAGAGGAAACACCGTTCTAAAGCGATGCTAAGCACTAATTTTCCGCATATTCGTACGTCATCCACGATTAAAATCAACGTTTCGTTATTCAAAAACAATAAAATAAAATGTTTATGTAGTTTTTAAAGACTTATCTGCTGATGATTATTCATGTCACTTTAGTTGACAACATTTTAAACAGTTTTTGATAGAAAGCCATGCTTTTGATGGATGTCTTAAAACTGACGTCAGTGGTCTACTTTGAAGAGTTATAGCTTCAGAAGTGTTATAGAAAGAACATATATAAATAGTTCCCAACTGGGCATATGCTCCATTTTATGAATATAAATTCGAAGACAGTTAATGGTCGCGTTCTACCTTTATATCATTTTTAGATTCAATGACTGCAAATCCAAGCACATCTGGTTATTGTCTTAGTCAAAGAATCAGTGTGAGATACAATGAATTTCGGATGCGATACTATAGCTCTGTAAGAAGAGATTCATGGTCCTTTCATGTGTCTGATACAAATTAATTAAATATGGCTTACGTGCAAGCATATTGAATAAGTCGTTAATGTTAATAAACCTAATGACATGGTATTTAGAAAAGAATGGAACTTGTAATTGAAATAGTAAACATACTTTGGGATATCGTTTTTCATTTTTCGCTCATTTAACAAAACCATTGAATTCTCAAGTGACCAAGCACTTACAGCTGTTTTTTGAAACCTTTAAAAAATACCTAACCAATTATTTTTTAAATATGAAAATAAATCTTCTTATTGTTAGACAAACTAATAGTTTTGATACTAAATAACGTTTCAGAAATATGTTATTCTTTGATAAACATATGGACCTCACCTTTATATCTTTTAAAAAAACAAACAATGTTAGGTGTAAAACCTATGCCAAAACAGAATGATTTTATATACGAAATATTAGTTAGAATTCAGTTAATGTCAATTGCTTGTCATCGATCATTCGATGTGGGTTAAAAGTTACAAAGACGAAAGAAATAAAATGAATAAAACGTACATATAACGCAATGTTAATTGACATACAGATTATTGCAACATAAATCAACTGGGCAATTAGAGTTAAAACGTTATTTGAATCTATGATATTTTCTGATGTTTGGCTTAACCAAGCGACTGGAAACAGAACATATCTTTACACATACTGGGAACTAGAAAGAGAACTTGGTGTAAACATGAAGTCAAGAGCTACGAGAGTCATGAAGAATTGGCAGATGGCATAATCCACAAACCACCACAAATAATAGTGCTGAGGGACGGTACTGCATAAAAATGAAAGAAAATGGCAACTTCGTAATACACTCGAGAACAAATCCCATTTTCTCCTAGAATGTACATTATCTTATGACAACAACTGGCGCATTTATCAAAATTTTCTCAAATGAAAACGTTATAATAATTAAAAAAAAATAATTTAGGTTTAGAACAATGTTTCACGTCTGTAAAATTTATTTATTACTCGTTATTAAAACCTACATGTAAACTTTGGCACCCGATGCGATCGCTCAACGGTAGGGTTACCAGCTAATTTGATAGAAAATTGTTGTTTGCAGGCAATAAAAGCCCCAACATACAAATTATGTCAGATATTGACTGCGAAAGTCAAACAAATGACAGGCATTCGTTCAACTTTAAAAATTAACATATCTTTAGCTTACGTAATAAGTCTGAACGTTAAAAGACTGATGAACTTTTCTTGATAAAATATATTGTTTTTTCTTCTAATTTATTGAAAGACAATTTGCACCAAAAAGACGGACAGTAAAATGACGATTTAGATTGTACCTTAATTTAAATGAATCGTACACGGAAACAGTTATGCAGTTTTCTATTAAATACAGTAAGAACTGCTATAACAAAAAACTATAGAAAAGGCAAGAAAATACCACAACTATGTATAGATATATCGTTAGGGATATCTTAGTAATTATTAATGTTAACAAATGACAGAATTTCTTTAACGAAGTATACGATGAACAATTGCAGACGAGTTGGATGCATATATGTTCTCGATCTGTTTACCGTCCAGTGGTTAGAAAAAAATATAGGATATTCATGTTCCCCAACACCAGTCTATAATTGTAAACTATCTAATGTTTTGTAAATTATAAATGGCATCGGTAGACCGTTACAATACCTGGTGGACTCTCGGAGAAGTAGGTAGACCAGCTGTCATTGTGGTCAAACGTCGACCAAAGCGATTGGTCAAATGGGCTTGTGTCTAGCAGATAACATGTCCTTAGGTTGTAGTCATAGTTCATGATCTGACAGCCGGTGTTGGAACTGCAACGTATTCCACATCGTGCCAGACTTATCTGGCTGTACGTCTTCAACGGGGGCACACCTGTGCACCGAAGGTTTTTTATTTGATTGAATTCAGTTGATTTAACGTCTGTTAAAATGGCATGCTGGTTTAACGATGCTATAACACACAGCATAAACAAACTTGTTACGTTTGTGTACATCTTGGTTTTTAATATATATCATTAACTTACATATATAAGTATCTTCAGTGTTCTCACTTCATTCACCTATCTTGGTATCAAGTAAAATGCTTACAGCGATATCAGACAAGCGCATTAGAATGTTCCTAAGCCTTATGGGAATACAAAAAATATGATCACATGTCAATTCAATGTTATCAAACTTACGCCGGTACGGGTTTGTTGTATTCTAGGAAATGCCAATCATTTAACACCAGTGATCTGTTTAAATCAACGGGTGTTTCCGGACCCGATTTGTTTAACAGCTATTATAAATGATGAATAGCTTGATGCAATCAATGATATTTTTTCCGAAATATTTTTTCACACGCCTTTTATTAAGTGAGTCGGACTATTAAAATGCATTTGAATCTGGTTGCGTTATGAAATTCTGTATTCTGAAATTCATAGCGGAAGCCTCTCTGGTTTTGTTTACTTTTTGTAAACAAACGTTTCCTTCACAAAGCCTTTTAAAAGCAAAAAAAAATAATTTCATGGCACGGCCCATTGCCATTTCCGGAAATTGTTCGGTACGCTATCAATAGGTTTATTTCGTACTTTAGCATCATTAAAGTTATTTATAGTTCCAATATCATCCCGCAGAGTATAACAAAGTGAATATACTAGTTAATGGATATGTTTGTCACCGACAACATTAGGCTCATGATTGGCCATATTGTGAAAAACTCTTTGATCCTCCATTCATTGTACCAATCCGTCGAGGCAATGTCATAATGTTAATTAAACCTTAGCTTTAAGTAAAACGTTTGTTGAATTATTTTGTCATTTTTAAATACAATGATAGTGTAACAAAAACATATTCATATTTATTTCTCACTACAACTAAAAAAAATGTTTAGGAATAATTGAAAAGGTTCTTTCAATACAGTAATACAGTATACTGTATGTATAAGTTGAAGTGTTTGTATCATATGACATATGCACGAATCCGTGTAAACCCCATTTAAAATATTTCATAAAATGAAGTTAGCATTGCAACTGCCACAATTGCTGTTGGAATGTGTTTATAGGAACTTATTCTTTAACCTGTGACGCTTTGTTCTCCCATAACGTATAAAGAAATATTTAACAGACTAGTAAAAAAGTTTTTGTTGCAATAAGTTATTATCTCGAGCTAATGTTATAGACTCGGTGCCGTCGACGACATGTGAAAATCCAATACGCAAAAACCCATCACGCTAAAATTCGACGCGCAAACACACAAAAAGTCGTCATTTCGAGAGCGATAACTCGAATGTTTACACGCAAATGTGAAAACCCGCTAGATTAATGTACTGTGTTTTTGCCCCCGATTTGGCGGATTTTCGCCTTTGATTTGGCGTATTTATGCTTGACTTGGTGAAAAACTGGTCAAATTACTACATTGTTGGGTTTTTATCTTTTCAGTCCGATAACTCACCAAAATGAACTGACAGCCGAAATCCAAAAACATTATTGGTATGTATTATTGTTGTAATCACATCCGAGTTATCAACTTATTAGAATCATTTACACGAGAGCACTCAGTATTTGAACTAGTCGTCGAAAAAGTGGCCGAATTAAATTTTACCGACTATGGTTGTTGGTGATCGCATAAGGTTATGGATGGCGATCGATCGTTACTTCGTTTTACGATTTATTAATGTGATTTATTGATAATTAAATCCGAAATCCTTTTTCCTCACTTTCCACACCAAAGAAAAGTAAAGAAATCCCTCAAACACTTTTTGGGTATCCAACTTGCATCGAACAAGCAAAACATGTCATTACATGATTCTGACAATATTCCAGACACAGTTCTATAAAATGAATACATTGTGTAAATTTTATATGCACGTGCATCATTTAGACGTCGGAGTAAAATTATATTTTTTCCGAACTCTGAATAACATTTATATAGGAAAAATGACTCCCGCTCTTGTTTATATGAACGAAATGTTAAATTGTATTTTGATATACATGTAACCGTAAATCTCATGAGCGTTTTTTGCCGAAATCCGACGACCAAAAGGATTTATTGGTGTTGACTTTTTCTTCTGATCTTTTATCAATGGTTTGAATAAATTGCCTACCTTTTGCAAACATGATTTAAGATTCTCGTCAATAATAATTTTATACTGAATGCAAGTTATATTTATTTTATGGTCATACATTATTGATTTCACCGTATAGGTCCGTTATTTATGACAAATAATCCGATTAGCTCCATCATTCCTCGATCTAATTAAGACCATTATTGAATACAACCACTGGTCATTCAATGTCTGGGCATCAAAAGAGAAAAACCCAGACCAAATATCCAATGCGTTCTATTTTTAAATGTTTCAACGAATAATGATTTCTGATAAAAAAAACATAAAACTTAGAGATCATGCCAATAGTACATTTACCCTTTTCAAGACAGTTGGGTCTGGCCCAACTACGTTGCAACAAGCGGACAGGACATATTTTTTCTGGGATAATTTAACACTCTTTTTTAATTTGAAACTGTAGATCAGGTTCAATGCTTTTTAATTGTACCATGTATGTAAACAAGAACTGTTTGTCAAGCACTATAACTTCTGTGCGTCGCTTTGTCGAAGGAAAGACATGGACCATTAAATAATGGTGTGTTAAAAAGAAACGATATGCATATCAATGGTTGCAAAAGGTTTCATGAAAGTAAGAAATATCCGGACTATTCATTTTACCATTGATGATTATCTTAACATTTCGTTTGTTGACCCAAATTCCCAAACAACCACACACAACAAAAGTGATCTTCTTTTGGTCAAAGGCAACTTACTACTAACATTTTCTTCTTATTTTGCTCAATAAGGTGAATTCTGTAACTTCTGAATTGTTTCACTGGAGAAGGCTCCCTTGACTTCAATACACAAGTACGTAACATATTCATACGCGCAAGCCAATCCATATTTGGACATTTGACAGATAGCGGTAAATGTAAATCAAATTGAAACTGAAAAATAAAAAGGAATAAAAAGTAACGTATATAATAAATGGTAAATTATGACAGGGCGTTTCTAGTGACCTCTCGTTCGGTGAGTAAACACGTATCTGAGTCGACCTGCGGTCTCGACGGATACCTGTTTACACACCGAACTCGACGTGATTCAGGTCATCAGAAAAGCGTTCTTTCATAATATATCTTATATAATGTATGAATTGTTGATATTTTTTTCTACATAAAACTTCTATTTAAAATTATATGCAATAATCATAGTTATTTGCTGAATGTTTATATTTTTTTAACTGAAACACGAGTAAATAATAACCGGACAAATTTTGGAGAACTATTTCTCCACAAGCCTGCGTTGTTACAGTTAACGTCATTGGCGTAAAACAACTGTTCATAATTAAAGGGGCATTCCACGGTAAGCCTAGAGTAGAAAAGTTTGGAAAAACTACGTATTCCGGACAACAAATTAAAATAACAATAACACTCTGTTTACGTATCGTATATTATCCTTCTGTAACAGACTGCACAAATTGATATGTGCACCTTTAAGGGTTCGAACCCACGACCTCTCGCTCTGCAGGCGGACACTCTGACGCGTCGTTATAAAAGCTAGCTCTAAAGCGAGACAGTATAAGTGCCGATATATACATACCGAATACCCGGTTAAACTTTCACTCGTAAAGTAGTTTTTTCTATGACACTAACTTATTATATGGTCGAACACTTAACTCAACAAATATTCTCTATTTTTTCGTCAACTTAATGATTTAATGACAACCAACTTTGTGTAAATTCATTATGCGATATGCAATTACTTAAACATTACTTTACAGTACATCATAAATGTCATCATAATGAATACATATGTGTTTTTTGTACGTACTTATAGAGTGTATTTGATCGTCTCTAGAGATATGTTATGATAACACTCCGCCACTCGAACACATGTGTAATTAAAACTTGAGCCTAAAAATAGCTACCTGCACTTCAGCAAGGACGTCGGCAGCTTTTGTTGGAACTGGGAGATACCTTGAGTCAATAGAGGTCATGACAATAACCAGAATAACGTAGATTAACTCCAACCAAACAATGTAAATGAGCCCATAACGGTTACTGAAACATATCCTGTTATTATGATCAGCCGAAAACGAAGCAGACTGCTTCGACAAAATGTTGAATTTAAACACAATCGAAACAATTGATTGCTTTTGTTTTTTGTTGCAATTGCGACTGATTTCATTTCTTGAACTAAATTATTGCATTTTATTATCGCATTCTTATCGATATCGCGTTGACAATCATGTTTTTGAAAATAAATTACTTTTTTAGGATTTGGCATGATCTTAAATATTTCTCTTTTTGTTAAAACTGTTTAAACAAAACATTGTCAGAAATTGACATTTCTATTATGTATTGTTTCGAACACTTGGAAACATAACAACACTGTTTTTGTTGAAAGTTGATATTCAGATGATGTGTTTAAGCATAATAATAATTTTTGCTTTTTTACGATTTGAATTTGTATTTAGTAAGAATCTTCGAAAAATCTTCTTATTTATTTTGATATTTTCCCCTACAATTATATATCAATATCGGGCTAGTTTGTATATAACTCTTTCATAGAACAAAATAAAGGCGAATCAGCGGGTACTTCCTTGAAAATTGACCAAGTTTACTCTGGGCTCCAATAGCATGCTCTTCCCACGTGTGGCTCACACTAGGTGGACCAAAATTGCCGAGGACGGCCGTACTGGCATTTTATTATGAATGAGCTCTTTTAAGCCCAAAATTATGTCAATGTTTCTAAGTGAGCTACGGAAATGGTTTGTTTACACACCGGACAATAAAATACGTAAGTAGGCTACCGTAAGGTGTTCCAAGTACTTAAGTTTAATACGCAACAACGTTCAATAGTACTTTTGATATTGTGATACCGCTTCATGAAAGGGGTGTAAGTGGTATATTGGAAATGTTGATGACATGCACATAAAGCTTAAAATACCTAAAAAGTCGGTCCCGGAAACACGCTTTGGTTATAGTATTTACATGCTTTTAACTCCATGGGTGATAAACAAATTTATGTCACGTGACCACAAATGCAACGCTCAAGATTCTGTTATAGAGACATTATAGCGAATGAATGAATGCGTTATTTTGTCTTTCGATCGGCGGATTGGTCCCTATACACACGTGCATGGTTTCTGAGAACTCACTGAGACAAATATTGTCCTGTGATAAATAACGTACGCAACCAACGTTAAAATATAACGGATTGAGTTAATTAGCCATCCAAGTTTTACAAATATGCCTTTCAATTATTCTATTTTTTTATTTCGTGCTACAAGAAAAGTAAGTTCAATTTAATACGTGCAAAAATGTACTTTATACTTACCCACTTAAACTTTACCAGAGAAGCCACGAAATTAAAAGAATATGCGAAAATCAAGCAATACATTAAGATGCTTTATTCAATAGTTAATTAAGTGTTTATACGGATTCTTGTTCAAGTTAAAGCGGTATTCCGGATTCCGGTCCTAACAATAAGCGATAATCCTTATTCCCGTGATGTATAGGGTAGGAATTTGGTATTGACTCCTTTATTATTATAATTATGTTTACAACAGTATATTATCGGCTTTTATTTAAAATACTATAGGTCCGGAATTCAGTAAATATTAAATTTATATCTCCAACACAATAAGTTAATGAATTTACAGGTAATTATTCAGCTTGGGTATTTCAACCTGTAAAGCCTTAGTGCGATCGTACTTCCTTATTTATTGTTAGTAAATTGACTGTGTTAGCCTAGATCAGAATTATTAAGAATTTACACAGTTACCATGCTATTTAATCGGAAAAAATTCAGTGTTTCACCTACTGTAGTAGAAAATGTGTTAATTAAAAGAATGAATGTATATACATCCTAAATACTTGAAGGCTTTTCAACAGTTATTACATCTGTTTTAATTAATATCCTGTATTGCAGGTAGATTCTATAATAATTTGTTGGCCCTTATCTCGCCGAAAATATGACTGGTAAATCGTGTTTGTCATATACAGAAATTTTTCGTCATATATCTCATTCCCTGTGAAACATTGGCTCAATTTTCAAAGGAAAGGGTATCAGAACATGTTTTTATTTAATCATTGACAGTAACCTTGGGAAGTGTTTACACGCCATGATTATAATTCGTTTGTCCACAAACACTTTTTATAAAAAAAAAATCATAATAAATCTAGTGCAAATATATCGTGGACGAAGGCCAGGCCGTACAATGTTGATCCAATCTGTATCACTTGAAAGGGTATCAGCTTATCAGTAAATATATTTTAAGCATATTGGCTGATTAAAAATTCCTCCGATTGCAAATAGCCAGAAAGGCGTTTAATGCTACCGATTAAATGCTCGCTGCACATCCACATTTCTTTAAACTGATGAAACCTATTTAATGGAATGAGCAGTTTACTCAGGTAAACAACAAAATTAAACCTTCGTGATGAATGGTTCCTTGTTACAAAGTATGCGCTTTTTTAACACGCACAGCCCATTACATTCAGTCGTGCAGCTAGGAACATTTCAACAGTAATTTTCTGCCATTACGAACTGGTCCTAAAAATAAGTAGTATCTTTGTCAGTCGGGCCGCCGAGTAATTAAACACATGTGTATTGATGAGCATGCTGTTATCATATTGTTGAATGTTGATAAGATAGATAGACTGGCCATGAGGTTAACAAAATATTACTAAGGTATACTTGTATTGTAAACTAATTACAGGAGACAATTGAGACGCGAGATCATGAAGCCAGACTATGATCATATCAAACCTTTGGGAACTATCCCAGGAATATTCTTGACTGCTAGATGATAACGCGATATGCTAGATAAACACACACTGTGTACAACAACTATCAGAAGTAGGTCATTGTGCGTTGTATTCGAAGCAGACTATCATTGATTTATCAAGGTGGGTTGCTTTCAATTTCTTTTCGTCTAAGTTTGTTTAGAGTGTGTTGTATTAATTTAGATGACTTTGTGCATTTTTGGAAGTTTGTAAAGTGAAGTACAATGGGAGGGAAATGGTATGTTCATGATAACTGTTCACTATAATATTTATTCCAGGTATTCACCATGCTGTGTCGATCTTTTCTCGTTGGCGTATTCATTTTCACTGGTAAACATTTAAGTTTTTTGTTTGTATTTCATTTCGTCAAACAGGATTAAGTAAGTCTAGCAAGGATACATATATTACTATGTTTCGTAATTACAGGGATATATTTGCACATCAATCAAATTTCTATTATGTTGGGTTCATTTGATGGAATTATATTTATATATTTTATTACTTAAATGTGTTACAATTTGTAGATATATAACTAAGCCTTTATAATCTATTTTACAGTTCATCTAGTTTATCTGAAAAAAATAGCCATTGGAATGATCTATCTTTTAAAGCTATTGATATTCTGCAAAAGTCGTGAACTTTCATGATAACATCCATGACGTAATAATATTACTTGTTTCAGTTATGCAGTTGGCTCTAGGATATAGCGACGACGATGATCAAGACCACACAACGATGAACTGGAAAGAGTATTCTAGACAAGACTGGCACCCGCCGATGATGGCAGTGAGTAAACACTATTAGAACTTTAAGGGACATGTATATGTAAGAAGTTGCTGTTTTGAATTGTGCATGTACTTACAAAATGTTTTAAGTCTTTATGTATGAATATTCTATCATAATTGTTGACGAACATATTTTTTTCAAAATTGGACGAAAATGGCTTCTTCTGAAAAGCATCAGAAACGCAAAATTAAGCTTGTATTTTCAAAAGTTCTGTTCATAATATGCGTCTGTGTGTAGCGTTTTAGTTTTTAATTATTTAGCTTTGATAAATGGAAGAGGTTATATTTCCATTGCCAAAACGTTTGTTTTATCCAAATGCCGGATAACAATCTCCGATCAGAAATAGTACAGATAAAATTCAATTGTAGAATATTTTTGAAGAACTGTTAGTATATCAACTTAAGGTGAAGTTTTAAAAGTTTACACGTAAATGGTTTAACAAAAATGTTTGAGTGTATCGCTTAAATTATTATTTATCAAAAACTCCAAATATTCTGAAAACTGTCGAGAAAATTCAGGTCATTTTCCCCAATACTTATGTTTAAAACTACCGAAACAAGCTCAGTAGTAAAAAGTTTAAACATAAACCCGGCTTAATGGTACTGGGTATATGCCAAAGACATAGAACACAAAAAAAACACAAACAAGAAACATGGAAGAACAGCACCTAACTCAACAAACAGCACAATGCATACATACTATATAAAAAAAACTAGGTATGTTTATCAATACCGTAAACAACCACATATGATGTCAAAATATTAAACGTCGAATAGATTTTTAAAAATTCAAATTAATTTATCTTCCGGATTGAACACAAATTAAAGCTCATCAATCCACAGATATAGTAACTCTTGAGCATATTCAGTTACTGTCTTTTGCTACAGTGAGTTCCCTTTCTAAGTTATATTTCACTTCTCTTAATAATAAACGTTGAAGGAACTCTAATAAAGCGATAGTGTTTGCCCGCTGGGTAATTTCGCAAATATGTTCAATTAACCAGTAAAAGATTGCAAACCGCAGCTGTAAGCCTAGGAACCAATTGTTAAAGTGACACTCTTATTCAAAATCAATACGTACACATGTATAACAAACAAAAGTTTTGAGTGATACACCTTTAACGACTTACTAGATAATGCATTCAAAAAACTATTAATTTTGATAACAAGATTGTAACCATGTATTTCATAGCTGAAAACGCAAAAATATAAAATGATTGGTGAATGCTAAAATATTTCCAGTGATTTACTATCGTTGCATATGATAGATTACTGTGTTTCCTGCACCTTTCTTTCAAATGTATTTCGGTATCCTTCATAAGAACCATTGTTATTGACATTTATTTATCCTTTTTGGTATATTTACACAATTGTATTAATTGTGGTACATGTTAGTTGGGAGTAAGAGTACATGTTTAACTAATATTCCGTTTAGAGGCACAAGATTAATGCCTAACAGACACTAAAGTTATGTTCTTTTAAAAACCTTTATACATAATACGAAACTAATATTAATTAACCATACATAAAATCAATTAAGGGATTGATTACATTTCGTCCAAAAAGCATAGATTTGAATAGTCCAATGGATTAATTTGATCACCACTGAAAAAAAATCTCCTAGAAATAACCACAAGGAGCGATGCTTCGATACGCGTCATGGTAATTCGTGTATTAGTTACTTTTTGAGCTATGACAAAGTACAAACAGCGATATTCATTCTTCTAATAGGTAACATACATATAATGAAAGTTGCATTTAATTTTTCATTTTATTATAGGCAAGAAGGAATGCACAAATAATTGTTTGCTGAAAAATGTACAAACTAAATGTAACCTTTTCTGACTTATATTTTTTCCATCTTTTCCAGTCCAATGCAGCGAGTCATTCTAGTGACGTGATGTTTGTCTTCGCGTTGCTGGGTGTGGCTTTCGTGGGCCAATATATCTTGCCAGGTCAGCATGGTTGCTAAAACGATCGCAGCTTCTCGCCCGTTTCCGTATATAAATATGCCAAACGTGTTTTAATTGATATTCATAGTGCATATGACCTAGTATCTAAACAATTGCACAAGGCGTTACAGGCGATGTACTTTAAAATAATCGAAACTTATTAGGACAAACACCATTGCATATATAGCTACACGGATCGAAACATCAAATTATGTGATTCAGTTCGTTCCAATCATATCAAGGTTGAGCCAATTCAGGGAAATGAAAGCTAGGCCAATGACCGAACATATGGACCAGATGGAAAAATGGAATAGTGCTTACAGAAGGAACGTAACAGGTGGAACACGTCGCTCAGGAAAACATCTGAATGGATTGATGTCTATATTGTTAATATCATTCAATTATACAACGAAAACTACATGGACAAGCCGAAGTTAATTCATCTTTAGCATGATTTGGAAGATTACGTGTGTCTTGAAGTAAACGCACTTTACTGTCTCACTCGGAAAGTGGTTGATGCTTTTAACATTATCATTTTGTAAACAGCTATTTTGTCGTTCGATAATCGACATAATTGAAATTAACTTGTTTGAATTTTATCAAGTGTACTCACTTGTTTAACAAAGAGCGATTGCATCGATTTTAAATGTCTGCAGAGGAAATAGTTATAATAACAATAAAGCTGTTCACTGTATTCTCCCTTGTGTTATTTAATGTCCTTTTGGTATATCATAAATCTCGATAATTCTCGGCAATTATGACTATCGCAATTGATACTGGATGGCGAATATTGCTTTTAAGGTTTATATCAGGACAACCAATTGTTCCGAGGATTGCAAATGGTCTTTAACTCCAAGACAGACATAAGGCTAACAACATCAATAGTTTATTATTTCAGACAAAAAAGGACAAAACTCAAGAAGTATTAAAGCCAGAGTTAGGTGCCTTGATGAGTATATGCACATTGTCTGTGGCAATATTTATATCAATAAAGCTAAATCCCCACGTCGATTTTGTGACGTTATTTCAGATCGGTTTTCAATCCGACACAGGAATAAGAGTACATAGATGTTGTTACGAGCTTTGAATAGATACAAATAAATCATTCTACTGCAGTGAAAATAAAAAAAGTAAAATCACGTGATGTGCAATCGAGAAGAATTAAAAGATACATGAGAAGACACTTAAGTTACATAATCTTTAACATTCAATAACAACCCATTTTTGATGAAAAATAATAAAGATAACAGTTGTTTTGCAATGGAACTTCAAATACTTCCAGAATGATACTTTCTGATTTAATTCAGTCATCACAAAAGAGATGCTATGCGCCATATAATGCCATATAATATTCCGCACCTTTGTTGCAGTTTGTACGTGTAGTACGATTTATCGGAAAGCGTTAAGGCTCTCGAAAAACAACTAAACTAGATGACTTATATACAACAAATCTTAAAAAATATCAAATTTGACTTAATTTATATTCCACATTTGATCTGATAACATAACATATGAAACAACACTCGTAAAACGACAATTATAACCTTAGTTATATAAGATTATTGTTTAAGACGTTAAATGCCTGAGTAACCCTTTACTACATATACAAATTAGTAAGTGTTTTCATAATAACATTGTAACACAACACAAGCTACAAGCTAAGTAGTCGATAATTAAAAACTTATCCATGTTTAGATATACAAGCAAGGGCAAAAACGGCAATGAACTAATATGTACAAGTACAAATCATGAAATAACTAAATACTCGGGAATTATATTGATAACAGTATGAAAATATTTGTCTTTGATGTTGTGTGCCTCTCAATGGAAGTGTATCGGACTTTCTGTCTCTCAACAAGCTTATATGTTAACTGTGAAACTGCAATAACTCAAGGTTGAGGGAAGGTCAGGATCGTTACCATTTTCATATTAAATATACTAGAAACATCGGATAACTCGAGGTTTTAGGTCGGTCCCGGACGTCCTCGAGTTATCGAAGTTTATTTGTAGTTATATATTTGGCTGCTGGTCTAGTCACTGCAGATATAATTGTATTATTGGGATCAAATTCTTAAAAAATGTTCAATCCGCTGGTATGAAGGTCTGAATTTCTTCCATTTGTTCACAATTCGTGTTTTCTCGTTCTTCTTGAGGTTTTCTGATTAGGAACTTTGCCACCGTTGCTATTAAACTCCCAAATATCAATACTGCACCTGAAAACACAACGTAAACCTAGTGACACCACATCGGCGTCGGACATATCGTTACTCTTAGTAAAAACTCAAGAAAATGCAAACTAATGTTTGTACACAAACTATAAGAGGCACTACACGCGTGCATATGGCGGCCCATAACTACTGCCTCAATATTTATAATTCCCTTTGGTTTTTGCTCTTCGGCGCTCTACTTTGAGTTTTAGTTTTAATTGTATAATGTTGAAAGAGTGAGAACATTTCATTAAAACCGTTTCATAAACAATATGTGCATGGAGTTAAAACAAACGTCATCAGTTGAACATATATATTTAACATTGAAGTTTTAAGTTGACTTGATTGTTGGTCTCAAGACAGTTCCAAGGATAGAACTAGTAAAGGTATGCATTTTCAAAGCACACAATATTACGTCATAAGCCACTACAACTGGAACAATCTTAAGGCCCTTTTAACAGGGTCAAGGTCAGCATGCTGTGTTTGTTTGGATGAGATCTGAGAAATATTACCAAATTGAAGCATTGAGAGAGAGACTTTTAAAGGCAATTATCTAATGATTATCACGATAAATTATTTGTTGTATAATCAAGTAATCAAGCTTAAGTAAGATATTTAATATGCTTGAACGTTCACTATTTTTTGACAAATTGTGGAATGTTGAAGCTCGAACCTACAGCGTTGGGTGAGTCAAAGGCAAACTACTTTATTTCTATTACTTTTCATTATTTTTTGTTTCGAAGCCCAATATGTCGAAAATTCACTTAAATCGTCGATTTCTGCGAATGGTTAAAAGTCATAGTTCGTAATAAAGTATTTCTGAATATGGGAGATTCAGTTAAGCTAGGATAACTCGAAGAACAGGAAAAGAAGATGCCTGTAATTTTATAAGACAAAATAAGTAATAAAATGCATTCTTACCAGACATCATAAAGCTGTTTTCATAGGAGCCCGTTCTTTCAAGTAACATCGCTGCAATATTTATATGGAAAACTAAAGAAACAAGTCCCCAGTAGTCGAATGTTTAAACATAAGCCCCGTTTAATGGTACAGGGTCAACGCCAAAGACATAGAACACATGAACAATCACAAACCAGAAACATGGAACAATAACACAAAACTCCACAAACAACGCTCTGTATAAATTATATTGTATATAAGACTAGGGGTACCAATACTGAATAAATGGCTTTATTCTTTACAGAAAGCTGAGAAGTTGATTGTTATCAAAATTAAAATATAAAGCAAAAGCAAAATTAGTTTTGTCAAAGAAATCAATTAGTCAAAAGTCATATCAATCAGCATTTCTGTAAACAATGCAACAGTGTGTATCATATAAAGACTCTTGACCGATCCTATATATCCGAGATGTGTCGTTTGGTGCAAGTATGCGGTATTGGCTTGAACTAATAGATTACCTGCAATTGGTGGTCCAGTCACATATCCAAGGCCACTGAAGAAATTTACCAACCCATGTGCTTTAGATATCCTACCAAAGTCAACAAGACTCAGCGTCATAGGTGTGACTAAGGCACTCGGCAGCCCAGTAAAGATTCCTATTGCACCAGCAAAGGCATATTCTGCAAACGGAAGATGGTCAAAGGAGGCAAAAGACATCGTAATTATTCCTGCAATTCCAAGACAGCCTATGTGGACAACAAAATTATCTATATATACATTGTCAACAACGAACACTGCACCAAATCTTCCAACTGTGTTTGTTATACTGAATATTGTCATCATTACCGTGATATGGGACTCATCTAGTCCCTTTGTTATAACATAATTTGGTAAATGCATGAGGCAGACTGATAACATAAAATTCCAAGTTGTAGTGCTGATTAAGAAGCAAATAAATGGCAACGATTTAAAGGCATCCAAGTCTAATCCTCGTACACATACACATATTGTGGACTTCTCCTTTAGAGCAGTCTCTTCCAATGGGAGCGTTCGTTTCCTGGAATCAATTTCACTAGATGAAGGCTTACAAACTATGGCACAAACAAATATGTGTGCACTTAATCCGGAAGTGATCAAGAGTGTTCCTTTCAGGCCATATTCACGTAACAGCCACAAGGCCAATGGCGAAGCTATGAACATTGCAATTCCTATGACCACTTGACTCAACGCGAGCACAACGTTTCTATGCTTTTCAAAGTAATGCACCAGCACTAATGCTAATGGTACACTTGCAAGGGCGTTTCCAACACCTGAAAAAATTACTGAAGCTTTTACTTGGAACTCGCTCAATGTGGTGCAGTACGCGTGGATATAGTTTTGGGATAGCTCGCAGAATGTTATTGGAAATATTTGCATGAAATGCCAACTTGCATGACATGCCAACAACTCGAAATTTTGCTAATGCATAAGGTTAACTAAACTAATACTAATACCTGCTTTAAAACTCATAGAAAAGGGAATAATGGAGAATCTTCTAAGTAGTGCTTTTTATATTTTTAACCTGTGTACATTTAAAACACAACAAAGAATAATATAAACGTTTAAAAGGACAAAAAAGATGTACATATATTTCCTGACTCCCGATTACACTAAGGAAAATATCAGTAGGTTTATATTGCTCACAAATGCACTCCAGGGACTAAAGACGTACAACGATTGGTCTACCTCTAATTACACCAAGGAACAATATCAGTAGGCTTATATGGCCCACAAATGCACTCTAGTGACCCAAGATGTGCAACGAATGGCTTACCTCCGATTACACCCAGGAACAATATCAGAAGGTCTTTATTGCTCACAAATGCACCCTAAGAACCATAGACGTACAACGATTGGCTTACCTCCGATTACACCCAGGAACAATATCAGTAGGCTAATACTGGTCACAAATGCAACCTAAGCAACAAAGACGTACAACGATTGGCTTACCTCCGAATACACCCAGGAACAATATCAGTAGGCTTATATTGCTCACCTCCGATTACACCCAGGAACAATATCAGTAGGCTTATATTGCTCACAAATGCACCCTCAGTACTAAAGACGTACAACGAATGGCTTACCTCCAATTACACCCAGGAACAATATCAGAAGGATTATATTACTCACACATGCAACCCAGGCAACAAAGACGTACAACGATTGGCTTACCTCCGATTACACCCAGGAACAATATCAGTAAGTTTATATTGCTCACAAATGCACCCGAAGAACCATTGGCGTACAACGATTGGCTTACCTCCGACTTCACCCAGGAACAATATCAGTAGGGTTATATTGCTCACAAATGCACCCTATGAACCAAAGACATACAACGATTGGCTTACCTCCGATTACAACCAGGAACAATATCAGTAGGTCTATATTGCTCACAAATGCACACTAAGAACCATAGACGTACAACGATTGGCTTACCTCCGATTACACCCAGGAACAATATCAGTAGGCTTATATTGCTCACAAATGCACCCTCAGTACTAAAGACGTACAACGAACGGCTTACCTCCGATTACACCCAGGAACAATATCAGTAGGTTTATATTGCTCACAAATGCACTCGTAAGATATGCTGACATCAGGAATAGTCCACCGATCACCATTGTTAAGCGGCAAGAATACTTGTTTATGCAAATAGAAACCAGGGGTCCTAAATAACGCAAAAAAGAGAAATAATTAGCTACAATTTAAATATAATTTCTATCAACGTTGATGCCGTATGACGTTCACGTTTTATTACCTGTATACAGTCACCGATGAAGGCCAAGATTACCGATAGGTTGTAAATAAAAAGCTTGGTAGTTTGATCTTAATTATCATTTCTAATGTTTATTATCTTAATTATTACTAGTATTCTAATTATTCTTATTCTGATTCTTATTCTTCTTATTATTATTTTTAAAGTTTTCTAAATTCGTACAACAACAGATTGTTTAAAATCAAAATGAGTTGAAAGTGAGAGGTCATATCATTTCAATGAAACAGTTGAATAAACACAGGATTACAACGC